>NC_092505.1:21870590-22184201 GCF_047511675.1 Marmota flaviventris
GGCCCTGTGTTCAGTCCCCAGCACCACACAAAAACAAACAATTGAAGGAGCTGGAACTTAATGGAGACAGCATCTGTGTCTCATTTTTAGATAAACATGTTATCTTTTTAACTAAGAAGAAAATGTGTTACAGAAGGTTTTCTTTAGAACTCAGATTACGAGAAGAGGATGTTAGAGCTGGCGGAACAGATTCGAGAAACAGTAAAGAAGAAATCACAGCCTCCCCGGTCTCCCCTGTCAGCATGAAGAAGTCATCCCCAATTTCAGATCAGGCACCCAAATTCAGTGTGTTTCAGTATTAAGTGCTCCCTCGTGAATTGCTGTACCAGTGGTGGCGTTTCTCTTTTCCACTAACTTTGTTCTTCTAATTCCATATGGCAAAGTAGCCAGTAAGAAATTTAGAGAACCTATCCCAAGCTGGGATTGACTCATGCCTGTAATGGATTCTTTGATGAGCCACTAGACTATCCTTCAGAAATGTAGCATTCATTCATCTGGCTATCAAGAATGTGGTCAGCTCCTAGACCACTGAGGCCAACTACTGGCTCAAATGAGTCGTTCCTAAGGATTTCATCTGACCAAAAGATACATATCTCCTAATTCAATGGCCAGTTCACATCCTGTGGCTATCAATGCCATAATGCTAAGGCTCAACTTTCACGAGTGGGACAATCCTGATAGCCACACTATGTGTGTGGGTGGTAAAGACTTTGAATTATTAAGACAAGGTTTAATTGTAAAAGAGAAGAGAAGACTGGTACTAAAATGTGGAGCTAGATGAGAATTAAATCTTTTATTTATTGATTTATTTTCTAATAAGAACATAGTATGAATTCATGAACTATAAATTTATAAGTATATAAATAATTCTAAAATATTCCAAAGAAAGACATAAGTGAAGTGCTATAGAAACCTCCAGATGTCCTCCCCACCAAAAAAATTCTAACAGCTTTGAAAACAAAGTTTTTAAATAACAGAATAAGTATGGAGCAGCAGAAACCTAGTTTTATAATTTCTTTTTATCTCTACTTAATTTCCAGGTTATTAAATTATAATAATCCATGGGAAAAATAGCATTAGTGTTTTGCTAATTGCTTAAAACAATGAAATTAAGGTTAGGAGAATGTATTTATATGATTATAAAAACCAAAATTTTAATGTTTTTATATTTAATTTAATATTAATCCATTTTTAATTAGCATATATAGAAAATATATCTGTTTTTCAGCAATTATATTTAATAATAAAATTATATTGTAACAGGGATTTAAAGACTACTTTTGCAAAAAGCGCTGACTCTACACTTTCGCCTGCAAATGTACAACAGGTAACTAAAATCAGGATGAAAGCTTGACATTTCTGCCTTCCCATTGCCTCTGTCTTCTTTTGCCAACTTAAACATTGGGTCAGAATCCTGCTCAATTCTGCATGTGAATATGTTAATCTTTTAACAAGTATTTGGATTAGCTCTGAATTTACCTAATCTCTCCAATTCCCCTTCAAGGATGAAGACACCAAGATAAAAATAAGATATTTTCAAAATTCACATGGACTTCATGATCGACAGACTGTTAATCATCTGCTTTTATACTGGTGCTGGTCCAGTCCACCAGAACAGTACCCAAACATCTCCAATCATTTTCCTAAATCTGAAGGAAGACACACAGTCACTGACCTAACTAACTCTCTTGCCTTTCAAACTTATTCTCTCTCACTTTTTATTTCATGAACCTCGGGTCTTTTGGATTAATATCTGGTAACAGGAGTTGAAATTATCCTATAAGCAGCACAACTCAACTAATCCTGAGAGAATGATCAACTAGACAACATCATTGTCAATGCAATATCCTAACCTTTTACTTCATTCCTTTCCTGTGTAACACTAAGACTATTCTTAGCACTTAGCACCTTGAAGATAAATTCCTCTATGTTCTTCCCACTGCAGAAACCTGAGAATAAACTTTTCTGACTTCACTCCTTTCATCCCTTCAATTAACCTATGATTAACCTAATTGTACTTGCACTGTTGTGATCCACAGAGTCAAGACTTTGACCTAGTTCCCATAACAATATCTCTTGTTTTTTCTATAAAGAATCAGGAATTACGCATTTTATTTTAAACATTCTATATTCACAAGATGCAAAAGGGGAAAAGTTTGTTATTTTTAAAGTGCTGACTCCATTCATTGATTATTTTGGGCCATCATACAAAATCCTGAAAAGTATCTTGGGGATGATTTGGTTCAACCTCCTAGGTAAAGTGTAGTATTTACATAGTTGTCATGGTTGTCTCTGAGTAGCTTTTTGATGGTTAAATATATGTTGGCTCCAAGTGGTAAATAATCAGATACCTATCCAGAAATGTACATCCAGTGGTGAGGGCAAGGGGAGGGATTAAGTAATCATGTAGCCTTATGGAGTCTTACCTTAGGAGGATCCATTCTAGAAAGCAAAAGTAGATGTTGCATAAATATCAAATAACTAACTGGGTTACTGGACCCACATGGGTTTGTGTGTTACCTGAATGCCAATATTCAGAACATGAGCCTTGCTAGGAAAGGAATCAGGTTGATTCTGATTTTTTATGACAAGATAGGGGAGGGGAAGCTCTCTTTCCCCAAAAAGATCATCTTGGACAACTCAGGTACAGAAAAAGGCTTTTAGAGGAAGGGAGAGGAGGTGCAGTAGGACTTACTGGCTGAGCAGGGTTTCCGTCATTCAGGGCAGGTGTCTATTGTTTTCTAAGGCCAGAACATCACTATTGACCTGAATCTCCTGGGGCTAATTCCTGCAATTCCTTAGAAAAACATTACTTTTGGCAAGCTAAACATTATCTTACACATTGTACTATAATCTGAAGGTCACCAGATGTTCTAGGTTCTGTAACTCTAAAAGATCATTTAATGGTTAGTATCTTAATCCTTTAGGTTTTGCTTTTCTTTAGAATTTAGAATGCCAGACAAATGGAGGGGAATTAAGATAGCAAGGACAACTCGAAATGAAGTGGCCATTGTTACAAACACAATGGGAAAAATAGGTGGGCTGTTCTCAAGATGAAGATTGTATATGATATTAGAATAAGACAACATCAATTTGTTTTAAAAATAACTATTTGTGCAAGAAACACCTTGAACCTGAATAATTTGTTTTGAAAGCAGTATTAAGAACAATATTTGAAAAAAAAAGAAAATATAAAAAAGAACATTATAAATTTCATTTGATATCAAAATTAAACTCAGTTTAATAGTCTCAAATAAATATGAGAATAAGGAAACTAATGATTGATTTAAATAAAACAGTCAATATTCTCTGTTGATTGAATAAGAAGAAAAAGGTAAGAGGACTAAGAACCAAATATATACAAAAAAATAATAAAGCAGTGATGGATTTCTGAGCATACAAGTAATTTTTATAGCCATCTTAAAAGAAATCTACATTCTTCTTTATGCCCAGTCCCTCTCCAGCTATAGATAACTGATGAAGAGCTATATATTCTATTCAATGACAATCATTCAGTAGTCTAGTCACCTACCTTTGATTTGTGATTTTCACTGAATAGATAAGCTGCACAAATTAGATGCTCCTTCATGGATTTGAGAAACTCAGTTCAGTCATCTGATGACAGTTAGCACTGAAAAAGCTGGTACTTCCTGTGGGAAGCAAATACTGACCATGAACAAGGATGATAAAGGTAGATGTTCAAAGTGGAGACAGATTGAGAAAGAGAAGAAGCAGATAAACAGAGGTAGGGAGTGTTAGGGTTTCAATATTGGGTATCCCCCCAAAGCTCTTGTGTGAAACAATTAGAGGTGAAATGATCCAATATAGGAGCCTTAATCTAAACTGTGTTCCTTCTATAGTAGGGTTTAACTCCATGGTAACAGTAAGCAGGTAGAGTGTGACTGGAGAAGGCAGATCTCTGGGGTGTGTCTTTGGAGTTTATGTTTTGTCCTTCTTGAAAGGGAGTTCTTGCTTTCTGATTCCTGTTGACATGCTCCCAGTTGCTTTCCTCTGCCACACCCTTACTCCATGATGCTCTGCCTCCTCTCAGACCCCAACAAATGGGTTTGGCCATCTATGGACTGAGACCTCTGAAAAAGTGAGCCCCCAAGTAAATTTTTCTTCTTCAAAAATTGTTCCTGTTGGGTCTTTTTGTCATGGCATAAAAAGGAAAAAATAAAGACCTAACTAAAACAAAGGGGCAGGGAAGGGCAGAGAATGAGAAATAATGAGAAATACAAATGGAGGAACATACTTATTTTGCAAGTATTCTGTTGCTTATTCCCTTTCATGGCCTCTTATCAGTAATTCATCTTTCCCTGAATTACCAGCCATTTGAATCTATCTATGCATCTTTTGTTTTCAAATTTAAATAATCCATTTCTTTTCCATTTAAGGTTTATTAAATAGAAAAATTAAGTAATTTTGTAGAAAATTACAAGAAATATAAATTTGAGAAAAGAGCAATAAATAGGTTAGAAAAACAGGAGACCAAAGCAAGTAGAACACAGTGATAAAATTTTTGTAAACAAGGCTATTACTTAGTGCAAGTCTTTGCTCTGCTTCCTTTGATTTGAATTATGACCCTATATTAGATTTGTTCTTTTGTCCTTCTTGAATTGCATTTTTCTAGTGATGTATAATGACTATTTCCCAATGTTGATTCATAATTTGCAAAAATGATTTTTTATTATTTTTAGTGATATAGGTCTACAAATTCCCAATTATAGGTAACTAAACATATTATTTCTGTTTATTAGAATAAACTGTAAGGAGTAGTGCTACATTTGACATTGAAACCCAAATAAAATATTCTTCTCATCTTTGAGCACTTATTTTTGGGGGGCGCTAGTTTGAACAATTTATAATTTCCATCCTGGACATTTTATTTCTTTTCCATTTACAACATTGCAAGAATAATAGGCTATAGTACTAAAGGATTGGAGTCTTAATGCTGTGCAGGGAATACAGTTTGAAGGCAATCATCTTTTACTGCATCTACTAGACATATTCACATTTGGCACATAATATGCTCATGAAGATGATAACCCCGAAAGAGAAAATGAGACATGAAGCTATACTCTATAAAATATAAAGAAAGAAGGCAGGAAAAATATATGCATAGCTTATTTTTGTTACACTAGGTAATTGTGTGGACATCTTCAATTCCCAAGCAATTCCTTGGTCTGGTTTTTGTTTCATTTTCAAAGAATATTTCTATCTCCCATGTTAAATACGTGACCTTCTGGGACATGGAATATTTGATGCATCATGTTTTAAGATAATGAAATATAATCAGTCAAGGGTGATTACACAACAAAAAGCAAACAAAACAAAAAGGTAGGAATAACAAGATGCCCCAAAGCTCAAAAGGACATGTTTTTTCATAGTTAAAAAATTAGCAACCGGTTCAGTACACTTCAACTTGAAAGAAGAGAAGATTAATAATGCCATTATCCCTGGATATACTTCTCCTTAAGTCCTACCCCAGACTACACAATAATGATCAAAATGAGAAAGGAAAAATAATGTTAAAAAAAATCAGGCAATCTCATTATCAATGTATTTTCTTATAAATGTTATATAATCACAATCTGATTATTGAATTAAACTAATCAAACCTGTATAAATAAGATCTATAACTAATCTACCACATATGCTTGTGTTTAGAATATTGTAGGTTCACATAATTAAATTCTATAGCAGTTAATGTGTGTTTAGGTATCTGAAGAAAACATCAAGTTTACTTTTTTAGGTTTTTGAAAGAAAGAGCTACACAAACCAAACAAAAATTAATGAGTTCCCTCAGCATATATTAGAAACAGGGTGGGGGAAGATATGTGTATTCCCTGAAAATTTGGCTGGAAGATTATAATGCTTAGTTTGCCTTCTCCCCCCATGAGTTCTGGACGAAATTCAGATTTTAATATTTTTTTCCTTAACTTATCATTAATTTGTTCCTAACTAAAATATTCTTCATTTTAGACATTAATTCTGCAACAGACTTTAACCTAACAATATAGGTCATCCTTTTCTGAAACAATATTCTGATCACTTTATTAGAAAAGCTGTTTAATCACTCATTTGTGTGTTATTGCTTGGAAGTTTTGCACTTTACCCAAAGCTAGGTCAATCATTGGCAGATGATATTATCATAACTCCATTCTTAAATTCTGGGAAACATCTTACTTTTACTACTTATAGTGATGAAGCTTCTAGAAGAGGTAGGAAAATTAACCACTTAACCACTGCAGCTAGAAAAGGATGTAAGTTCTGAATGCCATTCTTTCTTTCTTTCTTTTTTTTTTTTATTTTGAGAGAGAGAGGAGAATATATCTTTTTTGTAGATGACACAATACAATGCCTTTATTTTTTTATGTGGTGCTGAGAATCGAACCTGGGTCCCGCCCATGCTAGGCGAGCGCTCTACCACTGTGCCACAATCCCAGCCCCCTGAATACCATTATTTCTGATGGATCATTTTAAAATAACACCTTCCTGTACTGAGAGGTTTATGAAATTGATCTGAGTTGGGATATTCAGTAGAAGGAGGCAGGGAAGACATTGAAACAGAAGTTTCCATCTTTGTGAAAACGAGTGCATAATTCACAATTCAGCCAGCACCCATGAGAGGGATAATTGAAATGTCAAGAAGAAGAAAGATGGTAGAATGAATGGGACATAAGTTTCCTATGCTCATATGTGAATACATGACCAGTGTAACTCCATATCATGTTCAACCACAAGAATGGGATTCAAATTGTAATGTGTTGCACCCCATGTATGTATAATATGTCAAAATACACCCTATAACATGTATATCTAAAAAACAACAACAAAAAATCATTTCATGACAAGAAAAAACAAACAATTAGAAGAAGTCTATCAACTTCTCTTCACATGCCCTTAAAAGAAGGAATGCTGAAAGTCTTAAACTGCACTCCTGCTCCTCGCAGTGTTAGGGGGCAGACAGATATGAATAGTGGTAATGAATAGTGGTAACACAAGGTTAAGGGAATAATTCTATAAAATGGTTCCACTTTGCTGACCTCCACATGTTTTCTTTTCTAGGAAGCAATTTACCTGCAGCCCTGCCTGGCCTAAGTGGACAGGCTATGTCACATTCCACAACAAACTACCTGTTAACTGCAGGAGAAATGTAGGTCCAAAATAATATTGACAAAAGGAACTCAAGTTACTCTAAAGGGAGAGATTTTTGTGATGCTTTATATAGACCAGATCCTGAAACTCAGAAAGATAAAGATAATTCTTCCTAACCATAAAATCTATAAGAATTTTTGGTTAAAAATCCAATTAGAACTGGTCAGCGTGGGCCACAGTGACCTAGTATTCTCATGTTAGAGTGGGGACTTGAAAGTCTGATGTCATCTTTCTATCAGTCAAAAGCCAAGAAGTGGACTGGGTGAGAGGCTCTAGAAACTTCTCCTGGGATCCTCAAATAAAACACTGAAGAAACACCATGTTGACACTCTCCTCTCCAACAGGACCACTCTCTCCCTTGAGAGTGTGCCCTCCCTTCTACTAATTCATTCCTGTTACTCTGAGCAATATGTCTGAAATCTTTCTGACTTGATCTTGAGAATCAGGTCTTAAAGAGGGTGCGGGGTCTTTGCACTGGCTCAGTTTCTCAGATCACTCCAGTTCTGTAACACCAGGCATGCTGTACCAGGAGTTCTGAGTGTCTCACTCACTTTCCTTTTTAGTAAAATTTCTGTTCACTTGCTTACCTTGTGGCATTCACAGTGTTCATTCTTTGACTCTATGGAACAAGAACGGGATGCCAACTCCTGCCGGTAACCATAAGAGAGCAGAGAAAGTTAGAACCTAAGTGAAAAGAGGTGATGAAAGGGATAAAACTGCTTCAATCCCCTTAAGTCTTTGAAGTGTCTGTTTTGAGGGTCTCTGGTGGGACTTGGACAATTAAAAATTAAAGGGTTGAAATTAGAATGGTGAACAGCAACATTGTTCTATCCTACAGGCCTTAAAAAAATTTATTCTCTGGAAATATTGAGGCAGAATGCTCCTGACTCCAGAATGTGTGGCACAGGAGCAGATAAAAAATAAATGCATAAATAAAAATCTGGACCCTAGATATTGTGACCTTCCAGAATAACCTGAAACTCTGAGCCCAGGATACTCTCTGACATTCATATAAGTTCTGTCTCACTCCTTAGGGGTTGCAAATTCCTGTCTGGAAAAACAAGTCAGCAACAGAGAATGAATCTACTCATTACAAAGACCTGTTCATTTTAAAATAGATTTTAAGTAATTTCCAGCTGCTAGAATCCTCCCACTTGATACTCCTCATTCACAGCCCCCTTTCCATTCTAAATCTCTAGGGATGCTACAACAAACTACTACAAATTTAGTAGGTCAACACAACAGAAATTTATCATCTTCAAATTCTGGAGGCCATATGTCTGTTAACAAGGTATTGACAACTTTCTTTGAGGACTTTAGGGGAGAATCTTCTTCTTGCCTCTTCCTATTCTTGTGACTCCAGGCATTCTTTGACTTCTGCCTCCCTTCTCACATGACTTCCTTCCTTGTGTGTCTGTTTTTTCCCCTTCTCTTATAAAGATACTTAACATTGGATTTAAGTGGAGTCCCAATCCAGGATGATCTCATCTTTAAACCTTAACTTAATCACATCTGCAAAGATCTTTTCTCAAATAAGCTCACATTCACAGGTTCCAAAGTTTAGTTCATGAACATATATTTTGAGGGTTAAAATTCGACCTACTCTACATTCTATTCTTCCAGAATAGAACATGTAAGGCAGAACCTGACACAGGCAGTGCCGTTTTGAAACATGTCCTCTATCCTAGAACAAGAGTCACCTCATGGCCATTCTAACTTAGCCTGATCAAAACCTTAGAGGATACTCCATAATCATGCAAAGAAACCCCAAACTTTCCATAAGCATAAGAAAGGAAATTGTTATCTGAGACTGAAATCTTAAAAATGCCTGATTTCTCATGAAGGTGACACCACTAGGACCCTTCTCTGACAATCCCCTAACAATGGTGTAACCACAAAAATTTCCCCCTCCCTCATTCTCCTGTATCATACCCTAGTTTGTAAGGGGTCAGTGGGTCTCAGTCTCTAGTGAGCTCCCCTCCAAACTTTTGTCCTCAGTAAACCTGTTTTACTATTGAGCTTCTTCTCCTCTCCCTTAATTTCCTTCGTTCAGTTCTTTCCTTACAGAACATGTTATTGCACACTCTTAAATAAGAACTGGCAGACAAGGAATGCATTAAAGCACTAAGTGAAGAAGCAGTTGATGTAGATATCAGAAGGGATAATGAAAAAAGAGAAATGGGACAAATATAAGCCTATGCAGAGGGATCTTCTTTTCTGGAGAATGAATCAACTCATACTTTGATATTGAAAAAATTGAAGATTAACATGTTAGAAATGAGAAGAATTTTTTAGTTTGAATCCAACCTTTTCATTGATTCTTGATTCTACTGCTTGTGCTTTAGGAGTCTTGTTAAGGAAGTCAGATCCTAGGCTGACGTGGTGAAGATTTGGGCCTACTTTTTTTCTATTAAGCTTAGGATCTCTGTTTTAGTGTCTAAGTCTTTGATCCACTTAGAGTTCGGTTTCATGCAGGGTGAGAGATAGGGGTTTAATTTCATTGTGTTACATGTGGAGTTCCAATTTTTCCAGCACCATTTGTTGAATAGGCTATTTTTTTTTTTTTCTCCAGTGAATGTTTTTGGCATCTTTGTCTGTTTTTATGTGGGTTTGTCTCTGTGTCTTCTTTTCTGTAACATTGGTCTACATGTCTGTTTTTGTGCCAATACCAAATTGTCTTTGTTACTGTTGCTGTGTGGTATAGTTTAAGGTCTGGTATAATGATGCCTCCTGTTTCA
Organism: Marmota flaviventris; assembly: GCF_047511675.1. Taxonomy (NCBI): domain Eukaryota; kingdom Metazoa; phylum Chordata; class Mammalia; order Rodentia; family Sciuridae; genus Marmota; species Marmota flaviventris. The sequence continues at coordinate 21,880,490 of NC_092505.1, forward strand.
CTTTTCTTGCTAAGGATTGCTTTGGCTATTCTGGATTTCATGTTTTTTCAAATGAATTTCATGATTGCTTTTCTAGTTCTATTGAATCCAGAATTAGACAGGCAGTCAGTATAGAGGTAAATCAATCAAGTCAGGTCAGATCTCAGAGGCCAATTTTGAGTGAGTCTGGGAAGTTGGAGATTGTCCCCTGAGGGATTGAAATGTTAATTCCTTCAGAGCCCTTCCTTCACCCTTATCAAGAACCTGCAGCTGCTCCAACCTGTTACTAAGGTAACCAGTCCCAGGAATTGCCCCTCCCTACAGGGAGCCATAAATTTGTTAATTAATGTGTCTTTGGTTGGTTGCTCCATCCTGCCCTTCCTCCTTCAGCTCACCTGGTTCTCACCTTTGGGCCATCCCACCAAGCATTCCTGGGCCTAGGCACAGAAGCAGAAAGGAGAAAGATAAGGAGGAAACCGCAGGAGAACAAAGGAAGCCTAGGATATATAAAAAGGGCAGAAGACCTTCCCTCTGGGGATACCAGGATACCAGCTATGGCCCCCTTCACCCTCCGGAGAAGTCTATGTTACCCCTTTTAAAATAAGCCCTGCTTTATATGCTTGCCTCTGCGTGCTTCTCTAATGTTCAACTTCAACATGTGGGACTGAGCAGGACTCCTCACAGATAGCTGGCGGTATCACTATGAAGAATGTCATTGGGATTTTAATAGGAATTGCATCAAATCTATACAGAAAACAATAAAAAACACGAACAGGGAGCTTACAGAATGGGAGAAAATTTTTGCCACATACTCCTCAGATAAAGCATTAATTTCCAGGATATATGAAGAATGCAAAAATCTTAACAACAACAAAAAAGAAAAAAAAATAACCTAATTAATATATTGGCTAAGGAACTAAACAAACACTTCACAAAATAAATACCATTGATTAACAAATATAGAAAAAAATGTTCAATATCTCTAGCAATTAGAGAAATGCAGATCGAAACTACTCCAAGATTTCATCTCACTCTAGTCAGACTGGCTATTATCAAAAAAGCAAGCAACAATAAATGTGGGTGAAAATGTACATTCATACTTTGCTGGTGGGTCTGCAAATTGGTGCAACCATTATGGAAAGCGGTATCGAAATTCCTCAGAAAATTTGGAATGGAACCACCACTTGTCCCAACTATTCCACTCCACAGTTTATACCCAAAAGACTTGAAATCTGCATACTACAGTGACACAGCACATCAATGTTTAGAGAGCTCAACTCACAGTAGCTAAACTGTAGAGCCAACCTAGATGCCCTTCAACAGATGAATGGATGAAGAAAATGTGGTATATATACACACAATGGAATATTGCTAGCCTTAAAGAAGAAGGAAATTATAGCATTTGCCAGTAAAAAGATGGAACTGGAGAATATCAGGCTAAGCAAAATAAGCCAATTGGAAAAAAACAAAGGCTAAATGTTTTCTCTGATATGCGGATGCTAATTCATAATAAGGTTTGGGGTGAAGCTAGGGGAGAACAGAGTTACTTTAAATTAGGTAGAGGGGGATAAAAGAAGAAGACAGTATGGGGGCAAGAAGAATAGTAGAATGATTCAGACATTATTACCCAATGTTATATATATGACTACACAACAGATGTTATTCTATATCTTGTATAACTAGAAGAATGAGAAATTATGGTCCATTTATGCATGATGTGTCAAACTGATTTCTACTATCATGTAAAACTAATCAGATCAAATTAAAAATGTTAGAAATAAATGCAGGTTTATGGATTAAAAAAAAAAAAAGCAGAAAAACATGTCTAGTGGACTTTTCTTACTGAGGTTGAATTCTAGTTGGATCCTCCAGGAGGCATAGGTCTTTCAGTTTTAGCCAACACAAAACAAGTGTTAGTTATCTATATTTGGGCAACCATGAATATGCTCTAATGTACATAAAACAGCTCAGTCATTGACATAATTTTACATAACAAGTGGGTGGCTTTGCCTCAAATGCTGCAGGATGTCCTGAATATGCTGCTGCTTCCAGAATATGTATGTCTTTTAGCAAATTAAACTTTCCTTTCTGGAGATAAGGCCTAGGAACATTCCTCTTTGGCCACCACATGTAGCAAGGAGTATTCATTATAAATGTAGGAGAGCAAGAACAGAGGAATTCTGAATCATTTACTCTTGTTGTTGGTATAAAGGAGGAAGGAAAGAGGATGATCTAGCAAGTGGAGGCAGCAGAGTGGGGAACTAATGTGTATAGTCATGTGACTTTACCCAGTGCCACACATGCTTAAAATAGGACCAAACAGGTAAATTAAATAACTAAAGAATACTTGGTAGGTATTTTCTGAGAGGAAGGAAAGGCTTGTGGTTGACTCTGAAGATATAAGTTGCAAAGACTATTTAGAGACCTTGAGAACCAGCAATTGATGTCATGAACCATGAGTTAGGTCAGGTGGACCAGAAATAAACTAGCATTATGGAAGCAAAATCAAAGAGCTTTCCCTCCTTCCATCATCACTAAGGACACTTTGCATAATCATTGGCAGGTGGGGAAGATACATTTTGTATCCAAAATAAACTGTACTTCTTACTACAAATAATTTCCCCATGATTTCTGTTTTTGTTATTATAATATTTAAAGTTATGGCATCATCTTTGTAAAGCAGTTCAGGAAATGGTATCCCCAAATATGACATTTTGGCTTGCTGGTTACTTCAAACCAAAGGCACAAGAGCCATAGCAAAGGCAGGAGAGCTCTACCTTCTCTTCCTTTTGTGCCTAAAGGCAGAGCCTCCAAAAGGAGCTCAGTTGTCAATAGCATGCTCCCAACGAATCTCATAAACTGTGAATGATCATCTTCTATCCCTGGAGAGGAAACTAAAACTCTGCCACTGAACACAAAAAACTTCCTCACAGACTATCACATTTATTCCAATGGCCAAATTATCTTGCACAGAATTCATTTACTCCTTTCTTTCCTCCCACTTAGTTGTCCACCCCCACCATAAAAAGTGTACATAAGCCTCAGAATATGACTCGACTTTGGGGCATTCATTTTCTTTTCCTATGATTCATCGGTACATATCATAAAATTGCATGATTTTCTTCTGTTCAGCTGCTTTTCTGTTAGTTCATTTCATAGACTCAATTATTAAACTCTTACAAAGCAGAGGGAAATCTTCTTCTCTACATTTATGAATAATGCTGATATTTTTTTTTACCATGAATATACTCATATAAATTTGATAATATTAAGATAGGAGCAGGGGTACCTGAGTATATTCCCATCTATGGAGGAGAATGAAGTAGGAGTATTCCAGGAGGAACCCAGGAGTTTTGGATAAGCCTGGGAAATGTAGTGAGACCCTGTTTCTTAAAATAAATAAATAAATAAATCATGGCCTGGTGTAGTACCTTTTATTGACAGCTACTCAGGAAGCTGAAGTGGAAGGATTGCTTGAGCTCAGGAGGTCCAGAAGAACATAGGTAACCTGTTTCATTAAAAGGTAAGAATTTAAAAAAAATTGTTAACATTAATAATATTTTTTCAAATTCCTTTTCATTAAGCATTGTTGTCTTTTTTTTTTTACTTAGTGAACCCCTCTCCTTAAATTGATTCTCTTGTATTTTGCAAAGTTTACTTTCTGTTTTAAAAAATAACACCTTTTCTCAATTTTTCTGCCCTTAATTTTACTTTGATAGGTTCGTGGAAAAGATATCAGCTCAAGGATAAAGATAAGGTGCAGAAGAAGTCAGGAAAGAAGAGCTCTGATAGCAAAATATCATGTTGTTTAAATTCTGAGGTGAGATTATTCATTTGAGAACATCCACTGTGTACATCCAATGGAACAAAAAATACTTTTTATTTTAAACCAAACATTTGTGTTCATTTGCAACAATAGATAGTGAACGCAAGCAGGAGCAGGTTTCATTTAGGGAAATAAGTTGGAGGAAATTTCATGAAAAATCAAAATATTGGAATTTGTTAATAATTAAATATTTTTAAAAACACAAAGTTGAAGATTTGTAAAGTCTAGAAATAAATGATTTCACAGAGACAATTATATGAGTAGTGAAAGAATACCAACATGTACAGAGTATATATATTTTCTTCTGAAACCTGTTAGAACATTTTGAGAAATGTGTATATACATTTAGAGAACCTTATATTACTCTTTTTGTACGAAGTATAGACTTTGAAAATCTCCCAGGTTTTCCATTGATTCTTAAAAAATGGGTCTCATATTACCTTGTTATGGCTTGGATATATAGCATGCTCCAAAAGCTCATGTGTGAGACAATATGAGAATGATCAGAATTGACATAATTAGATTGTAAGAGTTGTAACCTAATCAGTGAATTGATCCTCTGATATTCATTACCAAGGTGATAACTCTAGAGAAAATAGGTCACTAAGGATATGCCTTTACAGTTCATATTTTGTACCCAGTGAGCAGAGCTTTCTTGACTTCCTGCATGCCATGTCTTAAGCTCCTTTCTCCACCATGCCCTTCTGCCATGATGTTCTACTACACCTGAGGTCCACAGCAATGGAGTTGTCCATCTGTGGTCTATTACCTCTGAAATCATGAGCCAAAATAATCTTTTCCTGCACTACATTGTTGTTGTGAAGTCTTTTGGTCACAGCAACAAAGAAGCTGACTAAAACACACCTTCCAAAAATAAAGATTTAATCAGTCATACAAATATTCATTGTCACTTTCACAGGCATTTTTATACTTTACTTACTGATCCTTATAGATAGACAGGTCCCACACAACACACACACACACACACACACACACACACACACTACGTTTACATATAACAAATAAGTGATATCAGGCTCTTTGTGGGGCATGGAATGGTACAAATATCCATATCTACCAAATCTTCATATTGTCCACTTGAATTGAGTAAGAAAAACATTTCTTCATTTCTTCAAGCAGTATCCTTTGGTAAGATCATTTCTACAGGAGGAAAGAAAACACTAGTAAATATATGTATAGATGCATAGTGAGAGAAAAAATAAAGTTGTGGTAAAAGAGGACAGGAGTGATAGAAATGGTTGTTGGCTGTGACTGGCTTCAAATACCTTAACTTTTACAAAGTTATCTGAATAACTTTTGAACTAAAAGTATATTTTCAGATCTGGCATCTTGGAACCAAAAATAATTATAATAAAAATTAACATACTGAAACATCCAAATTCCCAAGAAAAGACCTAACAAAATTTTGAAATAGAACCTCCTCACGAATCTATATACACTTACTCAATACATAGCTACATAGTAGGCCAGTTCCTTGGCATTATATATAGTACCACCTGTCATCTGCAAATTCTGCCAGTCATACGGTTTAAGAGAAAAAAAAAAAATATATATATATATATATATTTCATTGACTTTTCTATATAAGCTTACTTCTCTCTCATCTCAAATTACACATTTACTGCATGTGTGCATAATTTCTGGGTCATTTTTATGTCATGTGCATTAAATTTGAAAACTGCATCTAAAAACTTATAAAGGTGTGCTCTTATTTGTTATTATTTTTGTGTTTGTCTTGTTTTCTTCCACAAATTAGACATGCACAATTAGATAAGAAGTCTGAAGGAGAGATTAGATAAGAAGTTAGTGAACATTTAGATAAGAAGTCTGAAAGAGAAAAGGATGGTTAAGTGTTTAAACATATAGTTTCTTTACTCACAAGAAAAAAATGCAAACAATTGCCAAAGAAGTAAAAACATGAAAATAAGATAATAGAGAATACTGGGGAAAGCTAAAGAAACATATCCAAAGGTTGCCAGAGTTTATCAGGAATTTGAAAGCAAATATAATATGCCAGAAATTGTGAAAGAAAGAAAACTATAAAGTATGGATTCAGAGATTTCTTTGAAGTGAGACATGTGCTCTTAAGTCCAACATACCTGCTAGTGAGCTGGTTCTTTTGCAACCAATTATGCCTATTGCTTGCAGGAAAGTCACAGTTCTTCACAGGTGTTAAATGTTGAAAAGCAGAGTTCTATTGACAATGCGAATATAGTAAACCAATTATGAACATGACAAAAATATCCTGAGGTGAAAAAAGTGGGTTGAAAAGAGCAGCATTTATATTTTTTCCATTGTAAAATGTTTAGATAACAGTAGAATGTAATAGAAAGTAAATTCTGCATTCTTAAAAAGACATCACAAAATTCTCACCTACAACAAAATCAAGATTGTGGCTTAATGTTGCCTATTGATATATTATGTGTACATATTATTTTGCATGATTATGTATATTTAAAACATTATTAGTCTACACATTTATTATCCCTCACATAAAATAGAAAAACATTTATTGTAACCCACCAAGCAATAGTAATATGATTTTTAAGGAAAAAAGCATTTAGCTATGAAAAAGAACTTAAAATATTGGTTGCAACTATTTCTTTACAAAATTAGGAGACATTTGTTAATGTCATGGCTTAAAAAAGATTTCATCTAATCATAGTTCGTATCTTCTACTACACCTGTATGGAATGGTTTCAAATTGTAAAAGATTCTGAGGGAACAGTGAATAGCTTTTTGGGATTTGAGTTGCCAGAGACACGCAAGTAGAGCCTGAAGGGGGTAATTGACTATAGTGATAATTATAGATTGTTAATACCTGTCCTTCTGAGCCTCCAAATGGTATAACATTACCTCTGATACATGAAAGTTATAAGTAAATGTTAACCTATCCAATGCTGAACCTCTGAAGGATGGACACCCAGAGAAGGCAGGTCACTTCCAAATTCAATGCTCAGTGCAAACTAAACTTCAAATCTTGGACCTCTGTCCTGACTTTTTGATGACCAATGATGTGGTAAGAAAATTGCTGCATGGTACAACTGCCACCATAGTTCTCTGACCTTATTTCTTAAATATATCAGGGGAGGGAATTTTCTCCTCCAAACCTCAGTCCATATACTGAGCTGGCAATAGAGGGCTGGCTGGATTCAAGCACCCAAATCAACCTGTTGTTTTCATAGGTAGCTTCGCTAACACTAGAGGACATGCACTAGGGATCTTTCCTAAAGTGACACAGGCAAAGGACTACCCTGTTTCCTAAGTCTCTTTGCAGGTCATTTGGAATCACTTCCACTATCTGTTCCTCAAGATGACAAGACAACAGGAAATGCATGCTTGCCATTGATTTTTCATCTCAGCAACTTTTTAACAATAAATGCTGTTTCAGTAAGCCTGACATTTCTACTTGACTATTTAATCTTTTTTCCCCCAAGAAAGCAAGAAAAACATTAACATTTAGATGCACAAAGAAATCACTGTGTCCCCATTTCTGATTCCTTAAATATTTCCATCTCCTGACAAACTGAAGTCTCAAGAAATACGAGTTGAATGAAAATATTCTTAATTCATATGAATTTGGCTCTTAGTGAACTCACTAGGTAGGACTACTTTAAAAAAAGAGAGGACGGGACTTTTCATATATACTTGTATTCTATCTACTCAAAATTATTCTGTTCCAACCATCATTTTGTTTTGTTTGTACATACAAAGGGAACAAGAGAAAGATGTGGTAAATATTTTAAAAATGAGCTTCCCTATTTAACATTTTCTCCCTAAACCAAATATGTGATAAATGAGAGAAAGGGCAAAAGGCTTACTTGTTTGAGACTAAGAATACAACTCTGTAACAGTTGGCTCATCATTTATAATCTTTGCAAGCTGTGCATTTTTCTTGGGGTTGACCAACACTGAAAGTTAAGTGATGCTAAAAACAACATATAGCATTCATTTTACAATTGATATATCACATTTCTGACAAATCAAAAAAGATGTTCTCTTTACAAATTATTAATTTAGTACAAGGTTTTAATTTAACATGGAAGCAAATCTTTAAACTCTTCATTAAGAAAATTGAACCTCTATATCTAACCAATGTCTCAATTGAAATATTAAATAGTGCAATTTATCATTTAAGAATTACTGTATTGCACTGAAAATGGATTTAAATGACACCATTAAAATAATGTCACCATAAAGAAGCACTGTAAATGATCTGACTCTCAGTTCCTTCAAATTCATGAAATTAAGATCGAATAAATCTTCACTTTGCTATATTTCTCAATTAGTATTGATGTTTTATGAATCATTGCCTTTTGGATGCATTATACTGCAGGCCTCTCAATATCTGCTGAGAAAAAAGTAAATCTGGTTCTTTCTTTTAAATTATCTGCTTTCCCGGGGATGACTAATTTGAATTTTCTGAAAGATACTGGATCCCAAGTACTCACTCAAGGGTTAGTTGCAGGGCAAATGAAAGTAAGACTTAGGCAACATGCCTGTACAAGAAATCAGGAAGTCATCAAGAAATCTTAGTATGATTCCTCTAATTAAATCTGCAGATGAATGCATGGTATCAAACCCTATGCAACTATAATTGTTGAGACAACCTACCCATTCTTGCTATTTCAAGCCACCTCTCCTTCCATATCTTCATTCTGTGGGTTTCAAACACACTGACCTCCTCCCATTGCCACAAGCATATACTTCTTCTTCTCTCTTTATTTAAATGTTCTTCTACTTTTTACCTTGTTATTTAACTCAGTCTACATAATCATTTTTCAGATCTCATTTGAGAATACATTTTAAAACTTATTCTAATTTGTTGCACATGATGGCAGAATGCAATTTATTTCATATTACACATATAGAGCACAATTTTTCAAGTTACTGATTGTACACAAAGTATTTTCACACCATTCGTGTCTTCATAAATGTACTTAGTGTAATGATGTCTAACTCATTTCACCATCATTCCTATCCCCTTGTCCTCTCCTTTCACATCTGAAGTTTCTTCATTCCTCCCATGCTCCCCCAACCCAATTACCATTATGAGTCATCATCCTCATATCAAAGAAACATTCAGCCTTTGGTTTTTTGGGATTGGCTTGCTTCATTTAGTATTATATTCTCCAACTGCATCCATTTACCTGCAAATGCCATGAGTTTATTCACTTTTAATGCTAAGTAATGTTCCATTGTGTATATATACCAAAGTTTCCCTATCCATTCATCTACTGAAGGGAATCTAGGTTGGTTCTATAGTTTAACTGTTGTGAATTGTGCTGCTATAAACATTGACATGGCTATATCCCTGTAGTATTCTGTTTTTAAGTTCTTTGGGTATAAACAAAGGAGTGGGATGGCTGGGTCAAATGGTGGTTCTATTCCAAGTTTTCTAAGGAATCTCCATACTGCTTTCCAGATTGGCTGCACCCATTTGAAAACCCCAGCAATATGTTTCCCCACATCCTCGCCAACACTTATTGTTGTTTGTATTCTTGATAGCTGCCATTCTGACTGGAGTGAGATAAGTAGTTTTTGTTTGCATTTCTCTAATTGCTAGAGATGTTGAACATTTTTTCATATATTTGTTAGTTGATTGTATATCTTCTTCCAAGAAGTGTCTGTGCAATTTCTTGGCCCAATTATTGATTTTGTGTGTGTGTGTGTGTGTGTGTGTGTGTGTGTGTGTGTTAAGGTTTTGAATGTTTTAAATATCCTAGATAGAGATTAGTGCTCTATCTGATGTGCTTATGGTAAAGATTTGCTCCCATTCTGTAGGCTCTCTATTCACCTCACTGATTGTTTCCTTTGCCAGGAAGAAGCTTTTTAGTTTGAATCCATCCTATTTGTGATTCTTGGTTTTAATTCTTGCACTAGAGTAGTTTTATTAGGAAAGTTGGGGCCTAATCTGACATGATAGAGAATTGGTCCTACTTTTTTTCCCATTAGGCACAAGGTCTCTGGTTTAATTCCCAGGTCCTTGAATCCACTTTGAGTTGAGTTTTGTGCATGGTGAGAGATAGAGGTTTAATTTCATTTTGTTACATGTGGATTTCCAGTTTTCCCAGCACCATTTATTGAAGAGGCTATCTTTTCTCCCAGGTATGTTTTTGGTACCTTTGTCTAATATAAAATAACTGAAGTTATGTGGGTTAGACTCTGTGTCTTTTATTCTGTACCATTGGCCAACAGGTCTGTTTTGGTGCCAATATCATACTGTTTTTGTTACTATTGATCTGTAGTATAGTTTTAGGTCTGGAATAGTAATGCCACCAGCTTCACTCTTCTTGCTAAGGATTTCTTTGGCTATTTTGGGTCTCTTATTTTTCCAGATGAATTTCATGAATTTTCTTCTCTTTCTATAAGGAATGCCATTGGGATTTTGATTGGGATTTCATTGAATCTGTATAGTTCTTTTGGTAGTATGGTCATCTTGGCAGTATTAATTTGCCTATTCAAGAACAATGTAGATCTTTCTATAATTTCTTTCTTTAGAGTGTGGTAGTTTTCATTGTAGAGGTATTTCACTTTTTTTTCATTAAATTTATTCCCAAGTATTTTATTTTATTATATATATTTTTGAGGCTATTGTAAATGGGGTGGTTTTCCTAGTTTCACTTTCAGCAGATTTATACAAATAGGAAAAGAAGAACTCAAATTATCACTATTTGTAGACGAAGTGATTCTACACCTACAAGACCCCAAACATTCCACCAGAAATCTCCTAGAACTAATAAATGAATTCAGCAATGTAGCTAGATATAGAATCAACACCCATAAATCAAAGGCACTTCTGTTCATCAGTGAGCATATTTTCTTTCTTATTCAGAGTAGGCCAAATATCCTTCTGCTATTTCTTACACTGAATATTTTCCTTTCCCAGTTTTATATTAAATTTGAGCATCATTGATCGTGTTTTTGTCTCTTCCCTCAGTTTTAAGATCTATGAAGGCAGGTGCTATTTCTTTGTTTAACCTTTTGTAACTAAGTTACAATGATACAGAGGAGAAAATGGTTGAGAACTATTTGTGGAATAACCAAATGAAGGAATACATGGAGGAATGGGAATTAATAATGTAATTCTGTTGCCAATTAATAATGTAACAGATCAAACGATAGACATGAGGATTTGAATACATTTATCTTCAGTGACACTGTGGCATTTGTATATACATACATGGAGAGGAGATGTAGATGAAAACACATTTCCTCCCACTTCAGTCACAGTCATTTCCCTCTTACCCCTGAGACCCCTGCTAATGACACCAGTGCACATATTTCATGTTCCCTCAACATTGTAACATGATATTGTTGTGGCAATACAGTACAACCCTCTTTCACAGGAAATCTTACTTAGCGTCTCCAGAGACCCTCACCATAATTGTTCTTAGACTCTCAGCAAAATTTCTGCAAAAGAATTTTTAGGTGGGAGTTATGCCTGCAGAAGCAGAGTGAGATAAGAACCACCAACACAAGGCCTTCACAGACTTTTGCATTTCAGAGGACAGTGGTTAAATCCTTGTAAGCCAGCTGGTGGGCAAAAGGGGGAGGGAAGCTCTCCCTTTCCTGGGCACAGATTTTCACAGAGAATGTCCTTGGGTGTTTTTTTTTTTTTTTTGTTGTTGTTGTTTGTTTGTTTTGTTTTGTTTTTTACAATTGATACAATTTTACAATTGATATATCACATTTCTGACACACACTGGGTATAAAGTTCTAAAACTTTCTGAACTTGATTGTAGTGAAAGGTTTCTTTTTTCCCCTCTGGACCTGGGAGTAGCCAATAAACCTCTTCCTGCTAATTCCTCAGTGGCCAGGCTCATGTGTCCGACAACAATATCTAGATATTGGAAGTGTGGTAATAGAATATGCCAGTTCATAACTAAAATAAAAAAATGAACATTTGTATGTGGAATATACTGTATCAATTTCGAAATGGAGGGCTTAACTGTCATTGTGCTACGATTTTATTAAACATTATACTTCCATCAAGATGGAACTTAAGAGACAGAAGTATATTTTGCTATCATATCAGAATCTCCTGACTTAATTTTCCATCATCCCTATTAATTTAGTCTCATTGCACCCCTGATAAGTTACAAGAAACTAAAACAAAAATAAAAATGAAAAAAAGTAAATAAAAATGAACAAAAACTGAGAATATCAAGAAATTGTGCAAGTCAAACACCACTTTAAAAAATCTTCAAAGAAACAGTAGCATTAAAAGAATATAAATTATGTCATTTAAAATCACCTCAATGCATTGCTCTTTGCAGGGTGTCCTTGAGACTAAAACCTCCCTTGCTCACAATAGTCAGATCACATATTTATGTTTCCTTTGAGTAAAATTACCCAGTTTTCTGACCTTTAATTTCACATAACTGTGTTGGGTAGCTTTCCTTGGTCAAGATTAATGTAAGAAAATAAGAATTAGAAACTAGGTATGCTGTCTACTGCCAGCTAATCTGGAGTCTGAGGTAGGAGTATCACAAGTTTGTGACCTGCCTGGTCACAATTTTGGAAAACCCTGACTCAAAATATAAGAGGGCAGGATGTGTAGTTCAGTAGTATAACACTGTAGGGTTCAATCTCCTGGGGGGGGGAATATATATATATATATATATATATATATATATATATACATACATATATATTCATTTCCAATTAATATTGCTAAAAGTTACAATAGAACAACTATTTCAACAGTTATATATTCTCAACCAGATGATATCTATCTTATACATGGCAATTAATACTAATTAATTAATTTTATTACTGTTAATTCATTCATTTAATGTTAATCATTTACATATTAATCAATTCATTTACTGTACTCATCATCAGGGTAACTTTGTACTCAAACAGATTTTGTATAATAATCACAGGATGAAAATATTTACATATATGCCAAGTACTTAAAAGTTTTTCAATTTTTTTTATTTGACAATTATTTCAAAACAGTTGATTTCTAGCCTGACTGACAAGCCAATTATTTTGCATTGATTAAAAACATAACGGTGTAAAATTTTACTATTAAAGATCAAGAGGATTTTTTTAGAATAAAAATACAATTACTTAGAGTACAATAAAAGTACTCATTTACTTCCATACTTTAAAGTTCAAAATTAATTAGCCCAACAGAGTACAAATGCTCCACCATGCATGGATTTTATTAATTTCACTAGAGGAAATGAAAATGTTATAAAAACAAAAATGAACAGAAAATTAAGTAACAAGGAAACTAAAAGATTCATATTGACTTTAATTCCTGAACAGATTATGAGTTTAATTGCCAGTTTCAGAGTAAGCTAAATTACAAAAACATTTTAGTTTATTCAGAAAGCTGTCTTTAGTTTTAGGTTAATTTAATATGTATGAATGGAGCCGTGGTTTAAAATATGGAAAAAAAAATCTTGAATGAGAAAAAAGGAGCCTTCCTATAAGCAGTGTACCCATGAGTACAAAGTCAAATAGAATCTCTTGAAAAAATTGAAAAAAAAACAATATTTAATATTTATCTTTTGTTCCTTTTAAGCATGATGTGTTTCAACCTAGGTGAATGATTTTAATCTAGTAAATCATACATGTGAACATAAACCATATTTAATGATTAACTATGAAAGTAAGTCTCATGAAAAAATCGATCATGACATAATATTACTTAACAATCCCATTGGTTTGTAATGAATTACAACATTAACAGGGTATGAGTTAAGTGCACATTTTCCTACAGATGGATACAATATTGCAATAAATATCTGAATATGGTGTTTTTCCCTCAAGTCATTTCTTAAATCCCAGTTAGGGAAAAAAAAAAAAACAAAAAACAAACAAACAAAAATACACTGTTTGTCTTTCTTCCTTCAGACTTATTATATAAAATTATTAAACCATTTCAAGCATTGGAAATTTAATGACTTACCTAATGTATTATTTGGGGAAATTTTCTGGATTTGTTTATTTTTTAGCTGTGGGTTAACTGCATATACATGACATAAATATTAACATTCCATATTAAGTTTGTCATACTCCTTAAGAATTATGAATCAAATAAATCCCAGTGTCTTAGAAGGCTGACTCAGAAGAATCATGGGTTCAAAGCGCAAATTAGTCAGACCCCAGAGTTGGCCAATATGTTGATTTTATCTTGATTTAACCTCAAGTACATTCTACTTTCACATTTTTATGTGTAATACATATTCTAGTAAAAGTACATGTATAACTTTAAATTTAATTATGTATAATTCATTTTATGTATATAGAGAACAAAGAGGAATAATTTATTGTATAATAATATGTTTACATATAAATACATTTCAAGACAGATAAATAGATTCATAAGATTTTTAGCTTTATGACTCTTATTTAGAAAAATCTATATCTTTGTGTATTTATTCTGGTATTAATCTACATTTAATTATATGATTAATTGCCACCTCCCCATCTTCAGGATACAGGACTCTTTCTTTAAACAAACAAACAAACAAAAAAATCACTGGTCTTTGATTCCTGTTGTAAATTATTTTATACACAGCAGTTTAGTGAAACTATATAAAAATACTTTTCTGATTCTGTACCATAGAAACATGGATATCATTTGCTGAAAGACAAACGTAAGCCCTGGTATGATTCTTTATCTAGTCCAACCATTTTTCATGAACAAAATAGCAAAATCATACCCAGAGAGAGTTTTTGGATTAAGTATTTGTATAACTGCTCTTCTCACTATGCTATTTCTTATTCTCTTTGTATATTTCTTAAACTGACTCAGTATACCTCCTCATTTTTTTCTTACTTTAACAATGCTTGAAACTGCTGTCATTAGTGAAAAGCCACTTTTTTCTGAAAGTAAGCAATGAAGGTATAAATTACAAGATTAGAAGAAAGGTGGTGACCTTGGAATCGAAACCCATTTTACCTTTGCAATTTGGATACATTTATTCAGTGAGGTAAGGAACTATGAGAAATGATCTGTTTTTAATGGTTTGCTTTATGTACAAAATCTTTTATTGGGCATGGTCCTATCATTAGAGGACTTTCGTCCTCTGTACTGTGAGAAATCAGATACATTTAACTGACATGTCTTATACTGCTAAAAAGAGTAAGAACAAAGAATGAGAATGATCTAGAAGCCAATATTGTCTAGTGTTTTTCTTTTTTTTTTTTTTGTAAAATACACTGTATTTCTTGCCAATGGTATTTTATTTTTTGTGCATCTGTTTTTACACAACTTACTATGTTCTACACAGATTATTTTGGTTGACAGACTTACTAAGAAGAACCTGCTTGAGAACTGGAATTGGTGATGTATATAAAATTAATTACTCAGGATTGACGATGAGTCTAAGCTCAGCAAAGCATAAAGTTCAGGTTCAATTAAGTATTAGATGCCACTGATTAACGAAAATGTAAACTACATGCAGAGAAACAGGATTTCAAAAGGTATTTGCTGATAATCACCTGCAATGCAAGGAAGTAATTCTTTAAGTATTTAAAATATTATTTTATAGAAACTTGGTAAAGTGGCTGCTCCAATTTTCTGTGAGGTCTCAAAGACAGAAACAGAGAAAGAGTCCTATATCTGTAAAAGGAAGAGTTTATTTGTTAATTAAATAAATATGTTATGATTCCATTGTTATTAAATTATCATGACCATACTATTTATATAAAATGTATAGGTAAGATGAATTTTAACCACAAAGAATATTACTGAAAATTTTCTAATGTATTCCTAATAATTTATGGAAAATTTAAGAGGCATAATGTCCTACTTTTAGATGACTGTCCATGAAAGAGACCAAATAATCCTGTGAACATGTAACTTATTCTTATCATGTAGGGGTTTAAAAGAATGCAATTACAGTGATCTCATCATTACATTAATTATTTAGAAATAAATTCCTGAAAGCACATTACATTTAAAACATCACAAATGTAACTTTGATTTTTCTATATTTTAGGAAGGAATGATACTTCTGTATTGTATAATTTTTTTAAGCTAATGCAAGATTTTTTTTTCTTCAGTCTTCTCTGTTGTTTCTAAAGTAATAATGATAAATGACATTTATTGAATGTGCACATGTACTGGCAGAATATTTTTAGCTTTATACTTACTTCATTCTCTTATTTTTTACATAGGAATAGGGTTTATTTTAGGCATGAGACATCAAGCTAGAGAACTCATTTCTCAGTCGATGTTGCAGGTACACATAACCTTATATGATTAAATTTTCCCTTGGGGAACTGCATGAAGGTGTGCCATATTGAGTCTGGGTCTATGAGATTGGTACTTCTCTCTGTTCTCTTTTTCTTTCTTGTTAATGGAATCCTACTTTGAGAACCACTGTGTGCCATGTCTGTTATTCGCAGCAGTTGACTTCTACCTTCCAGAAAAATTGTCATGTAAAAAATATGCTTATTTGCTTCCTTTAATTTATAATGTTGCTTTTTAAAACATACAATACTGGTTGAAGTTTTAATTCCAGGAAATAAGTTTAACATGTGTCATGAATTTTTCTAAGTGTTTTGTATGAGTTTTGTGATTCAATCACCAAACTAGTTTAAATAGATGGGTACTTTATTAACTCTTTGTTGAAATTAAGAAACTCAGTTTTGTGTAGATGAAGTAATTTTTTATGTCCACCGCCATATTTCATCAACTTAATTGTATTTTCTCATAGTATCTGTGATCTCCATGTACTTGTTGAAGTCAACAGTATCACACTAGGCATTTATGGAGGTCGTGTGTGTCTTGGGGATGATGTAAAATAATGATGTATGTCAAAAATGATAATTTCCTTTTGGTAGATGTAGTAGACATGATTGTTGGTATTCAAACTCAGTCATTTTTATCCAAATCTCTTAATATGAAGTACTGCTTGCCTTAAAAAATAAAATGATTTCATTATAATAAAAATTGGTGTTGTTTCAAGTTGATTTGTTTCTATTTATTTTCAGTTTTTCAAACTTATTTTAATTGTGATATTGGTAATAAATCAGTATTATATCATATCTGCTTTCCTCAGATATTCAAAACAATAGTAATAGGTGGCAAGGTTGTTCTAGCTTTTTTTTCATATTTCCTTGTGAGGCAAGAAAATAAGAAAGGAGTAAATCCCCATCTCATAGTGCATGGATTACTGTAATAAAATTAGCAAATCAGGTAAAATGTATGATTCAGAAGTAAGAAATATTTGAGAAATAATCAGTTGAGTATACAATTGATCATACTCCCATGAAGTTCTTGCCAAGGTGAGAATGCACTTCTCTCTGTCTCTTTCACACACACATACACAGTCTCACATTCTCACTCTCTTCTTGTTTTAGATACAACTTTATTAATTTGAAAGGGTTTGAAACATTTAGGGATAATACGTTATGTGATGTGTTCTTGTTTGTTGACAAAATTTGGAACTTCTATAAAATGATCTATGATTTCATCTCGTACTCCAGTTCATCATAGAAGGCCTACTATTTATCAGCTCTGGGGAGTCTTGCTAAATTTCACTGCATTTTGAAGGCAGTGGTACATTTTTTCAGTTACTTATTCAAATGATATTTATTACCTGATTGCACCAATCATGTACCAAATCAGTATTCTGGCAAAGTTTAAGAAATATAAAAATATATGGTAATTGTAATATATATTTTAAATAATAGATTTTTTAAAAAATCTACAACAGTTAGAACATATATACATATTTAAATAATTACATTTTTAAAAATCATCAAGTTGAATTCATTTAAAAAGCATACAAGTTTTCATTTCATTTATCTTTTTTTGGGGGGGAGGGTACTAAGGACTGAACTCAGGATACTTGACCACTGAGCCATATCCCCAGCCCTATTTTGTATTTTATTTAGAAACAGGGTCTCACTAAGTTGCTTAGCACCTCATCATTGCCTAGGCTGTCTTTGAACTCATGATCCTCGTGCCTCAGCATCCAAACTGGTGGGATTACAGGTGTGCATCCCCATGCCCAACAATTTCATTTATCTTGATGTGTTTAATTTTCCTCATAAATTTGGACTGTGTTAATAAAAACAAAGCCAAACATAATCCCGAACAAGGCACTTTTATGTGACTTAAACATACACATACATGATTTCACTACTAAAAAAATTCCCCTAAAATTATCTTAAATAGAAAAAAGAAGCAACATTTTCAGCATAAATGCTTTTAACTTAATTTTATAAAGAAATAATATGAAAACCATATCTGATCATATATGTGAAAGTAACTAAATCACAATAAAATAGTAGTAGTCATTGAGTTTTGATAACAGAGTGTATTTTTATTGTTCTGAGATTATAAAAGTCTATTAAAATAGGTCTCTTTACCAGGAAATTGAAATATTAAAATTTAACCTAATGCTTTTTGGTAATATTGGGAATATTGAAATATAACCTAATGCTTTTTGAGGACTTGTAAAGCCTAATCACCATGCAAAACAACTTATCAGTTATTACTTTCATTATTCATTACAATAATAAGATATTTTATACCATTATTTTTTTTCTGAAAAAACAGCCTACTCATATAAAATTATTTTTAAAAAATGGAACCCACGTAACTCAGGACTAGAACCAACAACTGCCTCTTGACCAATTCATTATACCATTTCCCTTGAAAACTAATGTCCTTGCCCTCAATTAGAAAAGGAAATAGCACACACACATGAGCCAATGCTAAATGCTCTCAAAAGCAAACATGAGGTTGTTCTGAGAAAGACATACATCCTTCTGAGCAAACAGGTCTAGGATGGGGAAAAAAGATGGGCACACACAGAAAATGGCAGCTGTTCAGTTAACCAGGGACATTGTGCCTCCCACAATCATATCATAATGACTTCCTTTCTGGCATTACTGCTGTCTTAGCAATCTTCTCCAAACCCCTCTTTGTGTGTTTGTCATTTGTTTTACAAGGACAGATACCCAATAATCAAGCCATCCTCACTTAATGGGAGAACTCCATACCTAGCTAAGTCCCTTTCTAATCCAGCCCCCCCAAAAGGGGTGTCTCATTTGGAATATATTCCACTTTCCTTAGACCAGTCACAATATCATTTCCTGGCAAGCCAAAGTTCTGAATGAACACCTCCTTGCTTCTTTACATCCACAGCTCTGGTTTATTACACTCCAGGTCTATCCCTGTGACTAGGTGAGTAAGAGAAAGAAGAATGTGATAAAAACATAATTTTTAGCAGTTGGAGCACTGATGAGAAATTAAAGTATATTTATACACTATGCTTCTTGAAGTAATCCCTAAGCTGGAGACCAACTTGGTATGTCAGTGTATTTCAAGATCTAGAAATAGTTTGAACATAAAAATAATATTGTCAGGAAACATCAAAGATTCTGTTTTCTTTGAATTTGGTTTAAGGATGTTAAGTCTGAAAAGGAAAGTTGGAAACAATATGAAATTCCTCCATATTATAATATTACTGTTAGAAATATATTCATTAGTCTGTGAGGTTGAACAAAGGGCATTTGAATAGGAATGTGTTTGGCTTAGGACAACAAATATCTAGGATCAGTTAAAGAATGGATTGAATATGTGAAGATTGAGGCAGAGAAAATGTAGGAAGTTATTACCATAATGAATGGCTCTTTCTCTTTCTCTCTCTCTCTCTCTCTCTCTCTCTCTCTCTCTCTCACACACACACACACACACACACACATACCCCCCCCACACACACACATACACACACAAACACACATATACAACATGATTTGGTGAGAAGTAAAAGAAAAAGAAATTGAAAAATTGTGCAAAGGTTTTAACAGAAGATGGTGGTAAACTCAGAAGTTGGCAATATTACTATCAAAGGGAGGAAGTGGGTATTGATTGATAGGCTGGCTGGTCAAGGTCAGGGAACAAAGATATACTTACAAACTGACATTTGAAAATAAGTTTCTAGAACAAAAGAAAAATGTCTGAACTGGACAGGACCATTTTAGTTTTGTTGATAAAGAAAGCACTTGAAAGCACTTCAGTAAAGGATGTTAACAACAACAACAACAAAAAATGTTGAAGAACAGAACTAAATCCCTTTAAGGAACCATATTTTGGACAAGGAAAAACATGAAAAGCTGAAGGTAAAGAATAAAATAAAGAATGATCAGGGCTAGAGAACAAAATATGTGCAGTCTATAAACACAAAAAAGGAAGAAACAAGTTGACAACAATTTTACATAGCAGTGTGAGAAAAAAGATAAAATCTGGTGGTTATGAAGTCACACAATACTAAGGCAATTATAGCTTTTCCCCCAATTCTCTGTATTGTGGAGGAAGTACATTAATTTAGGTATTACCATGTTACATGTATTAGATCTTCCCCAAATCTATTCCCTTGTTAGTTCTGATTTATTTTATGGTTTTTATAGTGTGTATTTTTTTTTTAAGTTAGAGATTCCTAAGAATGAAAGTCCTGGTACAGATTGACAATGTAATGCAATACCGAATGGACACAGACCTATGCAAGGAGATAAATAGCCCTAGTGATTGGCAAGATCATATGAAGCAGGTGCTTCTATCCTAAAAACAGTGCTATTGCCATTCCTCATGAGTCTTTTACTCAGGAACATTTAATTTCAATTTATGTATAAACTTTTGATTTTATTTAAACTTTAAAGAGTATATATCACTTATGTGAATACTGAGGGGAACTTCAATGAATGTTTCATCTATACCCTCTCCTTGATATGCATATCTGATTTATTATAGCTTCAGTGCTGCTAACTTACCATATCAGGCAAAATGCCAAACAGGATAATTTTTTCTGTGAGTGAGAACAACTTTATCACTTATCATTTTTTTTTTTTGCCAGTTTTCCTTTCTCCTAATACAGGAATACCACTCTTGACACAAGAACTATGTCATATTTTATAACTTCCCTTTCATCTGTTAAATCATTCCAGGAACTGCCAAGAGCTTCTATAAAGACAGGGCTGTGTCAATTACCATAATCACTTCCCGAATTTTTTCTCTCATAGACATTTGCCATTTAAGTTACAGCTTAGTTCTGAATGTCTCTGGATTTTAAACCTCTATGGAGAGGATCATTGACTTCTCACATCAGAGTCAAATTTATTAATTTTTCAGTTTGTGACACATTTGTAAAAGTTAATTTTTCCACTTAATATATCATTTTAACCAGGTAATCCTTTATTCATCTATTGTATCATGAAAGTCGTTCTCATTGTTCTTTGCAATATTTTCAGTTGACTGGGCATAAACAAGTCATAATTTTTAATTGGATTCCAAAACATACTTATCGATACATTCTTCATTTCAACTGTGGCAAGTAACGATCTTTTTTTTTGTTCTTTAAATCTTTTCCTCAAAATTCATTTATTCAATACTTTCAAAACACACTTGTACTAATATTATAATTCTAATTATTAAAGAAAGATAAAAGGCCTACAAATTGGACCCACTAATTTTTTATTGCATGAAACTTAATGAAAAAAAAGTCTTGCCAAAATCACATGAAGAAACTATCCTTCAAATTATCTAACATATGTGTGTGTATGCATGTATATCTATCTATATCTATATCTAAATCTATATCTATATCTATCTATATCTACCTATATCTGTATCTGTCTATCTAATCTATCTATCTATCTATCTATCTATCTATCTATCTATCTATCTATCTATTTGTACTGGGGATTGAACCAGAGGTGCTTAACCACTGAACCACCTCGCCAGTACTTTTTCTTTTTTCTTTTGAGACAGGGTCTACCTAAGTTATTTAGGACTTCATTAAGTTGCTGAAGCTGGTCTTGAACTTGTGATCCTTCTGCCTCTGTCTCTCAAGCCACTGGGATTACAGGCATGTGCCACCTAGCTTGGCTCAAATAAATATGTTGTAAATGCTTTGATGATTAAGTCATGTTATTTTTATACACATGAAGCTACTTAAAATTTACATAAGGAAATTTCTTTCTTCCATGTGTTCATGGTTCTATTGCTTTCCTGGACATATTCCTGAAACCTTTATATTTCTCTCATTCTAGAAAGCTCTTACAATTTTCTACCTGTCTATCTTTTTATTTATATATACCTAAAACTATTCTTGAAATACCACCTTTGGTAAGAAAATTATTCCACCTCCAGGCATTGTCCTTGTCCATGTCCTTAGCTGCCATAGCCTTTGTTTTCCTTCTTATTTTTAAAGCTTCTGTAGTATTGCTTTGCTATTAAGCAGGAATTCCAACTGTATAAAAATACACAAGGTGACAAATGGAAAAATTTTGTTAAACATATATGGTCTCTGATGTGTTCATTATCTGGTAAATTCTTAGATTCCTCCTTTTCCAGATCATTTGCTACTTATGCTTTTGCATGAGCTAATTCTTAATGCATCTGAATTTGCCATATATATCTACAGTACTGTCAGTAAATGTTTTCATATTTCTTAAGAAGGAGGTAAATAATCACCTTTCCTTTCAGACAGGAGAATTAGTCCTGCTTTATTTGTCCTATGAAAATTTGTGTTATTTCAGGACAGTTGGCACTCCTGAGTCACCTCTGTCCAGAATACCTACCATCAATTAGTGCTAGCACATTGTTAGTGTTTTTGAGTACTGATGTGTTCTATTTCTTTCTTTATTACATTCACTTATGCATTTTTATTCTAAAGTAGCTTTTTAAGCAACTGGTACATGTTTGGTGCCTGAGGATATGGATGTGAAATATAGTTTTGATTTTTACCAGTGTATTTTCCATTTGGAATGTGGCTAAATCATTGGAGAAATAATTATGCCAAATACTGTTTTAAATTTTTATGTGTGTTTATATATACATACATAGATGAATATCCTGATAGTCCATAATATTATTCAATATGAACTTCAGCAATGCAAATTATTCTTCAAAGGTTCTCTATTTTGAACTCCCAAAAGGAAAGAGAGATTATGATAACTGGCTCTAGCTTCAGAATGCTGCATCTCTGCCAGTTATTTGTAAATCACCTGGGGCATATTTCCTAATATTCCTTAATTTTCTAAAACCCAGTCTTTCCATTGTAAAATTAGTATAAAATACCAACATCATTCAGTTGTAAATGATAAGGGAATCTGAAGATGTGCTTGCATCACTTATAATGGTGCCTGGAAGTGATAAGAGAGCACTAAATAACAGATACTACTGGGTATTAGCTGGATACCTGTGTTCTTATAAATGCTTCCATAGTTTGCTTCCAACATTGACAGTGTTAAGGTTAAGAGCATGGGAAAGCAACTTTTAAAGTTAATTAAACTCCCTAAAATTACCAAACAAAAAATAACAACTTTTTTCAAGTATCCAGGTTTTATGCAATGTTTTCTTACTTTTTATCATGGGGTTCCTTTGCATGTTGTTAAGTGAACAAAGCCATATAGATCAAATGTCTTCTTTTTTATTATTAATTGTTCAAAACATTACATAGCTCTTGACATATCATATTTCTTGAAGCAAAAGAAGGGAACCTCGACTTTTAGCTCTTTATAGAAACATGCTAAAAGATGCCTGGAAAACACTCCTCTTTTCTACTTCCTTGTTTTTTCCAGAAGTTTTTGTTTTGCTGACATGTTTTGAACTTTTCCTTTACTTCTCAATGTTGAGGTAAACATGTCTTTCATATTCCCATTCATCACATGTTACATATTATTGTAGAGAGTGCTAAATGCAATTAAATGTCAAGGTAAAGGCAAGTGCTAGAAGTAGAAAATGGGTTGCAATAAAGGACATTACAAACAGTGAAATATGATTGAGTCATCAAGGTTTAGGACAAATGGGTCTGTGGCTTTACTCCCATGGAATATGCTACTATAATTATATAGCATTTAGGGATTAAGAGAATTAATGTTAAGAAGTTAACTAATTACCAATTATCATTACATTTTTGCTATGTTGGAAGTTCAATTTTAAAAAAGTCACAAGTGAATACCAAGCAGCTATGCTATATAATGATCATTATGTGAACTATAATAATTTTAAAAAATTATATTTCTGTCTGAAATACTTCACTATCACTTTAAAATGATTGACAAAATAATCTTAGAGGGAGTTGCCAAATATATAAGAATGGCATTTGGTTCAATTTTATAGAGGCATAGATTTAATTGATAACAGGTTTTGAGTTCATCATAGTGAGAAGAACCAGAGTATAATTATTTGCTTAGGGGAATTTGCCACAGCAGTATCCCTACTCTTTTAGTAATATTTTACCCTACTCTCAGAAAATATCCTAAGATTGCATCTGCCCACCCGATTCTTTACTGGTGTATTAAGAGTGCTGAAAGAAAATCTAAATTACTTTCACAAGACAAAATCAAAAAACTTAACTGATACTTAAGATATTTTCTGAGTATATTTGTATGTATTTATTGTTTCAGAATATTATATTGGCATTTATAAATATCAAATATATTCAGAAACATTTTAGAAAGAATTGTGATCTTTAGCTGCAAAGAGATGAGGAAAAGGGTAAATGGGAATTGATTATTATCTCTTTTCTTTACCCACAGCCCTGAAAAACCACAGAGACCCTGCAAAAGGGCAAGTTCTCCACCTGCCTACTTTGAAATGAGCTAATTGCCAGCCTGTCAATTCATCCTTTTATTTCCTTACTCTCATAAGATGGCTTGGCTTAGAACAATGTATAATTCTTCATAACTTTGAATGCAAAAACATACATATTTTATAGTATTTAATTGCAATTAGCTAAACTGAAGATAAGATTTTCCTTTAAAAAGAGAATATTATTTCACTTTATTTTAAAATGATTGATTTAATATCATATTTCAAATTGCAAAATGAAATTTTATGTATCTGTAGTGCCCTATAAAAATATGTACATATAGTATTTGCATAAACATACAAAAATAGTAACTGGGTTAAGTGATTGATATGTTAATTAACTTGATTGAATCATTTCACACTGTATGAGTATACAGATTGTACACTTTAAACATATAATTTTAAACATATATAATTTTAACTTTGCAAATTATAATTTTGTAAACCTAAATAAAAGGATTTTTTTAAAGAGAAGGACAATTACAAAGGTTAGAAGCTGTGATACATATATACCATACAGAAGAATATTGGATTAAATGAAGCTAAATATTTTTTTTAATTTTTCTCATACCTAATTTAACCTACAGAGCAGTTCATACAATATAATAATCCCCCAAATGTAGTAAATTATATGATATTTTTAATTATAAGGTAATAGTTTTATTTTAATTCAAATTTCCTGACATAGATTTAATTTACTTTAAATGACTTTGTAATTTAAATTTATTTTGAACGGTGTACAAAAATATCAAAACTGCACATATTAATGGGGTAACAGGTAGTGTTTTAATACATGTATACATTTTATAATGTTTTATAAGAGTAAACATATTTGTCTCCTCAAACATTTATCACTTCTTTTTTGTTGAAAGTTTTTTCTTCTAGATATTTGAAATGTCCAGGACATTATTGTTATGCATAGTTAACCTACTGTGTGATAGCACCTTAGAATGTTTTATTCATATCATACATGTGTATACATAAATATATTACTCTCTCTCTATATATATATATACACACACACACACAATATATATATATATATATATATATATAGATATATAGATATATATATAGATATATATATATAATAAAAATAGAGAAAATAAATCTTAAAAATGCTAAAATATTATAACCATAAAATGTGAAATAGTGCAAAAGACAAAAATAAAAACAAAGAAAAAGGACAAAAAAGAGAAAGCAGGAATAAATAAGGTAGATATCAATTCAATTACATAAAAATTACAATCTCAATGACATAGATACACCAATTAAAAGATAAATATTGTCACAATGTATAAAAAACAAGAACAGAATATGTGTCATTCATAAGAAACCTACTTTAAATATATAGAAATATATGAATTAAATGTAGATATGGAAAAAGTTATACCATGCTAACACTAATCAAAAGAAACCTATTGCCATACTAGTGTCTGTTGTGTTCTGCTGCCTTTCCTATCCTCTACTATCCCCCCTCCCCTCCCCTCTTCTCTCTCTACCCCCTCTACTGTCATTCATTTCTCCCCCTTGTATTATTTTTCCCTTTCCCATAAAAAATTAAAAAAAAAAAGAAACCTAAAGTAAGAATATAAATTTCAGATGGCAAATAGAGGAATGATACTTAACAAAGATAAAGAAAGGGAATAAATATTGATAATGAGCTGAATATTGCAAGAAGACATAACAATTTTAATTAAATTTATTTTTAACTTACACATAAAACATAAAAATTTTATAGACTGATGGGGCATCCTGTGATGTTTGAATACAAGTATACATTGTGTAATGTTCCTATCAGATTAAACATATCTACCTTCAAAAATAATTATCTTTTCTTTATGGATAACACCTTTAAAATCCTTTCTTCTTAAGTGTGAAATGTTTAGTATATTATTACTGTGTATAGTCATCCTACTAGACAATAGCACACCAGATATTCTTGGTTCTACTTAACTGTAAATTTTTAACCACTGAGTAATCTTTTCCCATCTCTCTCTTTCTCTTTACCCATTTTCCCCTCAGCCTATGATAACTACCATTTTTGTTATAAATTTCTATGTAACCAACTTATGTGCTTAATAATAGAGTGTCAAACTGGGTCAGGTAAAATTCTCTAGGACTTCAAGGAGAAACAGATAAATGTATTATTATACATGGAGACTTTAACTCTCCTTTATCAGACCTAGTTTCATCAGAGAGAAGATCTTAAAGGCATAGTTGAACTATACAACATTATGAATCAAATGAATATAATTAACATCTATACCCTGCTTAATCCAAACCTAGCAGGCTACTCACATGGAACATTCAGCAAGATAGACCACATTCTGGGAAGCGGGACACATACTAACAAATTTAAAAATACAGAAAACATGCTATTCTCATCTTATAATGGAACTAAACTAAAAATTAATACATGAAAGATAAATTAGAGATTGAAGATAAATTGGAAATAAATGATGCACTTCTAAATAATAAGTGTCAAAGATGAAATCTCAATAAAAAGTTTAAAAGTTTTACCCCGGTGTAAAATGGGAGTACATAACCCACTTGAATCAAAGTGTGAAATATGATTTGTCAAGAACTATGTAATGTTTTGAACAACCAACAATAAAAATTAAAGAAAAAAAAAAGATGCATCAGTTGGTAACAAATAACCCAATCAACAAATGGGCCAAGGACCTGAACAGACACTTCTCAGAGGAGGACATACAATCAATCAATAAATACATGAAAAAATGCTCACCATCTCTAGCAGTCAGAGAAATGCAAATCAAAACCACCCTAAGATACCATCTCACTCCAGTAAGACTGGCAGCCATTATGAAGTCAAACAACAACAAGTGCTGGCGAGGATGTGGGGAAAAGGGTACACTTGTACATTGCTGGTGGGACTGCAAATTGGTGCAGCCAATTTGGAAAGCAGTATGGAGATTTATTGGAAAGCTGGGAATGGAACCACAAGTTGACCCAGCTATTCCCCTTCTCGGTCTATTCCCTAAAGACCTAAAAAGAGCATGCTACAGGGACACTGCTACATCAATGTTCATAGCAGCACAATTCACAATAACAAGACTGTGGAACCAACCTAGATGCCCTTCAATAGACGAATGGATAAAAAAAATGTGGCATTTATACACAATGGAGTATTACTCTGCATTAAAAAAATGACAAAATCATAGAATTTGCAGGGAAATGGATGGCATTAGAGCAGATTATGCTAAGTGAAGCTAGCCAATTCCTAAAAAACAAATGCCAAATGTCTTCTTTGATATAAGGAGAGTAACTAAGAACAGAGTTGGGAGGAAGAGCATGAGAAGAAGATTAACATTAAACAGGGGTGAGAGGTGGGAGGGAAAAGGAAAGAGAAGGGAAATTGCATGGAAATGGAAGGAGACCCTCATGGTTATACAAAATTACATACAAGAAGAAGTGAGGGGAAAGGGGAAAAAAAAACAAGGGGGAGAAATGAATTACAGTAGATGGGGTAGAGAGAGAAATGGGAGGGGAGGGGATGGGAGATAGTAGAGGATAGGAAAGGCAGCAGAATACAACAGACACTAGTATGGCAATATGTAAAACAGTGGATGTGTAACCGATGTGATGCTGCAATCTGTATCGGGGTAAAAATGGGAGTTCATAACCCACTTGAATCAAAGTGTGAAATATGATTTGTCAAGAACTATGTAATGTTTTGAACAACCAACAATAAAAATTAAAGAAATAACAAACAAACAAAAAAACTCAAAACTTAACACCAAAAAAAAAAAAAAAGAGAGAAAGAAAGAAAGGAAAAAAAAAAAGAAACACACACACACACACACACACACACAAATAACCTAATAAATAAATGGGCTAAGGAACTGGACAGTTCACAGAAAAATAAACATGAATAGTCAACAAATATATAAAAACATGTTCAACAACTTTAGCATTTAGAAAAATGCAAATCAAAACTACACTGTGATTCCATTTCACTACAGTCAGAATGGCAATTACCAAGAATACAAACAACAATAAGTGTTAAATGGGGTAAAAATGGGAGTTCATAACCCACTTGAATCAAAGTGTGAAATATGATATATCAAGAACTATGTAATGTTTTGAACAACCAACAATAAAAATTTAAAAAAAAGTTTAAAAGTTTTCTAACCATATGAAAATGAAGACACTACTTTTCAAAACACAACTATTCAGAAATATATAGGAATCCTTGAAAGCAATGCTATGTGAAATTTATAGCATTGAATGCATATATTAGAAATGAAGAAATGTCCAAAACTAGTAATCTAATATTGCACTTAGAAAACTAGTAAAATAGCAACAACGTAATTCCAAAGTGAGTATAATAAAATAGGTAAAAAATAGCACAGAAATCAAAGATAAACAGGAAACCATAAATGAAAACCAAGCAGACAAAACTCTCATACTTTGAAAACGTGAATGAAATATATAAATCTCTAGCCAGGATAAGGAAGAAAAGAAAAAGAGAAACAAAAATAATATTGTCATACATGAAAAAGTGTTCATCAATAAATTTCTCACGAATACTAAAGGAAAAAATAAAGAAATATTATGAACAATTGTATGTCCATAAATTTGATCAGCAAGATTAAATGATCTAATTCTTTGTAAGATGAATCTAAAACTCACATGGAAGAAGTAGACAGTCTGAATAGAAATATGCGTATTAAAGACAATGAGTCAATATTTAATAGTATTACAAAAAAGAAATAATCACAGATGAACCTGTTGGTAACTTCTGGAAAATTCCATCAAACATTTAAAAAAGAAAGTACACCAATCATTTACTATCTCTTCCAAACTATGGAAGAACTAGGCATGCTCCTTCACTCATTTCATAAGGCCAGAATTATGTTGATTTCCAAATTTTGAACTAGCCTTACATACTTGGTCTAAATACTACTTATTCATGGTGCTTAATTTTTCATATAGTGGGATTTCATTTGCTACTGATTTGTTGAGTAGGGTCACATCTTTATTTTTGAGAGATATTTCTCTGTATTTTCTTACAATACCTATGGTTTTGTTATTAATTTTTTTTATTCTCCACATCAACAGGCTAAAATAAAATCATATGTCTACTTAAAAATAATATAAAATAAGTGTTGATGGAGAAAATTTCAAGAACCATTCATGCTAAAATTCTTAGCAAATTAGTAGTATAGTAGAGATTTCTCAACTTGATAAAGAACACTTACAAAAATTACATTAAATATCATATTTAATAGTGAGAAACCAGAGGTTTTCCTGTTAAGAGGTGGGATTGAAGGGACGGGGCATGGTTTTAGATGTTGGTGGACTGTGATGGGCATTATTATCCAAAGTACATGTATAAAGACACAAATTGGTGTGAATATACTGTGTATACAACCAAAGATATGAGAAATTGTGCTCTATATGTGTAATAAGAATTGTAATACACTCCACTGTCATATATAAATTTAAAAATAATTTTAAAAAAAGAACTAGCTCTGGGGAAGCAAAAAAAAAAAAAATCAGGAATAAGACAGGGTGCTATCTTTTACCACTGCTTCTCAACATCATACCAGAAGTCCTATAAAATACTATAATTTTGACAACAATTACATTGACATGCTGCAGTCTGGCTGGGCACAAATCAGGAGCCACTTGAAGATTCAAGCAGGAACTAACTTTATTTTTAGAACCCATGCCCCAGGCTTCCACCTGAACTCTCTAGGAACTCTCCCAGAGCTCCACCAGAACTTCAGGAACTCTGCAGAGCACTCAATCAGAACTCAACCCAAGAACTCCACCCACGCGAACTCTCTAGGAACTCCTTGAGAACTCAAAAATAGCGGGAACCTAAGGCAGCAGGAACCACTCCTTCCGGCAAAATGCCAGGCACCATCTTGACCTGGCGGTGGCTCTCAACAAACAGGGAAGGAATAAATAAAACTTCCTTTGGTCACCAATGATATGAACATGTAGAAAATGTGAAAAAAAAAGCAACAAAAATCAACAACAAAAAAATCTCTTCTATTAGTGATCATAGTAAGGCTGCAGAATAAAAGTTAATATAGAAGAGTCAATTATTCTTATCATCAATGAAAAAATGGAGTTAGAAATTAGAATAAGACATACTTCATGTTTGTATAAATGTCAAAATATACTTTCATGTATAAGTGAGAAAATATATAGAACATCTACATGTAGAAAACTATAAAAATCTGATGAAAAACAACATCATTATTTAGAATAAGTAAAAGTAAAGATTTCTCATTCTCACAGATAGGAAGATTTTTGTCAAGATGTCAATTTCTCCTTTCTTCATTTATAGTTTCAGAGCAATCTCAGTCAAAACTCAAGCAATTTATAATGTAGACATTGACAAACATTCTATAGTTTTACATGGAGGAAGAAAAGACCTCAAATAGATCACTTAGTATTTAATAACAAAGTTAGACAACAGCCACTACCCTGCATCACAACTTACTATAATGCTACTGTAATTAGAAAGTGTGGCATTGGCAAAAAGTTAGACTGATACAAATGAAACAGAATGTAGAGTAGATAGAAATAAATGCAAGTAAATGAGGTCAACTAATTTATAGAAAGGCAAAAATATAGAGCAAATGTAGCCTATTCAATGCCAAAAAAATAGATATGATACTTATATTTCTCACTGAAATTAACTCAAAATGAACCATAAATCTAAGTGAAAAATGCAAAACTATAAAAATTCTAGAAAATAGTACAGAAAAATTCCTAGGTGAACTTCGACATAGCAGTGATTTTGTGAATATAATAGCAAAGTTATGATCTGTGAAAGAAATAATTGGAAACCTGGGCTTCATTAAAATTAAAGACTTATGTTCACTGTCAATAGAACGGGGAGAAAAGCCAAAAATAAACAGAAAATATTTCAGAGAGGCATGTCTGATAAGGACTGTTATGCAAAACATACACAGAACACTTAGAACTCAACAAAACATAAATGAACTATTAGATTAAAGAAAATGGGAAAAAGATCTGAGCAACACCTCACTAAAGATTTACAGTTGACAAATAAGTGATACAAAGAGATATTCAGTGTTATCATTAGGAAAGTGCAAAATTGAAATTACATTAGATTCAGCAAATTAAGTACAGAAGATTTTTTAGGGCAGGGAAACAATTTTGTACAATTCTACAATGGTGGATACATGTCATTATACATTTGACAAAAACTTGTACAATATACAGCACCAAGAATGAACATTATTGTAAACTATGGATTAGGTGGTTCTATAGTTCATTGACTTTAAGGAATGCACCATTGTGGTAAAGGGGGCTCACAGTGAAGAGAGATTCTGCATATAAATATAAGTTTAAAATTATTATCAATTTTAGTAAATGCTTATGATGATGTAAAGAAACTGAAATTCTTATACTTTATCATCTAAATAGCTCACTTATTTTGAAAAATGTTTTGACAGTTTCCAAAAAGTTGATATATAGTTGCCATGTGGCCCAAATGACCTATGGGAAATGACAACTCATATTCACTTAAATTTTTATATAATTTTATTCATAGTTGATAAAACCTTCCAACACCCCATATTGCTAAGAGCCAAGTATATGATGCATGGCATTTTTGGTTGAAAGGTGACGCCAGCTAGCCATTGAGATGATATGATTATGTTAAGATTTGCATTCATATGGATATTGGACTCCTGCTGTTCACCTAGGCCGGCTACGGGACTCCTGGAGAGTTCCCATTGGTTGGGGAAGTACAGTAGGAGGGAGTTCCGGGGGAGGAGCTCGCTCGGCGGTCCGAGAGGAGGCCGCGTGGGTGGAAAAAATCTTCCCGGGCGGTACCGGACATTGGCGGCAGTTTCAAAAAATAAACTTTGTTCCTGCTTGAGTGGCTCGTGATTTTGTGCCCAGCCAGACTGCGGCACCATATATTTGTTAAAAATAAAATAATAACCAAATTAAGGAATAGACATTTTTGGAGGGGGGTGCCAGGGATTGAACTCAGGGGCACTCGGCCACTAAGTCACATTCCCATCCCTATTTTGTATTTTATTTAGAGACAGGGGCTCACTGAGTTGCTTATCACCTCACTTTTGCTGAGGCTGTCTTTGAACACATGATCCTCTTGCCCTCAGCCTCCTGAGCCTCTGGGATTATAGGCATGGAATAGACATTTAATAAAAAACTATTGATAATAAATATATATCCACTTATAACACAAGGAATATGGATAATGAATCTGAAAATCATTATGCTAAATGAAAGAGGCCAAACTTAAAAGGATATAGAAGAAACAGGAAAGATTGACATGTTTTGCTTTATAAATATAATTGTGTTTACACAAATATATACATATTTTAGAACTCTTTTACTTGTGTATTTTAAACAGATGTCATTTGTTGTAGGTCAATTATATCTCAAGATATTACATATAATATTACATGAAATTTAACATCAACTTGGGTAAATTTGCAAAAATATTCAAAAATTGTGAGTATTGAGTTTGCAAGCAAGTAGTTCATTTATCTCTTGTAATTTTTTGTTGTAAACTTACAATTTTGAAAGACATGCTTTCAATATTTTATTCTAAATCCTGTTAATACTATTAGTCTAATAGTATTTGGTATGGTAAAATGGTAAAGAGGGCTTAGCAGTTAAATAAAATTGACTTCAGTTACACAAAATTAATTTTTTTAGTTGTAGACAGACACAATACATTTATTTTTATTTTTTTTTTTATTTTTATGCGGTGCTGAGGATCTAACTCAGTGCCTCACCCATGCTAGGCAAGTGCTCTACTACTGAGATAGAACCCTAGCCCCAGTTATAATAATTGAATGATTATCTCAAACTACTTATTTTTCTTCTCCTTCTTATTCTTGCTATTATTTAAAGTAATTGAGATTGAATCCAGGGATAAATTATCTCTAAGTTACATATATAGTTCTCTCTAATTTTTTTTTTTTTATTTTAAGATAGGATTTTATTAAACTGTCCAGGCAGTCCTTGAACTTGAGAGACTCCTCCCTCAACCTCTTGATTAGTTTGGATTACAGGCAAATGCCCACTCAAATTTATTTTTTAACTATAGTACATGCACCTACTTACTCTGTCCTTATTCACAAAATGCTTATTAAGAGTATATTTATAAGGTATTTCCAGATTTTGGAAGTTACATTACAAGATGCTTACAATTCAGAAGTATGCTCTTGTTTTAAATAAACTCTTGTAGAATAATCTGAGAAAAGATTGAACTGTTATTTTAAAGTTGGGCAAATTATTTCTTGACACTAGAAGTTTCAGTCCTATAAATCATCACTTCATCAATCTGTAAACTTCGTTAATATTTTCTCCAGGAAGAATAAATATTACTTAAGTTTCTACATTATTCTCACAAGAATTTTTAAAGATATTTTCCAAAAATAAATTATTTCTAAGTATTTTAACATGTGCTTATGATTTTTAAAAGAAGATAGTCATCTTGTAACAGTACTTAATTCTTAGTAAAAGAAGTAAGGAAAATATAGGCATATCACTGTCCTTTTAATCATAAGAAATGTGAAATACACAGAACATAAGAATGAAAAGAGAACTTGTTCTTTAGTTCTGATATAAATAACTCCTTAACACTGAAGGTACAGGATGTAATTAAAGATTTTTCATATATTTCTCTATTGTAAGAGTACAGGCTCTAAGTTTGAAAATTATATCTTTATTTTTCTAATTTCTTAATTATGGAAAACTTGATTAAACTACCTCTAACTCATTTTTCCCTTTTGCAAATGGAGGCTATTATTATTATCTACCTCAGTATTATTTCTGTGAATTTTAAATGTATTTATATCTATAAAGTGCTTTAAAAATACCTCAGAGTAAGAACTCAATCAGTGTTAACTATATTTGTTAGTATAATTTTGATATATTATCCCTACAATCTGTGAACATTGTCTTAAGCAAAATAATTATTTTTTATAAATTTTTCTTTTATTTTCATTGTTCATCTAATGAACAGTAAGATTTCAGTTGTTAAGATATACACAATTTGGGAGACACTACATATGTTCTCAAAATTGAACTTATTTCTCAAGTTTTAAAATCCTGCTTCTGTGATTCTAAGGTGAAGTTCCTCCACTCTACCTTAAAAATACAGGAAATTGACTTTTACTCTTATGCCACTCTTGCTCTTCTGTACTTAGGTCACTGCCATGTTAGCAGACATTTTCTCGAGAGTCAAACTCAATATTGGAGAAGAATTTCCTTTCTTGTGCCATAATATTCTGAAAAATAAAATGCCATTTTTTAAATCAAGAAATTGTCAGATAGTCTATTTATGTAGAAGCTCTCTAGAAATTTCTAGTGAAATAAAGAAATTCAGTTATGCCCTTCAATGGATGAATGGATAAAAAAAATGTGGCATTTATACACAATGGAGTATTACTCTGCATTAAAAAATGACAAAATCATAGAATTTACAGGGAAATGGATGGCATTAGAGCAGATTATGCTAAGTGAAGCTAGCCAATCCCTAAAAAACAAATGCCAAATGTCTTCTTTGATATAAGGAGAGTAACTAAGAACAGAGTAGGGACGAAGAGCATGAGAAGAAGATTAACATTAAACAGGGATGAGAGGTGGGAGGGAAAGGGAGAGAGAAGGGAAAATGCATGGAAATGGAAGGAGACCCTCAGAGTTATACAAAAGTACATACAAGAGGAAGTGAGGGGAAGGGGAAAAATAATACAAGGGGGACAAACGAATGTCAGTAGAGGGGGCAGAGAGAGAAGAGGGGAGGGGAGGGGAGGGGAGGGGGGATAGTAGAGGATAGGAAAGGCAGCAGAATACAACAGACACTAGTATGGCAATATGTAAATCAATGGATGTGTAACTGATGTGATTCTGCAATCTGTATATGGGGTAAAAATGGGAGCTCATAACCCACTTGAATCAAATTGTGAAATATGATATATCAAGAACTATGTAATGTTTTGAACAGCCAACAATAAAAAAAAAAGCAAAAAAACCCAGAAATTCAGTTATTTGATATTTTGTAGAATAAGTAATAATATTCTATAACTAATTTCAATGTATAACTTATAATGTTTGATATATAAAGATTATATTATTTGACAGTCATAATATTAAATGGTAATGCATTTTTAAAATTAATAACATACAATATCTCAAAACACAACATCTTTTATTTTCACAGTATGATTTCAATATTTTTATTAAATTTTACTTTTATGTATATGTGAATATGACACAATAAAACTGCCATTCTGTATAATAAATCTTCACATACAAAAAGTCCTTTTAGTAAATATATATATATATAAATATATGTATATATTTTTATTCAGTCACTCAGGCTGTAGCATTCTTTTCATTTCAAATGTTTACTGTTTCTTTGCTAACCAGATGAAAGTGTTGAAAGAAACTGAATAATAACTAACATTCAATAACTTGAATACTGAATTAGGATGAATTTCCATAAAGGATTATTTCTGAGATCCTTAGATCTACTATAGATATAGAGCTTTGATTTCCAGGTTCTGTGAAACTTTCTTTCCTATGAAAACTTCTTCTTCTCATTCTCCTCTTTCTCCTACAATTGCTTTTCCCCATTAATCCAAACAAATTTTATTAATTAACCTGGAACAAGTATGTCCATCCTAACTTAAAATAGCAAGACAAGATTTATTTTTGGAAACAAATAAAGACTAAATAGAACTTTGATTATAAATGTATTGTGCAATTTGATGCTTGTATCAATTTCTGCCCAGGGAAATCCTTGGTTTCAATCTTGGTCAGCATTTTTTATATTATTTTCACAAATGTCTCATAACATTGGTATCACACACAGTATGCGTAGGAAAAGAAGATGGTATTTAACCTAAAAAATAGACTCAGATTCAGTGTCTTTAAATAATTATTCAACATTACTACTGAAGAAAAATCATCTGATTTTATTTGTTAAGGCATATCAAGAATTTATCCAGCACCAATGAAATAAATACAGGGACCACTATAACAGACTCTTAGAGTGAGGAGGAGAGATTGGGATCAACTTCCAAACACAATTAAGGCAAGTGGGAATTTACAGATAAGGAGATGGATCAGGGATTCAGTGGTTAGGAAATTACTGAGAAACAAGGGCAAGGGTTAGATGGATTCTGTCTAAACTGACCTAACAGTATTCCTGCCAAAAACAACCCAAGTATTTAGACATTATATATTTGGTAGAAGAGAATGAGGAATCTGATCAGATCCTGAAGGTGATCTTATATCAATGATAAAGAAGGTTCTCGTTAAATTTATACATCAGAATTCTTTGCTTAACTTGGATTTCATAAAATGTTCAGAGATGGGACTACAAGAAGTTTCTGAAGACTAATCACCTATTATTAATGTTTGGCCAAGCAAAGAATCCTTATCACTACTGGGGACATCTTATTGGCCTACTATTTTGCATTATTATTCTCCTATAGTTAAAAATATATTTTGATATTACTCATTTATATTAGTTGACTTACAAGACAACTTATGTTCTATTAATGTGCTAGTTCTTATATAATGCATTGATCTCAACCTTTCCAGACCAACCTGTTTATCTCTAAACATTTCCTTTACATACATAAGAAACCATAGGCAAAGGACATTAAGATACTTAACAGAGAACTACTCCAAACAAAGCAGTGGAGCTCCAATTTGGGCAGTGGGAGTCCAGTCTCTATAGAAAACTTATAGTATTTCTATAAAGTGATGTGAATTTAGTGGAAAGGTAAGGGAAAATAAAATGCATTCTTTTTAATATTTTAGCTAAAGTTTTGAAGTTTGATGTGTAGAGTAAGCATAAAAAAGGAAAAATATTATGCCTTTTTTCACAGAGTCAAAATGGGACCTAGATCAAACTAATCTATGCCACTCTCTCAGATCAGGATAATTGGATACTTAATAGTAATTACCATGATTTGACATGGATGATCATGGAGTTCAGCACCATACTCTCCATACACCATGCACACACATACTCTCACATATTCATACATGTCAGATACTGTTTCATTGTTTGTTTAATGTTACTTGGTGTGTACAGATCCATAAAGGCATTACACTTTGCACATTTATAGATTTTAAATGAATATTTTGTGACTATTAAATATTTAAAGATGAACATTGCTTTTCTTTCTAAAAAGAAAAACAAACAAACAAAACAAACAAAAAACCAACCAACCAACAAACACAAAAACAGAAGCATTAGGATCACAGGCTTAGTTTTGTTAGATGGTTTGTATTTGAAGTGATTATAAGCAGGAGTAAATTCCAACTAAACTTTTTTCTTTATTCAAAAATTTGTCTATAAGTTAAGACTTCCTGGGACAAACACCTGCTAGGATTTAATTGTTAATTCTAAAGCATATTTCCTTAATGTTTTTCATTTCAAGCATGGTTTTGAAACTTTACGTTTTACTTTTAAATAATGAAAATTATTTCTCTACTTTTTGATATACAGATACCTTAGAATATCACATCTTTTATTCAAATTGTAGGGGATGTATCCTGCCTAGTTTCATTTTTGCCTTTTTCTTTATTCCTCCAAAGATCATCTTCTTGAAATGTAGTATATTGCTTTATATTCTTTCATAAGCTCAGGGAATTTAAAATCTTTTGAACCTATGGTCTCATTTATTTGATATTTTTCCACATTCACATAATTCTTGTATGATTGTGAAACGTACATCTAGAATAATTTCTTCTTGTTGAATTCTCTGATTTAGACAATGTAATTGACCTCTCTGCAACCAAGAAAGCATGTTGGTCTATTTTTAGGTACATTTGTCACCCACCAACTGTCGAGGTATTTAAAATTCCTGTGGAGAAAGCTGTTAAATAGTGTTAGTACTGCATTTTTAGTGCAAAATATCACCAAATGCAAAGACATGAGTGCAAGTTACCTCTTCCTTCTAACGTGGGAGTGATATGTGATTTCCCAATGAATAAAATTATGACCAGGTATTTTGAAAAAAAAAATTAAATAAGCAACACAGTGAAAGCAATGTTTTTATATGGTTTTTAAGGAAATTTTTTCCTTTAAATATTGAAAGCATATTTGGAAAATTATTGCAAGCAAAGAGAAATCAGGTCTCCATAAAGCACTTCTATATAAAATTGAATATTGTGTAAAATAAATGATATAATTATAGTTTTGAAATTGGTAATTTCTAAAGAAAAATAACTTTAAACTTTAAAAATAATCAAATGGCTTGCTTTTTATAAGAGGCTCAATAATTATAAAAAAACATAGAAAAGAGAGCTTTAAAAACGTTATATTGCATTGGTTTTAAGTTGCTAAATTTCTTAAAATGAAAGAATCATAAAGGTGAAAAAAAGTATAGTTTTCAACTGCTCTTCATCCACAAAAATTAATTGACCATAAATTTGTTAGCAGTTTGGCTTTGAAGTGGGATGAAACTAAGGCTCAGGTACATATTATTTTAATGAACAATGATGTGTGAAACAAATCATAGCATTGTCAACAAGATAATGGTGAATTACAGCCTGTTTGTGGAGGAAGGGCTTTATAACAAGCACACTGCATGATTTGTAAAAGATGCCAGTTGAGTTCCTCTCTAACTAAAGGAATTGCATAGCTATCAGGACATTCCCACTATGCAGTACATTCAAGGAATCTCGTTTCTGAAGTGAAAAAGAACATTTTATTGGTTTTCTATTGCTATAACAAATTAACTGTGAACTTAGTAGTTTAAATCAATACAAATCTTCTCCTCATATTTCTGTTGATTGGAGGTCTGACATGGTGCTCTGCAGACCAAGGCTGAGGTATAAGCAGGGCTGTGTCCTTCCTTGAAGCTCTAGGAGAGGTTTCATTTTCTCCTTAATGGATTATTGGCAAAATTCGGATTCTTGTGGTTACAGGTCTGAGACCAGCTTCTCCTTTCTGGCTACTAGCTGAGGACTGGTATCCACCATTGAATAGTTATGAAATTAGAGATAAAAGAAAGCTTTTCATGATAATATGTTTAATATGTCTCAAAGAATATTGGTACTTTATCTCAAAAGCAGATGGGAATTCCTTATTATAACAGTTCTGTAAGTAGATGAGTAAAATGATCACATATACATCTTATCAAAATATATGCCGTTGATTAATAAAATAGAAGTAGAATTAAAAGTACTAAACAAGTAGTAAATTAATTAACACTAATCAAACTTTTAGTATATTCCATTTATTTTATTCTTCTGAACGTTTAAATTAACTTCACCCTTTAGAGAGACGCTGTGAAGTATTTTTTTTAGCAATATTTTACTGAAGAAGAAACCCAAAACAGAGTTTCAATGATTTTCCTCAAATAAAATATTTATTTAGTGCCAGAATAGTAATCTGACTACTGAGGTTGTATTTTAACTAATACATAATCCAAATCTTTTAGTAAAGCAAAAGATGATAAATTACCATCCCATGAAATCAAGATGTTGATAAAATAGACAAAATCATTAATGTATTGGATTTGGAAAATGAAGTAAAATTCTCTGGTTTCAAAAACCTACTGTTAAAGAATTCTCTTGTGTTTCTTTAGCAATTTGTACATTTCTCAGTTGCAAATGTTTTCACAGTTAGTTTTAATTTGAGTGTTTCTTCTTCTTTCCATTTTTGACTTTCAATTCTTCATGGAAAAGGCTAAGTTTTGTCTTTGTAAACTCAACCCTCAACTTGGTGCTTTCATACAGTAGGTGTGCAGTAATTTTTAAATTAAAAATAGTTTTAAGTCTTTAATTATAAGTGAAAATTTCCAAATTTTCCTTAGAAAGAAATAATATTTACTTATTTTTATAACTATACTATGGTGAGAATAAGAATTTATTAAAGTATTAGGGAAACTAGTTTCCAAAATAAAACCAGGAGTTTTCTGGGCTCTGCATTCACTGAATATTAGCTACACTTATATATATTCTGGCTTTTAACACAATATATGGACAATGATACTGTGGAGAAGTTAAACAATTGTATAGATGAAGTTCCTTCCATTCATTCATTAAGATGAAATTGTACAAATATAGAAAAGAAATATGGTTTTCCTTGATGAAGAAAGGAAAATTTAGCATATAAAATAAGGCTGATTGCTAAAAAGTATTGCTGGATACAAACCTACCAATATAAGTGAGAAACTGCAGTAATTATTCTCTGAAAAAGATAGTTTTATTTTACAAAGAAAGGAAATATTAAGAAATATCTGCAGCTAAACACTTTCTTGTGTTTGATTCATTAAGCAACAAATATTTCAAAATTAAAATTTTGGCATTTGACAAAATGTGAATTTATGTTCTTAAACTTTATTGTCTACTTGACAAAATCATTCAGACACACAAGATTACATCTTCTAGGCCAGTCATTCTGAAATATCTATCAATGCATATTTCTACTTGAAAGCAGATTTTCTGCAACCAACTTGTTCCTGTGTGGACATAACAGACAATTTATAACACCTGTTCTTAAGCACTTTTAGCTCCAGATGGTCTGTTCTAAGCTTTATGGTGCTGAACTTTGAATCTCAAACTGCACATGTCTAAGTGCTTAACAAAAATAAAAACTCTTTTTAGGAGAAAATATAATATACATTGTCTTACCACATGCACTCCTGTGTCCCTGTAAAAATGAAATAGCCATCTGCCAGAATGAGAATTCCAGTCAAAGTCCTGCATTTTTAGAACAGCATGTCAGTTTTACTACCACATTCATCTTCTCTAAAACACATGAATCACCATTTACTCAACAGATAGAGTATTGACAAGCTCCTGGGAGGAATTTAGTCTTGAATTAATTGAGACTTGTTTCCTAATTCTTGCTTGACATAGTTATGATATTACAGAGACTCTATTTCCTTAAGTTTTTCAAATTCTAGCCCTCTATAAGGCAGGTTATTAGAAGAAATAT
Source organism: Marmota flaviventris (assembly GCF_047511675.1). Classification (NCBI taxonomy): domain Eukaryota; kingdom Metazoa; phylum Chordata; class Mammalia; order Rodentia; family Sciuridae; genus Marmota; species Marmota flaviventris. The sequence goes on from NC_092505.1 coordinate 21,921,845, forward strand.
ACATAAGTTACTTGTATTAGTCTCCACAGAAATATAATCTTTTCAGCAGGGCATGATGATACATCCCTGAGAGACATTCAAAGTTAAGGATGACATTGAATGCTACAAATAAAGACACAGAAATATATAAACACTACTCTGTCAATTATTCCATTTTTCTAGCAGAGGACAGAAGATGTAGTAAGAAAACAGTTCAACATGCCAGTTTGAAAAAATTCAATACATCAACAAAGAATGTAGTAAAATGATATATAAATTGGGTATAAATGAAGTCTCCCAGTTGAATCAAAAACAGTGTCTGAATTAATAGAATGTAATAAAAGACAGAAAAAATGTTAGGTACATAACTCAGCAGTAGAGTGCTTGTCTAGCCTACCTAAGACTCTTGGTCGTAACCCAGCACCCTCCTTTCACTCACCTACACAAAGGAGAGGTGAGAGAAAGGTAATTTTAAGAAATTGTATCTCAAAAGGGAGAAAAACAGAATTGTATGATCTTGGGCTTTATTAAGCAGAGTTAATGCCCATGATTATAATCAAACATATAACTATATTACTTGGGGAAGAGAAGTATGTTAATCAAATTTCCATTACTATAAGAAAATACCTGAGATCATCCACTTAAAGTAAGAAAGTTTTATTTTGGCTTATGGTTTCAGAAGTTCTAGCCTATGATCAGGTGGCCCTATTGATTTGGGCCTGTGGTAATGTAGCAAAGAAATAGGAAAAGAAGAGCAAGGATATCGTCTCTGAGAATATTCATTGTAAGTTGTTAAAAATGAAAACACTGGAGAAGAAGGGAAAATAAGAAACAGAAAATATCAGTTTTTCTATTTCAGAAAGTTTACTGTGTCTGCAATATAAAGAATGTATCAGGGGAAACTAGTGTGAACATTCAGAAAAAAAATAAAGAATTGTGAAAATTCAGACAACAGATGATTGTGATTTGAATCAGGAGTATAGTGTTGAGAATAGAGAAACAGGAACAGGTATAAAAAGTTCACTGTGAATCAATGTTAATGGAGATTCATGGAAAATTCCAGAAGTTGGTTAATTTGTATTTGTGACTTGAGAGGCAAAATCCGTATGGTTAAACTGCTGGTTATTTCAATATTTTAATTTGTTTTCTTTCTTTTTTGTTCCCTGATCCAAGATTTAACTTGCACTAGAAATAACAGAAAATGTCAAATTTCTCTTGCACAGTTTAATTTGGTTTTTTGAGCAAACTGCAAATAAAAATGGTTTTATCATTCTTTTTCTTTAAGTAAGAGATGTGATGGAACAGGGGACAGGCCCACTAGATGGAAACTTAAGATTTGTTTCTTTTGTTTTCTCAGAGAGTACAATATACCCTCAGGATTGTGCAGTGCCTTAAAAGACAATTAGTTAAATTACATATTAGATGAGAGGGTCCCTTATAGAATTCCAATGTACTTTTAACAGCAATAAACTGATGCATCCTAAATTTCATTATTTATACAAATGGTCTTGGAATCTTGTTAAAATGCAGATTCAATTTAGTAGTTTGGGGAGAAACATTTTTAATAATATTTAATAAAAGATTTTGCATTTAAATAGGTTTCCAGCTGTTGCTGGCATTCTTTCCTGGGCTGTCTTTGAGTACTAAGTATTTGACTTATATTTGAAAATGACTCGTAAATAAGTCCATTGCTGCTCCTGACATTGCAGATGGCTTATAAGAACAAATTTATATTCAGAAGAATCACTTCTATTGTTGCAACTAAGTTAAATGTTTAGAATAAAGATGAAACTAGAATGCATGATTTTTTGTAAATAACTGACAGAATCAGTAATGAACTGGAAGAGTTTGAGTATAACTCTCATCTAAGAAGTTTCAGTGGCCTGTCACTCATTTTATACTTAATATCTTTTCAAAAAATAAGAACCACAAGAAAAATATGATTTCTTAGAGTTGGCTCTGATCATAAATTATAAATAAATAAAAATAAATAAATAAATAAATCTTTACTCAGCAATTATATGTGCATCATCACCAGTTGAGAGTGGTTATGAAAGTGAATGACTTGAAAGAGCCTCATTCGCCATAAAGCCCCTTTAGTAAGTAAGAAAGTTTCTAGCCAGGCAATGTGAGGAAACATACACTGTAGGAAATGTAGCCTCTTCAACAAATGGTGATGGGAAAACTGGAAAGTCATATGCAGCAAAATGAAACCAAACGCCTATCTCTCACCATGCACAAAACTCAAAGTGGATCAGGGACCTAGGATTTAGCCCTTAGATGGTGCACCTAAGAGAGGAAAAAGGAAGCCAAATTTCATCATCTGGGTAAGCCCCGACTTCCTTAACAAAACTCCTAAAGCTCAAGAAATAAAATCAAGAGTTAATAAATGGGATGGACTCAAACTAAAAAGTTTCTTCTCAGCAAAAGCAACGATCAATGAAGTAAAGGACAGCCTACATTTTGGGGGCAAAAATTTGCCACACACACATCGGATAGAGCACTAATCTTCAGGATTTATAAAGAGCTCAAAAATCTTAATACCAACAAAACAAAACAAAACAAAAAACAAACAAAGAAAATACAAACAACCCAATCAATAAATGGGCTGAAGAGCTGAACAGACACTTCCCAGTTGAAGATATAAATTCAATCAACAAATATATGAAAAAATGTTCAACATCTCTAGTAATTAGAGAAGTGTGAAAAATCTTCATGCAATTCATTTAATGCTTATTTTATTTATTTTATACTTGAATTTTACTAACCAATTATTTGTACTCTTGCCAAAGGATGAATCCTCCTCCATTAGGGAAGGTCATCATCTTTGGCAAGTGGTAGCACTGGGAAAGAAGCACAGTGACTAGTGAATCAGAAAGGAGACATACACTTAGCCAGTCCCATAAACTGAATCAGTGCTGGTGATCAACTGAGTGACAGGTATCACAGCCAGATTTCCAGACTGTCCTTACATAGATCATTTATGAACTTTGTAGATCCTTTTTCCTTGTAGTTGTTGTTTATTATTCCTACTTGGTTAGGTAATGGAATCAAAAGTGCACGAGTGAATATAATTATTGCTTCTTGACAAATTTATCCATTAAAAGTGAAGTTTCCAGTTTTTCTATTATTATTATTAAATAATTGTAATAATTTGATAAAAACAATATATAATTTCAAATTCAAAAAGTGACAATGTTAATTTCTCATATAGTAGGACATATTTTTGCTTAGGAAAAAATATTTTCAAGAAAAGACTATAATAACTGGGGTGCAATGGCACTGGCCTGTAATCCCAATGGTTTGGGAAGCTGAGGCAGGAGGATCACAAGTCAAAACCAGTCTCAGCATCTTAATGAGGCCCTGTCTCAAAATTTAAAAAATAAAAATAAAATAAAATAGCTGGCAATGTTGCTCAGTGGTTAAGTGCCCCTAGGTTCAATCCTTGGCACCAATATGGGGAGACTAAAATTTAAAAAAAAATATATCAAAGGCTGTTTTCATAATTGCTTTCATATTTTCAAGTTTTATCTAAATTTTCCTGTTGTTATTACAAAAATATTATTGGAAATCATATTTTTCAAATTGATACATTTGAATTTAAGGTAATCAATTCAATAATATTGATTTAGTAAACAGGGGAGAGCTCCTCAAATGAAGTAGCTAAATCCACTAACAACTAAAATCAATCTAAAAGTCAACATCCTCTTTCATCACACTGCTTTTAATTTTTTTAATTGACATTAATTGTATATATTTATGGGGTATGTCATGCAATTTTGATGTGTGGATATATTGTATAATAATCAAATCAGATTTAGTACATCCATTATTTGCATATTTATTTTTTATGATGAAAACATTCAAAATCCTTTCAAGTTGTTTTATAATATTTGCTATAGAAACTAGAGAACATTGTGATAAGTAAATAACTCAGACCCAGAAAGAAAAATACCACCAGTTCTCATATGTGGAATCTGAAGTTTATCTCACAGAGGTTGAGATTAGAGTGCATGTTCCAAGGTGCTAGGGAAAATACTGGGAAGGGTATAGGAAGAAATTGTTTAAGAGCTACAGAATTAGAGCTAGATAGGATGAAAAACTCCTGGTGTTCCATCACCATAATGATTTCATACCACTTCTAGTAGCAAATTGTTCACATCTAATGAAATGAGTAAATTTTTTCTGTTCTCTAAGATTTTTGAATTAATGCCAAAAATTGTTATTATTTCAAAATGAGAGTCATTGGGCCTCCTCTCAACATAATCCTTTCTTAAAATAATAATAATAGTATAAAAATGACTGGGTACACACTTTGGCACCACATATAATAAAACTGAATGGTGTAAAGCAGAGCAGCATGCCTCTACATAAGAATGACATGCAAATTTGTGATGACTTCCATATTTTTATACTCGTTTTAAAAAATAAAGTTGTTACACTACTTTAAAAAAGAAGTTTAGGCTAGATGACTGGTTAGGTTTATACAAATGGTATACACACGAGAAAAAAATAATATAATTCTATAAACATGAGAGCTCACACAAATGAAGTAGCTCATATTTTAAGAAATTTTTCCTTGGTATGCAGCCAAATGTTATTTTTGAATGATGTGTTTTTACCTTTCTTTCACTTTAGAACTTAGCTTATAAAAGGTAGCCTACAGAAAACACTTCATAAATTTATAAGATTATCCAGTTTGCCTACTTTGAACTACCCATGTTCATATTATAATTGTTTAATTCTTATTTTCATTTTGTCTAGGTAGACCTTACGAGAATGTTGTCACCTGAAATAATTACAGTGTTATCAAAATATGCTTTACAGTGTGTCAAATAAAAACAAATTCAGACTTCAATAAGAAGGTACTTAATTCCAATCTAGAGAATGCTCTGAGCTCATATATCTGAAAATATCTCAAAAGCAAACAGAAATAACTTTTCTTTTATTGAAAAAAATAAGCAGAACTTTGCAGACATTCAAGGCAGGCAAGAGGGATCAAGCAAAGAGAATAACAGGTACCATCTGAAATGAAATGTGCCTATGGTGGTCAGCTGATCCTTGGGATAAGCTGGTGAGTGGCACATTCTGCATCTAAGTACTTGCTCAGGTTAAGAAGAAGCCAAAGATCAGGAGAATGTGGAAATTAGAGAAAATGGACTCAAATTTAGTCAGACAAAGAAGGAGGTTTCAAATGAATGGCTGGTCTGAAGCTACAAAAATATGTTTGTCCCTCAGTATCTGAGAGTAATTAGTTCTAGGATCCATTAGTTCTTGGATCCACAGATGCAAAATCTGTGTCTGATGAAGTCAGATATATATATATATATATATATATATATATATATATATATATATATATATATTCCATATGCACATCTTTCTGTATATTTTAAATAATGACTAGATTTAGTACCTAATCCAATGTAAATTTTATATAGATAGCTCTTGCATTATTTAGGGAATAAAGAAAAATTTGTACATATTTAGTACAGAAGTAATTTAAAAGAGAATATTTTCCATAGAGCTTGGATAAATCATTGGATGCAGCACCCATGATTTCAGAAGGCTAATTTTCTTCTTTTGGTATGTGGTAAGTTCATTAATTGATGGCTCAATATTTCACTATCTTTGTGATCATCTAACTCAAGAGGTTGGTATATACTTATGGTATCATAGAGAAATGTTTTGTCTTTATTCTGGTACCGGGACAGAACTCCAAAAATATTTGGATTTTTCTGATAGGTTGATAAGAGTTTTTTGTTCTAATGAGGCAACTCTTGGTGCATCTCCATCATTGTAGGGACTGGTCACCAGAAAGTCTAAGACAAAATTAGAAATTTTGGCCCTACCCCAATATCCAGAAAAAGAGAAGAGCTGGAAATCCATTAGTTAATAATGGCCAAAGAAGCCTGCATAAAAAATTTCCAAAAGATGGGGTTTGGAGAATTTTTGTGTTGGTTGACAGATTGAAGGGCTGGGAGCATAGTGTACCCAGAGACAGCATGGGGACTCTCTGTTGCCTCACTCTCTATCACTTTCCTGTTTTCCTTTATGATAAACCAACAACTGTTAATAAAATCTTGGCCTGAGTTTTGTGATCAATTCTAACTAAGTATCAAACATAAGAAGGGGCCATGAGAACTTCGAATGTACAGTCACTCATTCCAAAGTACAAGTGGTGTTGGACTTGTTACTGGTGTCTGAAATAGGGACATCTCAATGGACAGAATCTGTTTTGTCAGATATGAGAACAATACACAGTAGATAACATCAGAATTGAACTGAATTGTTTGGCACCCTTTTGGTGTCAGATAATAGAAAATTGGAGAATGGAGAATTGGTATATATGAGGGGGAGACACAATTGTATTAGATCAAGGATTCAATATTATTAAAATCGGAAAATTAAGCATTCATTTTTCATTCCTAAATGATCTAATTAACTGTGGTCCATTACATGAGTCCCCCAGAGGACTAGAGATAAAGGAGAGTATTTAAAATTGATAAAGATTGTTCTACTCATGAAATAAAGAAACTTAAGTATGTATTCTGCTAATGATGGGCTAGTAGTTGTAAATTTGCATATGAAGGACAGCATATTATTTTCATCTTTCAAGTACTTGGAGACTATTATCATATCTTTCCGACAACTGATGCTTAACTAAACAATACATTTTAGTTCCTACAATCTTTCTTCATATCTCAGTGAGTTGATTCCATTAATCATACTGCTCTTCTCAGAACTATTTCTAGAGTCCTTTGTGCATTGAGTATAAAGGTAAATAAATCAGAAAGAAATAAATCTGGTGTCACTAGAGTCACAAGCCCTAAGTAATATATTAATAGTTATTCTTGATTCAGAACGCCATAGCCTGACTACCAGTGACAATCAGGATCTACCTACTTTTCAGTTACTGCATAGATCAACTTGCTCTTCCTAGACATAGGTGTGAAAAGCACTATCTCATGTGATCTCAGCTCCATCTTCAGGAAAATTCAAGTCCTCACACTCCCATGACATATGAAAAGGAGCACTGTCCCAGAAGATAAATGAATAAAGATAGTCTTGCCTCCAGTACCCTACAATTTATTACTCCAAATTTCTCTGTTTTTGTGACCAAACTCTGCAGTCTCTTTTAGTTACTGTGTTTTATCACTATTAAGGTTTAGATATGAAGTGTCCCCCAAAGGCTAACGTGTAAGAAAATGCAAAAATATTCGGAGGTTGCCGCAGTCTGACTGGGCACAAAATCACGAGCCACTCAAGCAGGAACAAACTTTATTTTTGAAACTGCCGCCAATGCCCCTTACGCTCCCGGGAAAATTGCCGACCGACACATGCTGCGTTCTCCTGGACCCCAAAAGGAAGTCCCTCCTCTGGAATTCCCTCCTATCGCACTTCCCCAACCAATGGGAACTCTCCAGGAGTCCCGTAGCAGGCCAGGTGGACAGCAGGAGTCTAATATCCATATGAATGCAGATCTTAACATAATCATATCAACTCAATGGCTTGCTGGCCTCACCTTTCAACCAAAAATGCCATGCATCATACTACTTGGCTATGCCTCTTAGCAGGAGGTAAAATGACTGGGTTATGAAAGCTTTAATCTAATCCATGCATTAATACACTGATATAACCACAGAGTGGCAACTATATGCAGGTAGGATGTGGCTAGATTAGACAGGTCACTGGCGGTGTGACTTTAGGGTACATATTTTGTCCCTGGTAAGGAAAACTCTCTCTGCTTCCTTGTTGCCATGTGTTGAACTGCTTCCCTCCACCACCCGCTTCTGCCATGGTGTGCTTCTTACCTTGGGCCCAGAGCAGTGGCAACAGCCACCTATGGACTAAGACCTCTGAAACCATGAGCCCCAGATAATTTTTTCTCCTCTACAATGTAGAGGTATAAAAGGTGACTAAAACACCCCCTTTATCTAATCTCAGGATCTAGGCTTCATTTCCTTGAAATTATACTGCTAGAACTCAAATCGTTTTATGTCAAGGCTTTTTCATAAAACAAATATTCATAATCTCTATAACTACAACCCACCAGCTACTGTATTACCTATTGCATATAATTTATTTTAGTAATTGTAGCAAAAATTTCACAGTGATATTTTCTCATCTTGCTTGGAAAGAGTTAAAAAAATTAAAGTGAATTAACAACTATGAAAATCAGTAGTGTTCAATATGAACACAGATTACACTGACTCTCTTCTTTCTGCTACAGACTGTCACAGCTCACAGATCATGGCCCAAGTTCCAGCATGTTGATCTACAATAGTCACCTGGTTGTTATTACATTTATTCCAGGTGCTTAATTACTTGTAGACAAAAACATTCCAAAAAGCTACTTTTTTTGATTAAACTGAAGGCTTGTAAATTTAATTCTGAAGACCTGTAAATTCAATTCTTCTATGTCTCTAGATTATCAAGTTTAACTTTATACAAGATTGTAATTCTAAAGGTGTTTTTCACTTCTGGGTGAAACAATTGGTTTCATGGATTTCTAGTATATCCTCAAAGCTATGCAAAACAAAAACTCATGTGAAAGTCTGTTTGAGCCTGTGTGTGTCTTGTGTCTTGTGTATGAACAATGCCTATGGTCTTTCCTGGGATGGTATATTCATCTGACTGATCAGTTATCCTCCTTACAGATGTTTAAGTAGGGGATTGTTTCATCACATGGCTTCTCTCATACTCATATATACTTTGAATATAAAGATGGATTCCACAAGTGCATTCATAAGCAATTTCAATTTCTCTTTACATATCAGAGAAGAATCAATAGCTTTAATTGGCGGTACCACAAATATTATCAGTGTGAAGTGGAGAAGGAATTTTGTTTCAGTTTTTATCTTCTTCATTATTACTATTTCCCACTTATGTTATCTTTTGGGTCATCAAAAAAAATTTTGTTGTATCATAAATTGTTTATGAGAAATACATGCATACAAATTTTCTAATATGAATTGTTTTTCCACTGGGGCATGTACCCAGAAGTAAATGTCATATAATTTCTTTATGTTTAACATTTGAAGAATGATACACTATTAGAGACTAGGCAGTTTTATATTCTAATTAGCAATGTATGAGAGAGATCAGATTGGTGAGATTTATCTTCATCAACTGTTAATATTATTTGTATTTTTAACTGCATCCATTCTAGTGGGTATGGATTATACTCACCTTGTGGCTTTGATTTACATTTATTTCATGGCTAATGATGTTGAACAAATTTTCATTTGATTATTGGTCATTGATATGTCTTTTGTACAGAGATTCCATTCAGATCATTGCTTTTGTTTTAATAGGGTTGTTTGCTATTTTGTTGTTGCATTGTCAGGATTTTGACATATATTAGACACAAGTACCTTATCAGATATATAATTAAAACATGTACTCTGACTCTGTGGTTATCTTAGAATTTCTTGATGGTATCCTTTACAATATAAAAGTTTTCAAGTTCTATGAAATTTACTGTGTTAGTACTCTAGGTCTTCCATAACAAAGTATCACAGATATAATGGTTTAAAGACCTGGAATTTATTTCCCTACAGTTTTGGAGGTTAAAAGTCTGAGAAGAAAATGACAGTAGGGTTGAGTCTTCTGAGGTTTCTTTTCTTAGCTTCTCTATGTCTCATATTTCTTTAAATCTGTGTATAAAGTTTATCTTCTTATAAGAATATTGTTCACATTGGGTTAGAGATTATCATGATGACATCATGTCAATTGATTCTTATTTAATGGACCTATGTCCAAATACAGTTGCATTCAGAGATTCTAAGGAAGAGGACTACAATTCATGGATTTGGTTAAACCCATTTATTTACTTTAGTTACTTGATATAGTCATGAAAATCTAACTAACATAACTTCAAAACATTCAATAGAAACATATTCAAAGAACTAAGGTTAACTGCATATAAAGAGGCAAAAAGATGGTATGTTAGTCAACTTTTCATCATTGTAAACAAATATATGACATAATCAACTTCTAAAAAGAAAAAAATTTAGTTTCACTAAGAGTTTTGAAGGATTCACGCCAATAATATCATGTTTTCAAATGGCTCTAATCTCTTCACCCTCCTTGGAAACACCTTTGAACATGTTCCTTTGTGTGCTTAGCTATGCATTTAAAAATCTTTTTGCTCTACTTTTGCCCCATGATATGGACTGAAAATTTGCACACAAGCAGTCATCCTATATCAATATTGCTGCCTGATTATTGTGTTGCATGAAATGTCCTCCCCCAGACTAAATTAGTTTGTTACTTTTATACTTAGCTTCCCATAAAGTTGCCACATTCTTTCCCACAGTGAAAAAAATAATGGCCTATATTCAAATTAACAACAGAATTCTTATTTCCTCCTGAAAACTCATGAGCATAACCTTTACTGTTTACATTTTTCTCAGATATTCTGATCTTCTGAACCTTCACTTGTTTCACCCAATAAGCTCTGCTTGCAGCATTCTATGTTTCCTCTAACCTGCTTCTCCAAACTTTTCCAAATTCCTCCTGAAAACCTTGTCCAAAGGCTTTTCCACATCGTCTCAGGTTTTAATCACTTCAGTAGCCACACATCTTGGTACCAAAGTTCTGTATTCAGTCAAAAGTTTTTGGTTCTTTTAGTGCAACAAATAGCTGAAATTAGTCTATTTGAAAAGCAGAAGGTGTAGTTCAGTGGTAGAGTGCTTGCCTCCCATTTACAAGGCCCTGGATTAGACACCCAGAAAACACACACACACACACACACATACAGTGAAGAGATGAAAAATTAAAGTTGTGTTTCCATCCAAGATGTGGTTAAACTATTCTTTTTGAGTCCGTGTTGAAGCAGCATATCATGTCCAGGACTATATAAATGAGCCAACTGACTTCCTTCTGGTGGCTGAGATGCAAAGAATAGAGAAGAGACCAGCATTCAACAGTGCCCTTTGAGGGTATGTTCCCAATGACTTACAACCTTCTATCAGGCTCCAACTCTTAAAGGCTCTAAGACCTCCCAATAGTGCCAATAAGCTGGCAAACAAGCCCTTAATATGTTGACCTTTGAGAGATATTTCAGATCCATATCCTACTAGAACAAGTTCAATATCTAGGCATTTTAAAAAACAGCTTCTATTCCTGCCTGCTTCTTTGTAAGCATGTGTGTCTATGGATCACACTTCTCTCTTTCTTTGTATTTCTCATTTTTTTCTTTTGTTTTAAAATTGCCTCTCCCTTGGTGAGGGTGTTGTTATTTTTGCTTTTTTAATCAAGTGTTTATTTAGTAACTTAGCTGAAGTAGCTTTGTAGAATCTGCTTTTCCCATAGTATATTCTCTCTTGTTCCTTTTCAGCATTTTTCAATAAAGGGACTATTTAAAAATGCTGCCTACTGGTTACAACTGGATCAGTTAAGTCACCATTTGTCTAAATTGTACTTAAAAGTCCATATCCAGTATCTTTCAGTATATGGAAAAGTTTGTGATCCTGCCTCACTTTTATCTACCAACTAGTAGTTTGCTTAATTTTATAAATGTGAAAAATTGAAATCAATAAAGGCTATGGGACTTTAATGAGCATGTGAAACTTGAGCATTGTTTTCTTCAACCCCTCCAAGCCTGTAAGGCATTCTGCCTGGAATTTCTTTCAAAACTATCTGAATTTGGTGGGGGACTGAATCCCTTCAGAATCACCACCACACCATCTTCTCTTCTAATTTCCATATCCAGTGGCTATGTCAGATGTGGCATTCTAAAAAGAAAGCAACAATTAGGAATGTTTCTCTCCATGTTTGAATCTTTGTGGGTACATCCATCTTCTGAAAGTTCCCCATATTTCTGGAAGGTTAAAAAATTTTAAAAGCAAGAAGGAAATATAAAGATTTTTCAAGAACATTTGTGCTTCTGAACAAGAACTGCAGGCCAGAAAGAATGAAGTTTTCAAAATAAATGCTGCTTCACAAAGGAAGCAAGGGCAAGAAAAAAAATCAGGGATTGAAAGTTTATAGTTTGCAAAATGCTTTAAATTTTTGGAAAACCAGAACTTTTACCTGAGAATGACAGTAAAGGTATATCTTTCTCAGAAGTTAAAAATTTCTTCCACAATTGAAAAAAGCACAAAAGAACAAAAAATGAAACAAGAAAAAGTATGTCTTTGACGTAGAGAATCACTTTTGATCAGTGTTTCTATTGCTTGTAGTGCAAATTGTCTATTTGGAATAATATGCATGTTTACATCCTCATTTCAAATATTCATTTTGACAAACAACTTATAAATAGATTATCTCTGATAGTGGTACATAGAAAATCTAATTTCTTTTGATATTTTTAAAGGAAAAAATGAGCAAATTATCTTTAGCCAATTTCGAATGTGTTTTGGGGCCTATGTTAGCATAAATTTGTGAGATATACTTCCTAAAATCTCAGCAGGAATCCCCAGTAAATTGTTGCAATGATTAGATCTTAGTTTTGTGCCATGTTGAAACACTTTAAATCAGGACAGAGGAGGAGAAGAAAGGGCTCTTAGTTAAAGAGATAACTTGTGTACAGAAAGGCGTTCCTTTGTTTATGGGCTTCAGAAAGAACTCTTTGTACATTATATGAGTCTACATTGTGAAGAACAAAGACTGAATTTCAAAGGCTTGTTTCTTTTGTGATGGAAGAAAAAGCATTTTTCCTCTCCAGGTGAATATTTCTAAGAAAGATTAATAGGTAGAGAAAAGATCATCTTCAGAAAAGATCAGAGCTTGAGCTGTGTCATTTGTGCTTCCTGGCTTTATATATCCCCTCAGTGAGAGTGGGCCATGCATGCCAAATGCCTTTCGTTTAAGCTTTCTTTTGCTTAAATTTAATTGACAAACACAGTCACCTCTGACAAAGTGAACTGTGAAATTTAGCAGGCATATACGTTGTATGAATTCTACTTTGTGTGAATATTCTTTAATAGCTTTTATTTTGCTGGTAATAAGATATTTTCTCCTTCTGTGTTTTTATTTTACTTTTCATCAGGTTATTTTGTATAGCACCATATGCACATTTGAAAGAGTTTCCAAAGGCCTCGGCCTCCAACATGCCCTTGTCTCAACATGATTTCTCCCAGCCTCAATGATCAGGCACAGTCTTCCTTTTGACCTACTTAAATTTTCTAAACTTGTGTGGATTTTAAATGTTTTATCTTGAATTATTTCTTATTTCTACATCATCCGTAAAATTCAAGCTTCTCCTGACAAATTTCTCTTAACAATACGGTTCTATTTCCTGCTCTTTTAAAATAATTACCAGCATGAATTGTCTCATTCCTGACAATGTTCCTGTATAATGTATGCCTGTCAAGATTGGACTGTTAGAAATATCTTCTATCTGTGGAGTTTAACCTACTGTAAAATAGGCTGGTTGGCATTGCCATTGCATTTAACTGTATAAATAGCATTCATAAATAATCAAGAGAAGTGCTTCTTTAGATCAAGGACAATTTATAGGGAATAGAAGTAACTTCAATTGGCAAACAATATTGTTACTATACCATAAAGTCAGCTATACTCTTACTTTTTGAAAATAGAATTCTAGTAAATAGATCAGATGCTATATATTCGACCTATAAATCTTCCATTCCTAGGCTAAAATTTTATTCTGACTCCTGTTTGTGTAAAAATATTTAAAACTGAAAATAATTTCATGAGGAGAATATAGATAGCAGACTTGCTCCTAAATGAAAATAGAGAAAAATAAATGAAAGGAAATAACATGTACAAAATGAGATGATCAGATTATTATAATCATAGAACACAAAATTTTGATAGGAGAGCACCTGAAGTAGGGTAAAATGTGGCAAATTCCTTATTTCTTGTTTCTTAAATTGGCAAAATCATTTTCACAGAGTGCATTATTGTTTTTGCTTTCTTGATAATCAGCAATTGTCTCAGAAGAATAAGGTATTTAAGACACAAAAAAAGGAAAAAAAATTGAAAACAAAGAAAGATAATAAGTAAAATCTATAATATTGTATATTGAAGGATTCAAAAAAGGACTTGTAAAATTAGTAGAAAAGCTATGAAAAAAGGTGTCATTTTCAAACTCCAGGGTGCATACATATAGCTGGTTCACAAATTTACTTACATGCAACTCAGATTTGCAGGTAGTATATATTATTGTTATTTTAATCTCTAAGCTTTCTTTTGGATGAGCTATTTCTCAACAACCAAACTTTTGGGTACAGAAGGAATAATGGGAGCATAATTTTAGCAAAACTCCAGTTGAGGTTCATTATGATGCAAAAAGTAAAAGGGGATCTTGAGGTTGAACTCAGGTAAAAGGGGATCTTGAGGTTGAAGTCAAGTAAAAGGGGATCTTGAGGTTGAAGTCAATGTCTTTGGGTTAATGATTCAAGCCTAAGGTTTTTTTTTTTTTTTTTTTTTTTACATTTTTTCTTTGCTTCTCTAACATTCGGCATTACAGACACAAGACAATGTTTTGACTGACTTTGAGTCATTGGAGAAAAAATAAATCTCTTATCCTCCAGTCTAGTACTTGGGTATAAACTGCTAAATATAGACAAATCCTGACTGCAAGAAGAAGAAGTTTTATTCAGCAGGATTATTGCAATAAGTGGAGGAAAAAACTACTTTGATCGAATAGAGACTTCCTTGCAATAGAGGAAAAGGAACTACTAGCATATGGAGAGCATTTAACCAGGATTCAAATGGCATCAAAAAAGAGGTTTTCTCTCCTGCAGGAAGGAAAAAACAGGACAGCTAATGAGGGAGTACTTTTGCCTGAGATGGACGAGCTGATCCCTAGGTGGGGTTGTCAGGAAGGAATTGTTCATCATTTCAATAAGTAAGTGGAGGAATATTCAGGAAGGTGAAGGAGCTGACTACACTTGGTCCAGTTAGTGAGCATTTTGCTAGATGGATCAGTAAGGACAGATCATTTAGGTAATCACTTAAAGACAAGAATGGGAATTTGGGGGAGGCTTTGCCCTTGTCACAGGTAAAAATAAGAGTTATCTGTTTATATTATCTAAGTCACATGACAAAAGGAAGTTCTTTGTAGTCAGTCATTTCAAGGAACCTAAAAAGCTTGGGGGTTTTTCTTGACTGTCAGTGTTTTGGGGAGCACAAACTCTGCTCAACTTCAGCATTGTCAGAACTAGTTCAAAATTTGCTGGCAAGTCAGGGTTCTGTAGAGGGAACAGAATCAAAATGAAGTATAATTATAAAAAGGAGACTTATTAGTTTGGTTAGGCAATCACAAGCTTGATAGTCCACAATGGCTGACAGCAGACTGAAGAGCTAAAAGAACCAGTAGCTGCACAGTTCAAGAGGCTGAAGCCCCCAAACAAGAGGGATCAATGGCGCTACCCTAGTCCAAGACTGAAGGCTTCTGGGGAAACACTGGCAGAATCTGCTTTAAACGAGTTAAGAAGCAAGAGTCTGATATCCCAGACTATCACAGGAGCAATCAAGAACCCATTCAAGAAGAATTGAGATTGCATCTGCTGCTGCTTCCTTGTTCTTCCAATTTTTATTCTATCCAAGTCATCATCTTATTGGACAGTACTACCCACTCTTAGGCAGGTCTCCTTTGAGTTGGCTATCCCACATGCCAGTCATTCCTAGAGTGCCAATCACTCTTATTAACACACCCATAAACTTCTTAATCCTTGGCATTTCTTAATCCAATTAAGTTGACAATTCAAATGAACCATTACAGACAGCGGATTGCCTGGAACTGCTGATCTTGCAGACTTTGCTCATTCTCAGCTGTCAGGGCAGAGAGACAGATATGAGGTGACTTGATTTTTTATCACCTGGCGTGAGTGCTAAGGAACCCAGGGACTATATGCTCTATGAGTAGTATGGCTCTTGGTGTAGGTGGTTCTCTCCTCAGTAAGACAGCCTCAGCCACAATCATGTCTGAAAATTCTCAACTCCGCATATGGACCAAGAGAAAACTGAAGGGTACAATCCAAAGGAGCTGCTTGCCTGATTGGGATTATTACCTCTCTTAATTCATGGAGAACAAAAAACTGTTGATGTTGAATCACCCAGAATGGTGAGCCTTTAGCTAAGGGCAAATTCTGAGTTTAGGAGTGTTGAACAGCCTTTTTGATCCCAAGAGAAATTTGTTGTGTACAGTGTACCTCCAATGCAATGACTATCCTAGGCTCACCAGATAGACAGTTAAGATAAGATTAAATGAGGAAGGAAGACACAGGCAAAACATGCATTTTAAAAAACATTTTACTTAGTTGCTGTTGCAGAGTATATATACAGGAAAATATAAACTTAAAACATTTTTTAATATATCAACTTTCAGATCAGAAAGTTGAGAAATATAAACAATTAGATATCAATAAGGAAAACTGATTCAGTTCAAGGAAATCATTAATTGTTCATTATACAGCAATAGTCAAAGGGAATAATCAGGCCATCTTCTAGGAGCAGCTTTTTGTAGTCTAGATACAGAACTTTACTGTGACAGGGAAATTGAACCAACCAGACATCTGTTAATTAGGAAGGATTCACTGATGGAAAAAGCAGAGGAATTGTCATGGGTGGCTGGGCCTCTTTATTTGATTCCTGTGCACCCAGGAGAATTGCATGATGTAATCTGCACAAAATTTTCCAGGAACTAATAGAACTGAGAATTCCAAATCAGAATGTGAGTAGAGATGAGGCAACACAACAAATAGATTTCCCCAAGGAGATTTAAACAAGGTAGAAGAGAGAGGGTTTTATTTAAAGTCTTGTAGTGTGTGAAAATTTAAGAAACAGTGAAGGGTAAAACATATGCCTTTAGGGAAAAAATTAGCAAAGTTAATATTATTTTAAAATAAATGAAAAAAACAGGGAAATCCTAATTACCTGGCAATAATCTGAGGGAAACATATGTGACACATTTCACATACCGCTAAGGAATTTAGAGTAGAACACATTTACAAACTCTTACTAATCACTTACTGTGTGCTAGGCACTGGTATTATTTCATTATTCCTTCCCAATAGGCTAGTGAAGACACTGGGGTCAAAAGAGAAATGTCGTGTTGGGCAATATCACATTACCATCTATATTTATTCTGCTTAATCTGTATTTATTCACTGTCTACTCTGATTTTTTCAAACATATTTGTTTTAAGGCTGTAAAGCCCAACATAATTCTTTTCTTTCTAAAACGAACATTGGCTCTCTGCTAAGAGATTTCAACTTTGTCCATGAAAGAGATTTGTTTTCATATAAAACAAAGCAAAATGTGAAGAAAGGGATATCTTTGTGGAGCTGGGTGTTTCTTCTCAAGACCATTCCCAGTACCCAGCCCCGCTTCTCCTCTCTTCTCAGAATCATGCTTCACTGAGACAGCATTTCCTAAAAATTTTCACATTGACTAACCATAAATGACCAAAATAGAAATCAGTTTACATCAACCCCATGATGACACTTTTGATAACTTTTATTTTCTCTAAGAAAAACAGCCACAAGTCTTAACAAACCACTAGATTATCTCACCTTGTATTTGTCCTGCTTTCTCTTGATTTTGCAGCCGCTTCAGCCTTGTTTATGCTCACTGAACCCACCAACTCCATACCTGCCACGAGGCCATTGCATTTCTTATTTATTTGTCCTGGAATATTCTTCCTCTGACTTGAAATCAGATATCACCTCAAATGCTAACCTTTTATGAGGTCTTTTCTCACCTTTTAAGCTAAATGAATCCGTGCTAATTTTATATTTCTGCCTAGCCCTTGTCACTAATGCATATTTTATTATTTAAATATTGCCTTACTTGCATTGCTTTCTCCCCATATGTAGAAATTTAGCTCTAAAGAGGAGGGAAGTTGTGTTCCTTGCTCATTAGTGTATCTTTATGATACAGAAGATCACTTGGCATGAGAGTAACTAAGCAAATAATGACAGTATTGGATGATAGAGAAAAATGCTTAGCTTACAGATATTCTCAAACTTGTCCTCTTTCTCAGAAGACAGGAAGTAAAGGATAATTTCACTCTTCCAGTAACAACTGTAAGAGCTCTTAAATAATAGATCAGTTGTAAATGTCACATGTACATAGCAACTAGGTAAAAACTGGTGATACATCAATGAACAGATATATTGACAAAAGGTTTAAAGATACACAAAGAATGTTTATTCAGAAAGTAATGTCAGAATATTCATGATCTAAGTTTAATTGAAATTGATACCGCAAATGATGCCCTTGATAGGGAAACTGTTTGGAGTTTTTCGAATTTCAAGTCTGTTAAGAACAGCAAATAACCTTGTTGACAAAACTACTTAAAGTAAAATGAATTGAACTCAAAAAGTGCTGGAATGCTTCCATCATAATATGATGTAGGATAAATGTATGACAATGTATATAAGCTCTCTTCATATGGTTCATAATATGGTCCCATGTAAGAAGTGAAAGCCATACATCATTTTGCAGATCAAAAACTTCAAGTAAAATAAAAAATGTGGGGGCTGAGGTTGTAGCTCAGTGGTAGAGTGCTTGCCTAGCATGTGTGAGGCACTGAGTTCAATCGTCAGCACCACGTGACAATAAATAAATAAAATAAAGTTATTTTTTAAAAAAGATGTGCCTCCAAAACACACAAAAAATGAGGTTTTTAGCTGATGGATTACATAATGATGTCACAACTTGCAATAGCCACCTTTACTTACACATCTGTAGATAAACAATACTGCATTTTCAGATCCTTCATATCACAGGTTGCTAAGCTTACCAAATAATAAATTAAAGCAGGCACAGGGTGGAAAGCATTTTTTTCTTCTTTTTTGTAGAATTCTCCTGAGCAGAAGAGTTTCATGAATCTTTATAGAAAAGCAATCTGTATTGCACGGATATTGCTTGTATGCAAAATTCCTCTCCTGTCTATTTACTTAATCACTATTCAGTTTTGCTTTTTATGTTAGTAACAAATCTCTGGATTTGCACAAGGTGTTTGTGTGCATATTTAGCAAAAGTATTGCATTTTTCACAATTCTTTTATACTACAGGTGACTGTAGTCAAATAGAAAAAAAAGAAAAAAGAAAAAAAGCTGGCATTATTTCCAGGAAACCTCTGGAAAGTGAGTTGAATCGACTCCTAGAAAATTCCCTTTTGACCCTTCATTCTCCTTTTCTCTCTGATTCACTCACAACCACTTGACCTTCAGCATAAAGTCAGCAGCTTTATTATCTACTATTTAACCTTCTGAACATGAGGCACAGGCTAACCATGAAAGCCAAGCAGAAGGGGCGCCTGTGACGACACAGTGGAGGGGCTGTGCCAATCCTAGCAGTCTACCCTTTTACTTCCTTGAAATGAAAATCGGAGGGCAAACTCTGTTTGTCTTAATGCCACCAAAAGAAAATTCTTACTGAGAGTGACTCATTTCCATGGGGAATAACAAATTTCCCTATAGAAATTAGATCAGTGAATCCAATAATTCATAAAAATAAGAATGAATAATAAGATGGTAGTGATAGTTTCAAATATTTATAAAAGAACTCTGAATATTTTTTAAAAGGCAACTAAAATTGATATGCATTTTCTACTTGTGCTTCCTAAAAAATAATAAAAAGAAAAATTTGATTATTTGATAAAGAAAAATATTTCATGATAAAAATAAGTCAGCCATTAAAAATGATGCAAACCACATCAGCACCAGTAATATAAGAAACTATGAGAAAACTCCGAGACAATTGTTATATTTTTCATTTGATCTTTGCAATAAGCCTATGTGATAGATTATTTTCCTATTTCCATTTTCAGTTGACAAATCGAGGATCAGAAAGCATAGAGAGTCATTAAAGGATGAAAAAGTTTTCTAAGTCCAAAATAAAAGTTTTTAATTGTAAATTATTATTAATTTAAGTGTAAGTTATTATTAATAGGTTTTTACTTCTGTGTTTGATTCTTGCTTCTTATTGAGCTTATGATATTCTACCTAAACATGTGAAAAATATATATTTTTGTGGAGATTAAATACTTAATATAGATGTAATTTACATGTTGCAAATAGCAACACATTAGTTATTATTGTTTCAATTGTTATGATTGTTTATATCATCAGAGCATATATTTTTAGACTTTGTAGACTTGTTCCTAAAAATGTGAAACATAAAAGAAATTTATCATTACAAAATTATTAATTGCAATAATTTATAAACCCATAATAACTGATCTTTATCATGTGAGTAGAATGTTTTTACTATTCTTATGTGTTCCTCCAAATAAAAATGTGTGTATTATATGTTAAATGATGAAATGAAGAACTATTATTAAAGACATTTCAGAAAGAAAGATATATTATCAATGAAATTATTGATATTTTAAGCAGAATAGACACAAATATTTAGAAAAGTTTTTTATTTTCGTCTGGAGGTTGAAATAGTGAAAACACTTCCCATTGGTTCTTTGAAAAGATTGAATAAGACTCTACTGTTCAAATTATATTTTATATAAGACAAAGTGGTTAAGTGTATTTCCATGCTTTCAGATACATGATTTTTCTCAAAAATATTCCAGAAACTTTCCAGCTTGTCTTATATGGTTCTGGTGCTGGTCCTTTCCAGGGTTCTGATCTTTCCCTTTTTGAATGCATCATTTATCAAAATATTTCACAAAAAGTCATGCTTTTGAACATAAAATTGTATTCCTAAAGTTCATGAACTGTTCCTAAGCACAGTAGTTCATAAAATTGAAAGAACACTTTTTGGAAATGATTTTTGATTGCATCTCAGTGTTCATGAACCAAGACAACCTATAAAATTGAAGAGATTATACTCTTTACCTAACTCATGAATTTAAGCTGACATTTTTGGAGTGTGTGCTTTCATGATGATTCTACCAAGATTTTTGCACACAGCATTAAGAATATATTAGTTGAAACCATTGTACCATTGTAAAGATAAGGTTATCTCGACATATTACACAAATGTTCATGCCTACGGTTAAATAAAGAAGTATCTTTTAAGTAGATGTATTCAAAAACATAGTTTTGTTCATTAAAAAGAAAATCTCAGGAAATGGTGGTGGTCAATGATAATGAGAAAATTCTCAGCATTTAGTTAGGTTTTACAAGTCATGATTTTTAGTCTAAAGAAATTTCTTTAATATCAGAAGCAAGACTAAGTTCACCAATAATCTCAAAACAAAATGACTTGTGTTCCTATTTTCTTGTCTTTTTATGAAAGAATAACTTTTTAAAGTAAATATTTCAAAAGAAATGACATTGTTTTTGTGACGCTCTTGAGAGCATCAAGATGTGGACTTACTTAATCTCCAAGGTTATATCATTGCCTGACAAATGTATTTTTTTTTTTTGGTAGGGAAAAACTTTTAGGCAATTTTTATAGGATTTTGGAAAGGAAAAGTGGAAATTGGAGTAGCAAAATGTGGAGAAAGGAGAGAAAATGTAAATAGTGTTAAGACAGAAAATAATTTTTTATTAGTTTCCATGAATTTTAAAATGTTCCACTGAAGACTAACAATGTACTTTTTCCCCCTATATCACTTGAAAATATATATTGGATTTTTTTTGCTTTTAATTATTTTAAAATTATTTTTTGAATTTGAATTAATGTCCATTCAACTTAGATACAACTTTGAAACCAGATAATAACTGGGACAAATTATCTTACAGTTTATAATATTTTGTCAACATGTATCCTTTACTATTATCATTCTTGGTATAATTTGTTGTGCAAATTCACTGAACACAGTGATTTAAGAGTAGCGTTGCCTGGACAATTGTGCTGATCTAGGACAGGCAGAGCTGACTTCACCTGCATTCATGGGTTAGTGGTCAGCTGTGAGATCAAAATGAGCTGATTGTCTAATATCATTTCAACAAGAACATTCATTGCAAGCTGCATGAGCCTGTATTGTGCAACAGACTAGACTGGCTGCTTTAGTGGTCCTGTGGTATGAGAGAAGCTATGTAAAGCCTGAGAGGCTGAGATATCAAATAATGACCATCACTTTCATTACTGCTGTAGTTAGGATTGTGAATGTTCCCCAATGGCCATGTGTAAAATGCTTGGTTGCCAGCATGTGGTACTATTAGGAGAGGGTAGATTCTTCAGTATGTGGGCATAATGAAAGGAAGTGAAGTCATTGGGAGTGTGCCCTTGAAGAGGATATTGAAAACTTCTTCCCTTTCTCTCTTCTTTTTGCTTTCCAGCTACCATGATGTCAATAAGTTTCCAAAAGATTGACTCTGCCATGCTCTATTCACTATGAAGTCATATATCACTACAGGCCCAAAGAGGTGAATTTAATCAACTGTGAACTGAAAACTCTAAAATTAGGAAACAAAATAAATCTATTTTCCCTTAAGTAGATTATCTCAAGTATTTTGTTACAGCAAAAGCAAGCTAACACATTTGTTATCTGTTAAACCCAGTGCAAGTCTGTGCACCAAGAATGAGGAAGCAGACTCCAGTCGTTGATGGGAGCAGCTTCAAAGTGACATTTCAAGGAACATTATCATAGTTAGATTAAAAAAAAAAAGTTGTACATCACTTTTTATTCTGGCAATCTGCTTAAAAAAATGAGACCTGTTTGTAAAATATAAAGAGAAGCAAATTCTAAAGTATTAAAACAATTGTTAGCTTGTACTTTATTAACCTCATAATGCACTTAGCATTTTTTGAAGCAAAACATTTATCATTAACTATTTTAAAATTTATTTTATAAAAAGAAAATCTTTTTTCATAGTAGGAATCATTTTTGTCTCAGGCAATGTACTAAGAGTGACCGATAAATATCGTACAAAGAAACTATACAAGGATACACATGAAGACATAATAGTTTTTCTTTCACTAGGCTTGGAGAATTTTTGCAGATATCATGAGTCAGCTAATCATGAAAATAAATATGTAACTTTAAATATGAGTAGGTCTGTTAATGGAGAGTCAAGACTACAAGGAAAATATAATTGAAGGATTTTTATCTAGTCTATATGGTAACAAGGAAAGTTCCCCAAATGTATGGCTATTAAGTTGAGATCCACACTTCACTGTCATCTGCAAATATCTGCTACAGAGAAGAATTATTGTATGAGTTACTGGTGTATAATTTCCTCTCTCAGTTATTGTCAAATTATGAATTTCATAATAAAGTGGTATATAAGTGCTATTATTCAGTATAAGTAGGATTATACAGAATACATCATCTGATTATTAAAGACATCAATATAATACATGGTTATCTGTGTGAATTACATACTTTTTCTAAGATAGAAAATTTAATTTTGAAAAGGTAATCTTATAAGTTACTTTTAAATAACCCTTAATTATATTTTTTATTATTAATATCTTATAAAGCACGAAATGAAGTCAGCTGATAATTTTCAAACTATTCTCTTTATATTATTGTTCTATAACTTAATTATATATATATATACATATATATACATATATATGTATATATATATATATACTATAACTCCCAATGTCATATTAATTTGCATTAAACGGTAAATTTTTAAGGAATTTACTTTAAACATGAAAATATCTATCACTGTATATATGGCATTTATGCTGTTTTTCATTCCTTTCTCAGTAAATATGTTCATATTTTACCATTTTCCTTCAATCTGAAAAAACTTGTTTCAAAACTTTTTCTATAGTGTAAATATACTAGTGATGAATTTGCTTTTATATTTCAATGATGAAGTCTTTCCTTTTTTTATTTGTGGAATGTATTTTGGTGAAATGAAAGTTTTGTTTAGTTTTACTTTCAATGCTTTGATTGTTTCTCCCTATTTTGTTAAATTTTATTCCATTTTCTTATGACACGCTTGAATTCTGATAAGGTGCTAGCTGTCATTCTTATCGTGTCACAAACTTTGTCTTTTTAATATATTTCTATATGTAAAATTTGTATTCATTCATTCATTTGTTCATTCATTTGTCATTACTAGGGGTTGAACCCAGAGGCTCTCTACCACTGAGTCATATCCCTAGCTCCCCCGGTTTTGTTTTGTTTTTATATTGAGACTGGGTCTCACTAAGTTGTTGAGGCTGGCCTCAAAGTTGCAATTCTCCTGTCATTGTACCCAGCCTAAATATTTTTATTTTTATTTATTTATTTTTTTTTGGAGAGAGAGAGAATTTTTTAATCTTTATTTTTCAGTTTTCAGTGGATACAACATCTTTTTTAAATTTTATTTTTATGTGGTGCTGAGGATTGAACACAGCGCCCTGTGCATGCCAGGTGAGCGGGTTACCGCTTGAGACACATCCCCAGCCCCCTAAATATTTTTAAATCACTCACTTTCAGTGATTTTAATGTACCATGCAGAGTTTTCTTCATGATTTTAAAGTTGGTGTTAATGAACTTTTTACATATTGGTTTATATATTTCATCACAATTGAATATTTTTAGTCATTATAACTTCAAATATATTTTATGTTTTTCCTCCTTCATTTTTAGGATTCTGTTTATAAAGTGAATGTTAGATTCAATGATGTATCTCATAAGTCATTGAGGTTGGGTGTTTCTTCTTCCCTATTTTTCTAGGTGTCTTATTTTTGTTATTTTCAATTACTATATCGATTGCTTCAAATTAGTTTTCATTTTTATGTAGTACTTAAGTCTAATTATGCTTATTATGCTTTTGCAATATAGCTTTTCAAAAAATAGTTCATATTTTTCTCTAAGAACTTGCATTTGGATTTTGTACATATTTTCCAAATTTTACCACGTTGATTCCACGTTTTATCTACCTGCAGGAACATAGCATTGCATTTATAGTAGGTGCCTTGACATCTTTATTAGTTAATTGAATTGCATCTCCTATCTTTACCTTTCTTTGTCTTGTTTCAGTATTTCCATTTTTTTAAATTTCTGGAATTTCTAATGACCTTGTCTCTCTGATTTGTGATTTTCTGTCTTCTTCACTTATCAGAAAGTGTCTTTGTTATGTTGTCCTTACTGTGCTGAGGTACAGAAACTATTCCAGAAAGTGAGCTGAGATCATCATAAGACTTACATCCTTTTCTCTGGGATAACTGTTCTTTCTGATTGGGAAAATATTGGAAAATCTTGATTTTGTGTTTCTCTGATTATTTAGTTCTTTGCATCAGAAGGGCAAATTAGTGCCTGTTCCTTCACCTTACCTGAAGCAAAAGCTTTTTAGCTTTAATTTTAAGCAAAGTCTGATTTAAAAAACTCAACCTATTGTGCTAGGTTTTCATTGTAATCTTTCAACATGCTAAAACTTAGTTTCTTTTGTTTTTTTTTCATATCAGATATTTCTTGAAATGTGTGCCTTTGTTTCAATGTTTAAATACATACTTGTTCTTTAATTTAGAGATTCAAAAATCCCAATGAGCATTTTCTAAAACTTCTTATCTTGGGTATATACTGCTTAAAAATATCTATATTTTTCACCTACATGTGTATTTAATAGTATAAATTTATATCACAGTAAAACTGAATTACACGCACCTCAGCCAAGTTTTTAATCATAATATTAAAGTCAAAATCTATGGATTAAGCACAGCAGCTCCATTGCTAAAACATAAATATAGTGCCACTCTATTTAATGTTTTTGAATTATTTGTTTATTCCATCCAAAATCTCTTCTAAAAATGAAACCAGTGAGAATCCAGTATTCTTTTTTACACATTGTATAATTTTTACATACAATAAAAAATAGTCTCATTGCTACTTTATTAAATTTCAGGCATTCTGGAATTAATAGTAATTTGGGGGATGAATTTACCCTTGATTGCATTCACTTTTCTTCTGTACTTCATTGCCAAGAATGAGGTAAAGTTAGCAATTTTAGATTACACAAGATAAAATACCTCATATTCTGATGCCCACTTAAAATGAACAAGCCAAAGATTTATACCTCATAGGAGAAAATTTAATATTCTTTTATCCTTCATCAGTTAATGTAGGAGGATCATGAAAAGCAGTTTTACAACATGCAGTTTAATGAGTATAAAGTATCCTCTTATCAATTTCATCTTTTCACACATTTTATCATCACTTCATAGTGCAGAGAATAGTCATTTTTACAGAAGTCAAATTCTTCTGTGACAAAATTGTAAAAAGTTTCAAGATTTGAGGGTAATCTTAATAAATAAATGCTACTGTTGTATTTTTAGTTACGTATACTAAGATGCGTCCCCTTCTTATTAAAATATTGAAAGAATTGCTATTCAATATATAGATCAAATAAATAATGAGCCATGTTTTGACGAATGAAGATTTTGAGGATCAGATGTGAAAATGACTATGGTGTTATTCTGCTAAGTTTGGCCGCAGTGAACTGTTTACTCCATGTATACCAACATAATGAACTTGAATGTCTGTAGATTACCTACATACATTGTAATATTGTTTAAATTTTATTCTTCTTCAAGAATTATTTTAGTATTTTTTAATAATAATATTTACAAACACAGTTATCTTTTAAATCTATGTATGGTCATATTAGCCAATATTCAATAATAAAAATATTAGTGGTAAAAATGTTTGTTTTAAATTTTTATACATTTAGTCAGGAAATATGACTTTTCTATTTCTGTATGTGCCCTAATATATGAAATATAGCTATATGCATTATTTCCTGATTAAAATATCATGAAAGTATTTTAATAATTTGATAGTTTATTAATATTAAATATAGTAAGTTTTTTCAGTTTAAATTTTTTTTCAGTTGTAGATGGACACAACACCTTTATTTATAAGGTTGCACATTTTCCTTCTCTATGTACAATATCCACCTTCTTAAAAGTAAAATTTCCTGATTAAATCATAGTCTGGCTTGGTTCTTCATGTAGCATTAGTTATTGATTCCCGCTTACTGAAGTTGAACTCTTCCTACATCACTGCCTGGTCCTTTAATCTCTGAACCACCTGAAAACATTACTTCCCAGGAAATTCAGAGAGAAATTGATTCTTAACTTTCTTTGCTGTACTTTTCTACTTTATTTCCTTTCCCTTTCCACTTACAGTGCCACATTCCTGTTAGTGTACTTTTTTTTTTTTGATGAGTGCATATATATATATAGTTCTATGAGAAGTGCTCTGAAAACTATTGATTTCCATCAATGAACTTTATTTACATGGATAAAGACATATTATCTGAGACTTGATAGTTGCTTGATGCGATTAGAAAGATAGCATATCTTGGCTGGCCTGTAGTTTATTGACGTCTCATATTATTGATCTTGTTGAAATAACATGGAATGGGGCTGGGGTTTTGGCTCAGTGATAGAGCGCTTGCCTAGCATGCATGAAGCACTGGGTTCGATCCTCAGCACCACATATATGTAAAATAAAGATATTGTGTCCACCTAAAAAAAAATTAAGAATAAATATATTTTTTTTAAAAAAAGAAATGAAATGGGAATGGTTCATAATACCCTATTCTGCTTGACATAGATTCCCTTCATTAACTATGAATTGTAACTAGACTCTACAACTGGATTTATTGGTAAAATCAAACAGTTTTGGGGAGCAGTGTGGAAACATTAGGTAAATCTTGTTTGCACAAATTTATATGCATAAATGGCACAGATAAAGAGAAAAAAATAGACTGTAAAATATCACCTAAGCTTTTCTGCCTTCACTACAGAGGCTGTTGAATATGACAATGACCTCAAGTATGAGAAATTTATTTCTGTTTGAAGAGAGGGTCTAAAATTCCACAACTATACTCCTATAAGGTATATAATTCTAAAATAAAGTGACTGCAAGTTTACAAATGCTGTTTGTTAATCAACTATATATAGAAATTTTTACCTGACTGCTCAATATTTTTCAAAACATATGTTTTCTTTTAATTATCCTTAAAACCTTTGCAACAATCCAAATTATAATTAGAAATCACCTGCCAGTAGTCATTCAACAGATCTTTACACTAGGTTTGACATATTAATAACAGATGAAATGAACAGCATCATAAATCTAGTTAGTGACACTCCCTGTGGGGTAGTATAGAAATCATAGCTCTATTCAGATAAATTAAAAAATATTAAGGCTGAGGCGACCCAGTCAAAATCAGCAAATAATTACCAATAATATCTTTGAGGTTCCTTGGCATATTTGACAACTGGAAGTTGTCCAAGGAAGAGCAAACCTAAGTAGATTACAAATGAAAACCATCGTTCTCTCCTGACTACCACCAGCCATGTACTTGGAATCCAGGGAGGGAATCAAGGACACTTGGCAGGCTAAAGATAAGAAAATATAATTTTCCAGTTAAGTGGACGAGAAGAAATGAGAGGTATATTGCTATTTGGATTAGAGTGATATACACATATTTTTTCTATTCTTCCTAGGATGTCATGGTGTCTGCACATCCTAGTTTAGTCCTCTGGAGGACTGATGTATACTAGTCCTATGATTATGAACAACTCATTTATCTAGGCCTTAACTTTATCTTCTGTAAAGTACGTAAGAAATTTCCAATAGGTGTGCTTGCTTTCTGTTACCTTCCACTGTGAATACTTAATCATACGTAATGGGCAGACACAAGATATATAATGCTATTTAAAATTAATGGGCTGTAAATTATTGCATGTGACATATGACATGAGGCATACACAAATCATTCTTCTTTTTTTCTAACTAAAGATAAGGACCCTTTATTTTTCTAAGAGAGATACCTCATCTATTCATTGCACACCTATTCCTGTCAGACACTGGCATGGGCACTGGGAAACAGTAGTGACACATAAAAGGTCTGCCCCTCCTAGAGCTCATGTCACCCTTCAGTCTTTTGCTATTGGTTGCTTAGAGAGAGTTTTGTTTACTTAAATGAAAGTTGGACTAAAAAAAATCATTTTGTGTTCATTTAAACAAGAGCTATGAACTGAATATCTGTTTCTCCCAAATTCATATGTTCAAATTATAATACCTAATATGATGGTATTTGAAGGTGGGGCCTTGGAGAGGTGATCATGTCATGGAGGGGGACCCCTCATGAATGGTATTAATGCTCTTATAAAAGAGCCTGAGAAACATTCTCTTTTTATTTCTGTCTTGTGGAGACAAATATATGAGTTTGTAAATAAGGAAGTAGGCCTTTATCAGACATGAAATATGCTGGCTCTTTGATCTTAGGTTTTCAGACCTCCTTAATTGTGATATTGTTTTATATATATATATATATATATATATATATATATATATATATATATATATATTTATAAACTACCTAACAGAGTTTATTATAGCAGCCCAACCCAAATAGAGGAAAACAACAAGGAAGGAGTCAACTGATATTTGCTCTTTGCTTTTGCTCTCCCTCTTCTTCCTGCTCTATTCCTAAAAGAATAGACTCATAGAAGTCACATTGCAGTTTAGGATAGACTGTTCCATCTTTGAAATTGTATAACCAAATTATAAAATGTATAGAGAAAGAAGCAAAATTAATCGTAGTTATATTACTCACATAAGGCTGCCTTAGAACATCACCACAGACTGAGTAGCTTGAAGTACAGAAAGTATTATCTTCACAGTTCTGAAAGTTAGAAGTCCAATAGCAAAGTGTTAGCACTGTTGGTTTAGAATGAAGTCTCTCATTTTGGCTTTTAGACTGGCACCTGTTGCTCTTATAGTCACATGACTTTCCTTTTTATATACACACTTCTTGTGGCTCCTCCTGTTCTTATAAGAACTTCAGTCTTACTGGATTAGGGAACAATTCTGTGGTACCATGTTACATTAACTACCTTTTTAATGTTCCAATGTCCAAAATAAGTTACACTAGGGCTCGTCTTTCAACCTATAAATCTGAATAGGATACAATTCAGTCCATAATTGTGGGCATATACTGGCAACTACATTTATTCTTTATACTCACCTGCACATGTTGTCTAAGAACACTTAAACACAACAACATTATTTTCTGTGCTGATTTACCATTTCTATCTTTGATTTGTTGATCAAAATTGTGATCACTCTCTTTCTATCTTATTTGACCATATCTAGGTCATTATCCTCAGCATTGATATTCATCTCTGTTTGTAAATGTCTGAAGTACTAAAGTTGTGCCTCTTGCTCTTAAAGCCAGGGTGCTGAACACTCAAGGAAACAAACAAACAAAACCACATAACTCCATTTTTTTTCTCTTAATTTTATTGGACCTACCCATCCCCAATGTTAGGCCCATTAAAATTTTATTTATCCCTGAAGATGACAGTGAGAGAATTCACTACTAAAACACATATTCGAATCCTAATCTCTATGTTGAGTTCTTTATTCTTCCTATCTTAACTATGCCTTTAGATAGCCCTGTTAGAATAACTATGAGTCCAGTGTATTTTTCTTGTTGTTAAAAGTTTGCTTCCCTTACTAGAAAGTGAGTATTTTGAAAATATGGTCTGGATTCAGCACAGTATCAGGAACATATTAAACTTTCAAGAATGTTACATATTACTGTTTGCTTTGACATTGTTTATTTTGTTTACTTCATGGGACATTTGTTCTGTGATACTGAAACAAGTGAGACTGACTCCCTGATCCTCGGTTTCCTATCTTTAAAATGGGGGAAAACGTATTTCTCATAGGACTGAATGAGAATCATGAGAAAGACTCTACCACATGTTTTGTATACAGTAAATCCTTTCCTCATTACTTGAGTATAAATATAACTATCTTTCTCGTTTTAATTCTGTTTAACCAATGAGTCATAAAAAATATATTATCTACTTGATGGGATAAGGACATATCAAAATTTTGTGGAAAATGGAGCTTATACATTTTGGAGTTCCACTTAAAGATAATTTTTGTAAATCAAAAACATAAAATTAGTTTAAAACACACTTATCTTTAGACATCAAATGTCATGATTGATTATATATTTTATAAAGTGAACAAAATAATAAAATAAACTCATATATACTTTTATTTTTAAGAGATTTCCTGATATCAATAATAAGATGTATTATGTATATTATATACATTGATGCTGGTTATTTGTATTGATAGATTTATTTCAACTATTTTTTATAATAAGGTGAAATTTTCAAATTATTGCTAAATTTGAGAAAATTACTATTACATTTCCTTTTTATATAAAATGAAATATTTGTAAGAACTTTCCATATATTGATTTCCACTAAATGCACTTTAAACATTTTTTGTTGTTTGTTTCATTTAATAAGACAGAATATAAAACTCTTGATCCTGAACTTTCTGTCAAAGTGACACAGGAGTCCACTCCATAAACAAGACCACCAGAACAGATAGTCACAATTTAGCTAAGCATATAAGTGAGTTAGTTCAGATTTACCAACTAAACAGATTGTGAGCATTTATATACCAACAAACTGGAACTTGGAAGAAATAGATAATTCTGGATACATACAACTGACAAGACTAAAACATGAAGAAATGTAAAGTTAAAAGGAAGAGAAAGAAGATTTAATAAGTAATTTATGAATAACCCATCAAAGAAAAGTCAAAGATTTGATGGTTTCACTCCTGACTTCTAAAAAAATTTTAAAAACAACTAGACAGTACCTTCTGATCTGTGATAGATATGTCCCAAGGGCCCCAGTGGCTGTCTTAACCTAGAGACAGACAGTACTAAACCCTTCATATACTATGATCATTTTCTACATATGCATACTATGACATATTTTAGTTTAGAAATTAGTGAAAGCCTTAAAACAATGACTATTAATAGAAATATAACAAGTTTAGCAATACTTAAATAAAAGTTGTGTGAACATGGTCTCTCATTGCTGGCTTGAAGCTGTAGCTTCCCTGTGCTATCCAACACTGTGAAGTGTCATATTGTGTATCTATGTATCTGTCTGGTTGTTGAATCTGAGAAAAAGTCAAAATTGCAATTTCTACTAAAGGCATATGAATTTCACATCACTGTAAAGTTACAAATTTAAATTGGACCACTGTAAGTAGATTGTACATGTTATCACCAGAAAAAAATAAAAATACATGAGATAATGCATATATTAATCATCTCTATTTAGCCATTCTATAATGCATACACATAAAAAAATTGTGGTATATACATTGAATGTATTTTTATTTGTCATATTTGGTAGGGATACAAAATAACTATAACCAATCATATTAAGGCTGAACTGAATATACTAAATATGCCCGCCATTCAATTTTTCCTTACACAAATCCCAAATATGATGGCCATTCAAGAGCAATAAAAAGCAAAGAAAGAAAGAAATGAAAAAAAAATGAAAGATCCAATGGAACTATGCTGAAGTGCTCACAATTTTGATCACAAAATCTACTATTTGCAAATTTTATGACATATTTGAACATATAAACATATTCCTAAAGCCTTGCATACAGACTTAGAAGGAGCTGTTTGAATGAGTTCAACTTATTATTGAGGTACAATTCATTTTTGGAGTCACAATAAATCTACATTTAGTTATGCTGTCATTATTTCCATGGGAACAAAATAACACGAAACAACAGTTTGTTTCCAAAGAGGCTAGGATTTCAGTGGTTCTTAAAATCATTTAAGATTGGAGAATATAACTGGTAGAAAAAGCAAAACAGTAATTATAGAAACAAAACAATAAATGAAGGTAATCATAAGAAATACCTATGGATATAATGATTATAAGTCAGATAAAGTAGAAATTGAACTAATTAATAGAATTGGAATCTAATTATGCACTGATCAAAATTGTGAACTAAAGAGGTATAGCTTTCATATGGCTAAATAAGAAAGATCTTGAGGAGGATGTAAAGTTATCAAAGTGCCCAGAACATAAGAACAAGTGGCCTAGAGACATTACACAACAAACTGACATTGGAAAGCTAACCTACAGTATTTAAGTATGTGTTGTGGATTTTGATAGACCTTTTAGTCTCCAAAAACTCATGCCAAGCTTAATGGAAGTGAAAATATTCTGCTTGAATTTCCTCGATCTATAAAATATAACAGTTGAATTATATAATTACTAAAGTATAAATAGATAGCAAAAAATATGTTTTGGTTAGTTTGTGAGTGTAAATGTATTTTAACTATTAGCAATTCTATTTTTAGCACCCATTCTTTAATATAACATTAAAATAAACAGAAATGCTTCACATTTAAAATCATATTAAATCAACAATTCCTGAGTAAAAATTACACATTGAAAGCATGATGTTTAATCTCATATGAATTATGTATTGGTATCTATAAAGATAAATAACAATCACCTAATTTTTATATTTCACTGTTTAACCTATCAATTTTGCTTAAAGTCATGAATGGTCAGTCATGTCAAATGAAAGCCCAGAAAAATTAATTAAAAAAATGATTCCTTCAAAGTTTTCTTATTTTTACCAGATGTATTCAGGTATGAATTACATAGATTAAATGGACTTTCTTAATGGTGCATTTCAATATCCTCTAGTAAATGTGTGTAATCTTGTAACCATAATCATAATTGAAATATAGAATATTCCATCAAACCAATATATTTGTTTATGCTCTTTGCAAACAATCCATACATCTCTATCCTCACAAATCTAGACTGTGGCAACCACTATGTGATTTCTGTCTTTATAATGTTGCCTTTTGCAGAGTGTTGTATAAATGGAAAATTTTTTTTGTGGAACTTTTTGGTTTGCTGTGTTCAGTTTTGGTTGTATATTGTGCCTATGGCTTTGCTAACAAAGTATAAAGATTCTAAATCCATATATATTTTGGTTAGTTTGTGAGTGTATTTATGCATATATAAATAATTTGTTTCTTTCAATTTTTATTAGTGGTTCATTTCATAGTATTATTATAATTTATCCATTTTTAGTTAATGGTTACTTCATTATTACCCACGTGGGACCATCATAAATCATGCTGCTATGAATAATTGACATGAGAATATTGGTGTGCACACAGATTTTCATTATTTCTTTGGGTTATACCTAGAAGGGAGAGTGTCTGGGAAATTTTGTTAGTTTATATTAATAGGACATGATCATATCACTTTTCAAAGT
Organism: Marmota flaviventris; assembly: GCF_047511675.1. NCBI lineage: Eukaryota > Metazoa > Chordata > Mammalia > Rodentia > Sciuridae > Marmota > Marmota flaviventris. Next base: position 21,955,758 of record NC_092505.1, read on the forward strand.
GGTTGAATCAGTTTTCAATCCCATCATCAATGTATGGGAATGTCAGTTGTTTTGAAATTATGCTGCTTTTGTTAGATTTAATGTTCTAAGATTTCTAAATGCCATGCTTTCTCTTTTAAATTTGTAAGATTTTATTTGCATATTTAAAAACCTACTCTTGTACACAAAATTAATAAGCACATTTCTTAATAAACAACTATTTTTAAACTATGAAATATCCTTATTTATCCTGCCATTATTTGATTACTAGTGTGTGATATCTGCTAATGACTACTCCAGTTTCTTTACCATTAATACTCCCATGGTTCATCTTTCCAAACTGTTCACTTCAATAGTATTTTTTCTTTATATTATGTTTTTGTTTAATAGACCACACATATTTGCATCTATTATTTTTTTCCATCCATCTAACACTGATTGTTTAATTGGAGTATTTAGCCTACTTCATTTGATGCGATTATCGAGAGGGTTGTTTTTTACTTAGCAAATTGCTATTTATTTTCTATGTTTTTCTCTTTTTATTGATCATTTTCTTGGATTTTTTAACTCTTTTAAAGATGTTAACTTTTTAATGTTTTATTTTTTTCAATTATTGTCCTAGCTACACTGGCATTTACAATTTAGATAATATTTTAGAGTCTATTTCTGACAAATGATATGATATTCAAAAATTGTGAACACTTCCCAACAGTAGTTGTTCATGTCCCCTCATTCATTCTGTGTGCTAGTGTTTTCATGTACTGTCAGTTCTTTGGTTCTCCCTTTATTGTCCCTTCCTTCGTTGAACCTGCAGGCATTGAGGAATTTTACTGCCATGAAACACTTAAAGCATTAAGCTATATGTTTTATCTGTATTCTAGTTAAAGTGAAAATGGAAGGAGAACCATTTTAATGTAATAATTGAAAAATAATACATTGGTGAATAATCACCCATATAATTTATAATGATAAAATATCTTTTTAAGTAGATTTATCCTTCACTTTCAGTAACACACAAAAAAATAATAAATGCAGATTCTATTTTTCAAATGTGATATAAAATAAGGAAAATAAGACTTTTCTGATATTATTTCACTGAATAGATTGCTCATCCCTTTGGTTTGGAACTCTATTCCTTCTTCTATCCCAATAACTCTGAAATTTGGTCTTTATATGTTATCCCATATTTCTTGAATGTTCTGCTCATGGTTTCTTACTATTTCCATGGTGTTGTCTACATTGTTTTCAAGATTATATATTTTGTCTTTATTATTTGAGGTCCTGTCTTCCAAGTGGTCTAATTGGTTGGTGATGCTTTCAACTGAGCTTTTAATTTGGTTTATTGTTTCTTTCATTTCAAGGATTTCTGTTTACTTTTTTTAAGAACCTCTATCTCCCTATTGAATTAATCTTTTGCTTCCTGTATTTGCTTATGTAACTCTTTTTCAAAATGATCTTTTGTTGCTTGTATTTGCTCTCTTATACCATCCTTTAATTCACAGATCACTTTATCATGTACATCGTGAACTCCTTCTCTGTCATTTCTTGTGTTGTGCTTACCATGGTTTCTAATAATGTGGTATCTTGATATGTTTGGGGCTCTTTCTCCCCTTGTCTTTTCATACTGTTTGTGTGACCAGGTTGTCACTGTGCTGGGGCAGTGGCTACTGGGGAGAGGGAGGAATTAGAAACTGGATAGCTGGCCAGTGGGAGTTCCAAATTGGGTGTTGTTATTTTTTCAATTATTGTATTAGCTACACTGGCATCTACAATTTACATACTTAATATTTTAGAGTCTATTTCTGACAAATTACCAAGATGGCGGAAACTGGGAGAGCCCCGTGTTGGTAGATAGGGGTCCACACGGGAGCCACGGCCAGAATTCCTGTGTGTGGGAAGCTGCTGGATGTCCTGTGTGGGAGTGGTGTTGGTGATTTCTGCTCAAGTGGGTGGCTCATAGTTCTGTGTGGGTGTTGATGGTGCCCACTTTGGTACCCAGTAGTCCTTCGTGGGCAAATAGTTGGGAGACCTACTCTGATGCTGAGGCCTGGAGCCCTGGATGGCACAGTGGCCATGATTGCCATGTGAGAGCAGGAATATTGCTCGCAGAGAAGCAGTATTCTCACAACTTGACATAGGTCTCTTAGCAACACAGAATGTTGCCTCCCTCTGGCCCACCATCTTGGATTCTTTCAGGAAAATAAGACTTCTGATTAGCATAGCTGCTCAAATTTATTCAGGAAAAGTCAACTTGCCAATTGAACATAGATTTGGTCACTCTAAATAAGTCGACGTTAATCTATACTTCCCTGCCAGTGTCTGGAAAATTCTACATACATAGTGTATCATAAAGAATATGGTAAATATGTACTGTCAGTTCACCCTTCAGATGTATGTTATTATATTCCCCGAAATTACATTATAAACTTGAACCTCAAATAAAGTCTCCCGAAGTCTCAAATCATGGAGTTTGCTTTTTTACCAAGAAAAAAAAAAATCATCATTAATATTCCTCAGCAAATAACCTCATCAGCATTGATCTTTTCATTTTCAGATATGTATATCTGAAACAAGTATAAGGTTACATAGAAATGGAATTTCTATAACCCTACAATGGATTAAATGTGTGTGGAATTTCAGAACTTGAAAAGCTCATAAGTATTGATTCAGATCTTTAACATTTCTCTCTTTCCCCCTTAGATAAACGGGCAGTCATGGGAAGAAAGTTTAGCCCTATAAACTAAATGTCCGGGTGTGGAAGTGTTCTGTTTTTGACTCATCACAGTTTTACCATGTGATACAATAAAAGTAGGTACCATGTAGTTTATATTTAAGGGAAAAAAAGTTAAAGTAAAGGCTTATACAGTCAAAATTAATAGATGATGTTGTGTTAGTTAAATTGAAGAATCAACCATCTAGATTAAATGACATATGAAATGAAACATGAATCATTTTGCTTCAGAATGAAAATGTTTCTCCAGCTGCTGAAGTGAATCTTAAGTCACCAAGGGCCGGAACGTGAAACAAATTGCTGTGCTTGAGCAATAGCATCAAAAAGGACAGTAATGTCAGACTGAAGTATATAGGTTTCCTGATTAATAGAAGTCCCCATATGATGGAGTAAGTTACAAGCTTAATGTACAAATAATGAACCTCTATTAAAAGAAAGGCTATCATAAATCAAAATACTGTAGAAAAACCATAAACCTGTGGCAACATAATGGCCACCAGGACCCAAGTTTTATTAATCTTGTATGGTGAAATATCATTTATCTAGGCGAGACTACTAAAAACATCCCATATGAAAATGAATTATAAGTGTGATAAAGGTTCTGAACTATTCATTTAGGTTAATGGCAAAGGCTTATATCGAGATAGCCACTGGTTAACTTTTTCTCTTGCTCTATCTTCAGCTAGGACAAACATCACCTTGTTCTATCTTCATTTCAAGACTTCCATTTGTCTAAAGCACCCTAGGATAGGAGAAAGAGCATGATAAACAAACATAAATTCACTCTCAAGAAATTTTCAGTTTTCTTTTTCACAGCTTTCTCAATTGCTAAATTTATTGAAACTTTATTATATATATTCTATATTAACCCATAGTTGTACACATGAATTGATATTATGCTTTATGTCATGATTCCTGCATATTTTTACATTGCCAATTGTATACTTGAAATAAAAATTCCATATGAATTCAATTTTAAATAACAAAGAAAATGTTTAAAACAAAATATCTTAGCACAACATTCATTTTGGAAATTTTTCACTTATAGCTTAACATAACAAAAATAATTTTTCTTTAGTGGGTGTTATGATTTAGATAACATAAAGAAGCTCATGAGTGAGACTATGAAAGAAACTTTAGAGATGAAATGATTGGCTTAGGAGAATTTTACTCTAATCAGTACATTAATTCCTAGCTAGGAATTAACTGGGTGGTAATTGTAGGCAGGTAGGGTATGGCTACAGTTGGTGGGTCATTGGGGCTTGCCTTCTGGTTATATATTTTGTTCTTGGTGAGATAATTCTTTCTCTGCTTTCTGGTGCCGCGTTCCCAGCCGCTTTCTTTCAGTACACATTTCCAGCATGACGTTCTGCCTCACCCGAGGAATTGAGTCCACTGTGTATAGACTGAGATCTCTGAGACTATGAGCCCCTAAATAAACTTTTCCTCCTTAAAATTGTTCTTATCAGGAATTTTGATCATAGCAGTGAAAAAGCTAAATAAAACTGTGGGCCATTCTTTGTCAAGATTTATAAATATGTCCTGTAGATAAGATAAACTGATTGCTTACATATTTTGTGTTTAATAAAAATATTTACACTTAGCCTAATTCTATTGGAAAGCACACACGGTATAAAAAAAATATGCTTCAACATTATCTAGTTCAAAGGCTGATTGCTTTCAGGCACACATATTCTTAGTTGTAGCAGACATGTTTTTAAATTATTTCACTATGCTAAAAAATTAAAATTTCATTTGTCTATAATGTATCTAAACTTTATTCTGAAATGTCAAGCTTATTTCTATAATATATAAATGTACCTTATGCATTCAAATTCAAATTCTTCTCAGTCATTTCCAGATCCATTCCTCCTGAGTATCCTATAGTAACTCAGTCCATGTAGGATGCCAATTTGTTTCCTTTCATTTTTTTCTTGCAGTGATCCATTTACTTTTCCAGGCCCACATCAGTTGGCATTTATTCACACCAATGTCCACAGTCATGTGAAATCCCCAGAGGCCTTTATTTGCAACTCTCTATTGTAATGTCTATGGCATGGTGATCATCATCATCTCTGGTTAGAAAGCCATATAATCTTAAGCCTTCCTGTGTGAACTTTGAAGTCACTATAAAATTTCTAGCCCCCCAGGACAAGGCCAGAGGTAGTCAATGAGACATAATGGGATTGTACTATCCTGTTGGCTTTGTGATACAGGGAAGTAAGTAGATGTTGGGTATTTCATGGCCTTTGTTTGCCACAAATAAATATGCTGTCTCTAATCTAATACATATAAACAAATAGGAAAATTCTATATAAATGACAAGAAGAAAAAGGAAAATGTAATATGGTCACACATAATGGGAAATTGACTGATGCTTTCGCCTAGGATCTTAACAGAAGTTCATCCTGAAGAAGAAACATTTGATATGGCTTTTAGTGAACAGGCAATGTAAATATTTGAAAAAAATGTTAATAAGATAAAAGAGCCCAGCAACTCAGAAGGCTGATGCAAGAGCATCATGAGTTTGAGGTCAGCCTCACCAAATTAGTGAGACTGTCAATAACTAAGTGAAACCCTATTTCAAGATAAAAATATATTTTCTTAAAAGGGTAGGGATGTGGCTCCATGGTAAAGTACAACTAAGTTCAATTCCCAGTACACACACACACACACACACACACTGAAAACACCTTGGGGGAAAAAAAAAGTACTTTGAATTTTTGAGATACATAAAAAAGTCATTAACTAGGGCATTGTATACTGTTTAGAAAATATAGATGGATTATGCTAAATAAGATTCAGGAGCTAATATTTTGATACTTCAATGTAGGCCATCATGAGTAACTTCCTGGGATTGTTATGATTACCACTTGCCATTTTTTCAAGAGGTGTAATTAATTTACTATAAATTGTCTTTGAACATTTTACTGTGGTTTCTCTGTGGAAAGATCATTAGAGAATAAGATTGGAGAGATTACTCCAAAGAATGTAGTTGGAGTTTTATAGAGGAAAAGAGATCATAACTTAGAATTGGATTACAGTCCTAGAGAGCATGCAAACTACTGAAAATTGAAGAATTTATTCTCAAGAGTATCTCAAAAATAACATGCTCTATGATGCAATGATTCCATTTCTAGATATATGCCTAAAGCAATTAAAAGCAAACTCTTTTTACAATTCATAGTACACATATAGAGCACAATTTTTCATATCTGTTTGTACACAAAGTAGAGTCACACCATTCATGTCTTCATACATGTACTTAGGGTAATGATGTCCATTTATTCCATAGTCTTTCCTACCCCCATCCCTTGCCTTCCCTTTTATCCCATTTGCCCTATCTAGAATTCATCTAATGCTTTCATGTCCCCCACCCCCACCACATTCAGCATCCTGAAATCAGAGAAAACATTCTGCATTTGTTTTTTGGGGGGATTGGCTAGCTTCACTTAGCATTATATTTTCTAATTCCTTCCATTTACCTGCAAATGCCATGATTTTATTCTATTTTAATGCTGAATAATATTACATTGTGTATATATACACCACATTTTCTTTATCCATTCATCTACTGAAGAGCATCTAAGTTGGTTCCATAATTTAGCTATTGTGAATTATGCTGCTATAAACATTGATGTGGCTGTGTCCCTGTAGTATGCTGTTTTTAAGTTCATTGGGAATAGACACAGGATTGGGATAGCTTGGTCAAATGATGGTTCCATTTCCACTTTCCAAGGATTCTCCATACTGCTTTCCATATTGGGGACAAATATAAAATATGGAAATATGCAAATTGCTGCCCCAATTTGCAATCCCACCAGCAATGTATGAGTGTGCCTTTTCCCCCACATCCTTGTGGTTTGTATTCTTAATAGCTGCCATTCTTACTGGAGTTAGAAGAACTCTTAGAGTAATCTTGATTTGCTTTCTCTAATTGTTAGATATGTTGAACATTTTTTATATATATTTGTTGATTGATTATATATCTACTTCTGATAAGTATCTGTTCAGTTCTTTGGCCCATTTATTGATTGGGTTACGTGTTTGTTTTTTGTGTTAAGATTTTTGAGTTCTTATTTTAGTGACAAATTACAAGACAATGTGGTAATTGACACACTTTTTTATATCATCTACAACAAAAACCACAGAACCTTAAAAGCCTTAAAAGATGACAAGATCTATCTTGTTCTTGGATAAGCTAAAATAATATTGTCAAAGGACCATACTACCAAAAGCACTATATAAATTTAATGCAATTCCAATCAAAATCCCAATGACATCCCTCCTAGAAATAGAAAAAGCAGTCATGAAATTCATCTAGAAAAATAAGAAGTCCAGAAAAGCTAAAGGAATCCTTAGCAAGAAGAGTGAAGCATCACTATACCAGACCTTATATTACAAAGCAATAGTTACAAAAAGAGCATGGTATTAGCACCAAAATAAACTTGTAGACCAATGGAACAGAATAGAGGTCACAGAGACTAACTCACATTATTAGTTATATTAGACAAAGCTGCCAAAAATATACATTGGAGAAAAGATAGCCTCTTCAACAAATGGTGCTGGCAAAACTGGAAATCTGTATGCAACAAAATGAAAGTAAACCCCTATCTCTCTCATCACGCACAAAACTCAACTCAACCTAGGAATTAAAGTAGAAACACTACACTCATTAAGAAAAAGTTGGCTCTAATCTCCATCATGTCATATTTGGCCCCTGCTTACATTGATGTGGCTGTGTCCTTGTAGTATGTGGTTTGTAAATCCTTTGGGTATAAACCAAGGAGTGGGATAGCTGGGTCAATTGGTGGTTCCACTCCAAGTTTTCCAAGGAATCTCTATATGGCTTTCCATATTGGCAGCACCAATTTGCAGTCCCACCAGCAATGTATGAGTGTGCCTTTCACTCCACATCCTCGCCAACACTTATTGTTGTTTATATTCCTAATAACTTCTATTCTGAGTGGAGTGAGATGAAATATTACTCAGCATTAAAAGAAAATAAAATCATTGCCTTTGCAAGTAAAGGATGAAGTTGCAGAATATAATGCTAAGTGAAGCTAATCCAATCCCCCAAAGCCAAATGCTAAATGTTTTCTCTGATTTAAGGATGCTGATTCATAATGGGGATGGAGAGTGCATTGGAGGAATAAATGAACTTTAGGTAGGGAAAAGGAGAGGGAGAGGGAAGGAGGAGGCATGGGGGTAGGAAAAAAGATGGAATGAGATGGACATCATTACCCCAAGTACATGTAAGAAGACACAAATGGTGTAACTATACTTGGTGTACAACCAGAGACATGAAAAATTGTGCTCTATATGTGAAATATGAGTTGAATAACATTCTGTTGTCATATATAACAAATTAAAATAAATAAAATTTAAAAAAAGAAAAAAAAAGATTCCTATAACACAAGAATTAAAGCCAAGAATCAAAAAATGAGATGGATTCAGACTGAAAGGCTTTTTCTCAGTAAAAGAAACAATCAGTGAGTTGTATCGTGAGCATATAATTTGAGAACAAATTTTTACCAAACACACATCAGATAGAGCACGATAATAATAATTTTAATACATATAGTGACCACAATTTGAAGTTCAAAACTCATTTTAAAAGAAGACAGAAACCAAGTGAATAGTAATTCAGTTGTAGGTATGTTGCAATTTTGAATAACTTGAATCCACCTTAGAGAATTCAGGGAGTCTGTAGAAATTTCGTTTATCTACTTCTATAAATTATTCTTGTAGGTTATTGATGTAATATTAAGTGAGTTGTTTTAAATTATTGTACTTTATGTTATTGTCTTAAAAGGTTTTTTATGCATTTCAATTCTAAAGTATAGAATATAACAGAGGAATATACATAACACATATGTAATTATGTTTGCCTTTGTAGCTTGAGTTCAATAAAAGTTGTTAAATAATAAAATGCACCTTTTTATAAAATATGAGTGATTATTTGAAAAATTTGAGCATTAATCATAGTGTCCTATATGAGGGTACCTAAGATAAAAATAGCCATGTATGTTTTGAACTCAACAGCGCAAAAGCAAAACAAATGTGACTATATCAGTATGTTAAACAAAGATGTTTTAAATGACAATTCTAATACACATATTTTCTATAAAAACATGGAAATTAAATAAAATATTTCAGTGTAGAAATGGATATGTCATTTGTAAGGATAACAGGCTCAGAATTTATTGAGTATTTTCCTGCCAGACGACAAAAGAGATGAAAACGACAAAAACCTCAACAGACTATGTTTGTTTTTTGTTTTACTGACTGACTTTCTGCCAAAAAACAGTGGTTCAATTCGGAATGTAGGCTTGGAACAATAATGAATTTTCATTCAAATCCTACAAGAACTGGAAATGTTTAGTGAAAAAAATTGAAATGATTTATAATTGCCATTGAAATTTATGTTCAAACCCTGCCATATTTTAGACAATTCTCCTACAAATTGATATTTAAATATGTAGGTGGAGTTATAATTTATTATTATTATTTACTAAACATTTTAACAGATCTCATTAAAATCATTACTGAATATCACTGGAGGGAAAGCATTATGTTCAATTAATGCATGACTCATTGTATGGATGCATAATTTTTTACCTTCCAACTCCTCTAATGTACATGTAGGGTTTTTCTCATTTTTCTGTTATTAGAAAAAAGTGTTCAAATTCTATTTGAACTACTAGAATAGGTTTGCAAAACTAAAACTTTCTGCTATATTTTCATTTCTCTTATTCTTTTTAAAGTTTATAAATGTACATAACACTTATTCCTATACACATATGTTATGAGATTTCAACATCAAAGTCAATGTGATACATTATTATCCATTACCTAAGGCTTGTGTCATTAATTGTATGGGGACATAAGAAAGTATAACTAACAAATGGCTATACCTCCTTTCTGAATATTTAAAGAAAGAACCTGTTCATTTCAACACATTCCTTATAAAAGTAGCTAGATAAGTGAAAAGCTATCAATGTAATGTAATGGCTTTCTATAAACTAAAAAAAAAGCTTTATAAATTTTTTCTTTTTCTCAAATCATTGAGTAAACAAGGATATTGTCAAAATAAATATTCTCTTAAAAGTTATTTCTAAAAATTCATCTACAAGATAGACAAACATTTAAACTGAATTGTTATTCAGAGAATTTAACTTCTTGAATAGCAGATCAAAACTTTTGGAAAATAGCTTAATACTGAGGAAGGTCTTGGAAAATCAAATATTTTTTAGTTAATGTCATAAAGTTTTTGAACAAAGAAATTAACCATAAAAACTAGATTGGACATGCAAAACTTGTTTAGAAGTGACCCCAAGCAAAATAAAAATCACTCTATTTCTTTGTATGTCTTCCTAGTATGTTTTAGTCAGCTTTTTCACCACTGTGATGGAAGACCCAACCAAAACAACTGTAGAGGAGGAAAGGTTTGTTTAGTAGCTAACGATTTCAGAGGTCTCAATCCATAGACAGCAGGCTCCATTTCTTTCGAGTTTGAGGGGAGGGAGAACATCATGGTAGAAGAGTGTGGCAGAGGGAACCAGCTCACATGATGATCAGAAAGCAGAGAGAGATGTCTCTGCTTTCTATATAAAAATATATATACCCCAAAGACATGCTGCAATTCCCAACTCCTCCAGCCACACCCTACTACTTCACTCACCACTGTTAATCTTATCAGGGGATTCATTCTCTGATTGGGTTTAGGCTCTCATAACCCAGTCATTTCTCCTCTGAACCTTCTTTTATTGTCTCACATGTGAGCTTCTGGGGGATACCTCATATCCAAACCTTAACACAGTAAAATTATCAAATTCCAAGTTAATAAGATTTATGGACTAAAAAAATGATGACTCAAACTATTATCCAATCACTGGGAATGCAAAAAAAGTATATATAAAATAAGGGTGATAGAAAACACTGGATATTCAGCACAAACTACATACTTGGTGCTAAGAAAGCTTTCATATTTAGTGGCTCATTTAAGAAGTTCTGCCTATTGGGAAATATTTGATAAAGATTTTCAATAGGAACTATGAACTCACATTACATCTCAAACCCTATTCATAAATCACTTACAAAAATGGCATACTAAATAATATAGAGAGTATCTAGTCATGATTCTAATATCGAATTCCCTGTTTAGAAAATGTTGATATGCATAAACACATCAACATATTAGTTTGTAGCTTACGTATGTTTCATACACAGAAAAAAAAAATCACAATCATTCTATTTATGGAAGTCTATTCTGAAAACATGAAAATTTTAAGATAGAGGTACTCAGAGATATCATTGTGCCCAGTAAAAATGATTGGTGCTGAATTATGCAGTGCACATGACCTCAGTCAATGCTTGGCTGGGACAACTACTCTGTAGCTCTGGAGTTGGGCATACCCATTGGGCTTGGACAGCCCACCTCCTGCCTTATTTGGCAAAGAACATTCTGTAGAAAACCTCTGAAGTTTCCTTGTATAAATAAAACAAACACAGGCTGCTGTCACTCTATCTGTCCTGCGTGGAAGCTCCATGGCTAAGGTCCTAGAGCCGTCCTCCCCCACTTTTACTTTCTGTGTAGTATTTTATTTTGGGGGGTGGGTTCACTTCTTTTTCTTAGCTTTATTTCACAGCTTGTTCACTCCAGGCAAAGGAACTACGACTCAACTGCCCATGGGAACTTGGGTGGGATATAATAAAACTAAGAATTAGAAATCGTAACTGAGATACTTACTTAAAAAAAGAAATTAAAAGGAGGAACAAATTTCATTTATGAATGATAATGTAGATATTGCGTATTATTTTGTAATGAATTCTCTGGCAATTTTAAAGTATCAGCTAATGTAACTCCTCATTTTTTCTGGCTGTTTTGCATTAATTTCTTTATGATAGGATGATAATTTCATCCTTGAGACTTCATTTTGCTTGTTAATGTTCCACATCTGTATTGACTGGTCATCAGTCTTTTATACACAGTCCTACAAAATTTACATGTACAAAAATACAGGTGTCTAAGTTATGGATTAAAAAATTATGCAGAAAGAGTACACATAGGTATAGTTTTCTTTGTCTTTTAATTAAAGCATTTACTGTGGTGAATGCTGTTATACATGAAGTATGAAATTCTACCAGTAATAGTACCTAGATTGAATGACATAGCAATATATAAAAATTGTTTCTGTTAAGAATGTTATCAAAGGTGACATCATCACAGTCTTATATAAAAGCCTTTGATTAATGGCATAGCCAAACAAATGTAATAAAAGAACACTGTAACCTTTAATATCTAGCACCCTATTATCAACCTGCTTTAACATTTTAGTTGTTCATGACTTAAACATTTAAAAAGAAAGTTCAAGTGACAGATTGCTATTATTTCAGTTTATATTATCTTCAAAAATGACATAAAAATAAAATTAAGATATTTTTAAATATTGTCAGTTTTCAATAACCTATTTAAACAATTATTTCCTTAGGTAGTATCAATAAATATGGGGAAATCATTTCACTTTTTTTCTAACTTTGATACATATCATAATGTGCTTTACCCATAAAACATATGATTTAAATACCTATTTTTTTCAATTGTTTTTTTCCAACAGTTTTCACCAATTTGGATCCAATATTTTTTTAATTCGATGCTGTTTTTTTTTCCAACAAAGCATGCAGATGCTAGGACATACTCAACCAAGTGTTTATTAGAATAATTAATCACAAATTAATTCAGTATTTAGAAGTCATTGAAATAAATGATAAAATAATTTTAGTAAGCATATTTTCTGGTTTTCCCCCATTTTCCCCCTTTTTATGATAATATTTGTTACTTGCATCAGAAAAAATGGAATTGTGTTCATAAAAAGCTTCTGCTGTCCTTTAGGCTCAAAGGTTGTATTTACATAAAACACTGAATTATGATTATTATGCTCCTTTATTTTGTACTGAATTCAATGATGAAAATCAGAAAATGTTATATGCCTAAAAAAACTATTCAGTCAAAATTAATTTATGTTAATCAGTGATAGAATGGAAATTGACAATACATTAAAAATCTTAGATTATGTGTGTCTGTATGCCTTCCTATCATTATATTAAAATACTTATATAAAATGACTTTTTTTTCTTTTGCTTTGTTTTGTTTTTTTCAGTTACTGTGTGATTAAACCCAGGGCCTTGAATATACTAAGTAAGCATGCCACCACTGAGTTACATCGCCAGCTCTTTCCATTTTATTTTGGGACAGGGTCTTGTTAACTTACCCAGGCTGGCCTCAAACTTGTTATCCTCCTGCCAAGTAGCTGTGATTATAGCCATGTACCACTGCAACTGGCTAAAATGCCCATTTTAAAAGCCAATCTGCTTTAATTGAATATATGACAAATTTGGCCAATCCTGATATTAAAAAAAACTTAAATTTTATGTTAATAACAAGAGACTTTCTTCAGGGAACAATGAACTGAACACTGAAATATATCTTATAGCAATTTACATGCTATAATCTGAGATATTCATTATATGATTTTTTCCTATAGGTTTTGCTAAAAGATATTGCAATGATGATAATTTTTTTTCCAATGAAACCTCTTACCCTCCTTTGTTTTAAGTTGACAATGAAAATTTTCCTAATTAAAACATTTTATAGAAGGAAAATATTTGAACTAGTTTTCAAAACACGGGAGTTCTTAACACAGCACTTTTAGAAACTAGGTTGCTATTATGGGTATTCTTGGAAAATTTTATTATAATTTCTACCCAACTGTATAATTTATTAAGTTTCTTTGTTTGAGCAAATGATACAATTAAAATGAAAGTTCTTTGGTAAGACTAAAGTACTGCTTACTTAAAAGGTACTAGGAATATTTTATTTTTTCTTGTGATTTCCACCATTGGTGCATAAATAATTCTGTCACTATAAGTTTGTGGAGCTGTAGTCATGTGGAACATGTAGATAGATGTAAGACTTAAACTAGATATTTTATGAAAAATTCCTTTTAAAAATTAATGTCTTCCAAAATGTCTAAAATTATGTTTTAACATAAGTAAATAAACAGATCTAATATGCACTCTTTCCATAACTATTGGTTAACCCTTTCCCTAGTTTGTTTGGGCTGCTATAATGAATTACCATGCAATGGGTATCTTTTAAAAAAAACAGAAATTTTTTTTAATTAATTTCTTATTTCTGGATCAAGGCACTGGAAGTTTCTCTGCCTGACGAAGTCCTGCTTCCTGGAATATAGATATTCAGAATTTTGCTGTGTCCTCACATGCTAAACTCAGAAAAGGAGCAATCTGGGGCTCAGGGCCCATTTTATGAGAGCATTTAATCTCATTCACAACATAATCACCTCTTAAAGGCCACATCTCTAACATGATACCATCACACTGAGAGTTAATTTTCAATATATGAATTTTGGAATGTCACAAACATTCAGGTCATAGCAATCATTCTTCTCCATAATATTTTATGAAACCTGAAAGGAGTTGTGCAATCAAGGAATTTTTTTTGTTTTGTTTTTAAAATACAGTGAAAGTATTGTGATGTGAAATATAGAAAGCAGGAAAATTCTCTTAAGAAGCAAAGGATGATCAATATTAATTATTTATTTTATTTGAAAATTTCACAAAGATGGAAAAATGTATTTATAATTAAAATTAAATAACTAAACCTTTATTATAAATGAAAAATTAAGATGATTAGATGTTCAATTCTATAACAACAAAAATAGGCTCTAGGAGAAGAATTTTAAGGAAATGAGGTATTAATTCATGACTTTCAGGACAGTGAGAGAGAGAAAAATAATTTGATCTTAAATAAACAGGATCTTATCAGTTTTTCAGAATCCTTGTTTTTCCTTTGGTTATTTAGCAGTGAGCTGACTTGTAAACGCTCTGGAGAAACTTTCCTCAATCAACCAATTTAAAAAAGAAAGTCCTGAGACTAAGAAGTAATCATATTCAAATTACACATTAGCCAATATTGTATTTTTGTTTATGTATATTGTATCATTCACTTCTAAGCACTAGAACTTCTGTTTTTGGAGAACTGGACCCTCATTTGTAAAATCACTTAAAAGAATTTCTAGCATATGATAGGTACAATGTAATATTTACTTGAATGTTGTATTGTTATTCAGTTTGGGTCAGTTTCTTCCTTTGAAATACTTCAGACTTCTTCAGCAATTTACATATCTTTATTGATATCCTCTTGTATCTTTAATGATTATGCTTTCTACTTTAATATTATAACATCGTTTTTCTCTTTGTTGAGCAATTTTAGTAGAATTAGAACTTGCCATTTCAGAGCTAATATTTATTCCTAAAAAATGGTTATACAGAAATAGGCAAGATGCAATGAAGTCCTCCTTAAGAAGAAATCCATTTAGGAGTATCCAAATCCAAAAGTAAAATTCTGGATTTAAGCTAATCAAAATTCTTAAAAGAAAGGAAAAAGTGAAAATTATCTTAGAGTAGAAGTTTCTGTATCATTATTTCACTTTTTAAAATAGTTTACTCCATTATTTTGGAAAATAAAATAATTCTCCCAGGGTGACATTTAGAATATCTTGGCATTCAATGCATTCTAAAAAATATTACAATTAACTTATACTTAATCATTCTGTGAACAGATGGCAGAACTAAATAGTATTTATATATTCAGAATCAAAAAGAAAGCTTGTTATTGACAATTCATAAAGAGATATTTTAACAGGTTGGCCACTTTTCTAGATAAAAATTCATTTGATTTTTAAAATATTTTTCATGTATAGATTGTCTTCTATGTTACATAAAAAACTAATGTTTAACCTTCGTTTTGTTATAGTCATCTAGTAATTAGTTCAATGTATATTTTAGGGTGTTCCAATATTCCAATTATTACCTATGGTCAGAAATGACACAGATATTCAGATTCTTTTGCAGTTGACTAACTTCTTTTTAGTTGTTAGGAGTGAACCCTTCATTAATCTATATCTTGCGAAGAAAAGATGATCACTTATTGTGACTTTGTAGGCAAAGTAGCTTATTTAGGTATCTTTTTGTCCTTTTTCTTGACTTAATTACATAGTTTATGAACTCTAACTTCCAAAATACTTCCAAATCACTGAACCCATCCATAGTAGAAAGAATAATGTACCTCCCCCTTTAGATGTCCACATCATTACTCTTGAAACTTGGAATAACTTCTGTTAAATGGTAGAGGCAATTAAAGTTGTAACCAGAAATAAGATTGGTCATCACTAGACCTTGAGATAAGTGGTTATCCTGGCTTATCTGATCTGTCTGTATATAATCACAATAGGGCTCTGCAAAGCAAGTGGAAGGCAAGAGAATCTGGGGCAGTTCCATAAACCAAGGGATGTGAACAGTCTATAGAAGCTGTGAAACAGCAAAAACGGATTCCCCCCTTGAGCGTTCACAATGAATACAGCATTGCTATCACTGTGATTTTAGTTCAGTTGAGTTCAAGAATTCTGACTTGCATAATTGTAATATAATAAATATGTGCTTTTTAGACACTAAATAAGTAGGTGTTTATTACAGCAAGAATAGGAAACAAATGCATCACATGTTTTCTGATATTTCTTACTGTTCTCGTGCCTCCTCCTGTTCTTTGTGTTATGAGACTTCCTCCACACAATTAACACGCATTGTGCCATCATTGAGATAAAACATGTTTCTCAGAGTAGGCATGCAATTTGGCAATTACGATCTTTCTTATGACGTGGTCAATTTTTCATTTCTGTGACCAAAATAGCTAACAGAGACAACTTAGAAAAAGAGAGATTTATTTTGGCTCATGGTTTCAGTGGTTAACCCCATTCAATGATTGACTCCTTTGCTTTGGGCCAGAGATGAGGCAGAATATCATGGTAGAAGAGCATGGTGGAGGAAAGCTACTCTGTTTATGGCAGCCAGGAAGCAGAGAGAATGTGAAAAGAAGGGGCCAGGGACAAATTATATTTCCCAAGGGCATGCCCTCAGTGATCTATTTCCTCCAACCATACCCCATCTGCATTTATTAATAACTAAATAAATGGAAATTAAATGGAAACTAAATGGAAATTAAATTAGAAATCACTTCAAAGTGTCACTATTCTTTACATTAATGCTAAGTATCTTTGTTTAAACTAGGCAATTTATAGACTTAATTTCTAGAATTCATATGCTAAAATCCTAACCACACAGTGTGATAACATTCGCCTTTGGCAAGTTCTTAGGGTTAAATGAGGCCATGAGAGCCAATGCCCTTATGAGAAGAGGCACCAGATGGTTACCCCTGTCTCTACAAAAGAAGGACAAAGCACAGAGACTCCATTAGGACCCAATCATACCAGCACCTGGATCTTGACCTGCCAGTCTCCAAAACCGTGACGAAGTAAGTTCCTATTATTCAAACCAGGAAAGCGACACATAAACAGTTAAGATTATGCTCTCTTCATAAACATTATCTTCCTATTCACAAAAAAATTTAGAAGTAGGATAGATGTCCAAGAAAGCCTCTGTCTGTGGTACAGATGTAGGAGGAGGGATTTCACTATAGGATTGTCAGAAATACTTTTCCAGTCTCTCTTTGCTTACAAAACAAAGAAGATAAGCCACTGGGGAATAGAAAGGAAAGGTAAAATAAAATGATCACTAACATAAAGGAAAGAACAGTTAACCATTTGGTGCCAGGGTAATTAGTAATGTCTAAACTTTAGGTAGGGGCAAGGGTTACTTATGTTTCATAAGATCAAAAATTCACATAGATTTCCCTGCCTTGGAGATAGTGATCAGATGGATAAATAAATGAGAAATCCCATCACTGACATGACGAACATAGGACCTAAATAACATTTAGGATGAAGTAAGACAACAGAGAACACTTCTGTTTCCCTCCCTGAAGGATAAAAAACAGGAGGTAAAAGGCAACTGTACTCTATTAAAGAAAAAAAAAATGAACATTGAAAAATACCCTGAGAATCAAGTGGGCAGTAGAATTTGAAAGCTGTCAGTGGAGGTGAAATGTTAAGAAAACCCTTCAGGCAAACCAGTCTCAACTTTTTAAGTTCAGGATAACAGGAAAGAAACTTGAAGGCAATGACATAGTAACCTTGGTAACCTTAAAGTTTACCTTAGTGACAATAATACTCAGCTCACCTCCTACTAGATTGGTACAATCTTCTACCTAAAGGCATTGCAAACAGAAGACAGGTTCATTTTCAGTCATAAATATCATCTACTTCAAATTCTAGTGATCTACATATCAGTGGTCATTTAATCTAAAATTAAGAGATGTTAAAAAAAAGTGAAAAACAACTAACCTAGGTAAAACAACAAATAGAATCAGAGCTGACACAGATTTGAAAACAGTAAACTTGAAACTAAATTAATTGTAGTTAGTATATTATTATTAATATGCATAACACATAAAGAGTGTTGTTATTTATACCATTTTCATTTTATTCTTCATGTATTTCTTATTTGTTTGCACAGAAATATATAGAATTGGATATATAAAATTCAAATGAAATAATTTAGAAAAACCACTGAAACAGAAATTAAGAATACTGTCAAAAGTATTGGCAGTTCCTAGGGCTTCCATTAAAACACACAACACACACACACACCTAATAATATATACACTGATAGCTAAGACCACAAGACTTTATTGTTTTAGAATTGTGCATGCTAAGAGTATGAAATGAAGGTTTTGACAAGGGCACACTTACTCTGAAGGTTCTAGAAATGACGTGTCTATGCCTCCTAATTTCTGGCAGCCCCAGGCATTCTTGAGTTTATGGATCATCACTTCTATCAATCCTCTTCACATGGCCTTTGCTCTCCATCTTCCTGTCATCTTCTGTCTGTGCATGAGATTCTTCACACTATAGTATAATCAACCCTAATGACCTCATTTTAACTTGATTACTTTTATAAAGACAGATTTCCAAATTAGGCCACATTCTAAGGTATTATATGTTAGGAATTCAGCATATCTTTTTGTTTGGGTCCTAATTCAACCCATAGCAGGTGCTGTGAGTTGACTTGATGGAGATAATGAAAGAATCTGCACACTTAAAGTCAGCTAAATATACCTTATCCAAACTGAAACGAAAGAGTAAAAAAAAAATATAGTAATAAAAACATCAATTAGTATAACAAATGACAAGTATATGTGAGACAGAACAGAAGAGTTAAATAAACAATGTAAAGATTTTTCTAAAAATTATGCACATGAAACTACATATACAAGAAATCCAGAAAATCACACACACACACACACACACACACACACGCACAGATACACACACACACACTTCTAGGTATAGCATAGTAAAAGAGCAAAAACAGAAGACTTATTTTATACAGAACTAAAGACAGGTTTAGAACACACTTCTCAAGTGAAACCATGCAATACAGGAGACAATAGATTGAAATTTTCAATGTGCTGAAAGGAAAGGAAAAAGACAAATGTCCATCCAGAATCCTATACACTGTAAAAGTATCTCTTCAAACAAACCCCAAAACAACACCTTTAAAAAATGAAGGTTAGCAAAATTCATTATCAGCCTGTGGTTCATCACTACAGGAAATTTTGGGTGAAGTACTTCAAATATTAGCACTTGATACTTACAGAAACATGAATCTATGTAAAGGAATGAAAATCTCCATAAATTACTAAAATATTGATTAATAAAAGATTGTCCTTATTTTTATAAGTTGTAACTGACACAGCACTTAAAGAAAAAATAGACAATATTGAGTTTATGGAATATGTAAAGACAAACGTATACCAAAATTTATGGGAAGATTGAATTAAAAGTGTACTCTTCTAGGAAGTTTTACACTACATAACATAATTTGACACTGAACAGGGTTTTAATAACATACTATAAAATCCAGACTAAGAGAGGATATGGGGATAGAAAAGATAGTAGAATAAATAAGACATTATTACTCTCTGTACATATATAACTATATGACTGGTGGGATTCTACAACATGTACAACCAGAAATTATACTACATTTATATATGATGAATCAAAGTGCATTCTATTGTTATGTATAAAATTAATTAAAACAAACAAAAAATTAAAAAAGGAAAAATCAGATAATCAATTAAGAAATAAGAAGTAAGAATTTGAAGGTAGGCCATCCTAACATCCTTTTAGATCCATTGGCATGCCACCAACATCTCACCGATAAGCAAGCCAGTTTGAAGAGGGACAGGCTTTTTTAGTTGGGCAATATGCACTTCTATATTCCTCTTGACATCTTGAGATTTTAGATTGTATTTTTAATGCATATAAATCATAAAAGTTTCTAGTCATGACAATTACAATCAAGAGTAGAGAAAGACCAGAAAAGAGAATTACCAGTTTTTCTTTTTTGTCTCAGAAACTCTAAAGCATTTAATAATCCCCCCTATCCCACAACACAGCAGATTACAAGAGAAAAGATGGAACATGATTCTACTGGTTTAGTTCAATCAGTATATCTATTGTTTGTTACAGACTCATTGCTACTTCAAGAAAAAATTCATAATTAACTAGAAAAAAGGAAATGACAGATACTGTGTAAGAAGTCATAGATTCTTCCATATTTTTCTAATGCAGTCTGACTCCACTTCCAAATTTTACTTGTGTTTTCTAGAAAACAAAGATTTTCGAAATGTCTTCAGTGATGTATGAAAATGAATATTAAAACAATGTTTATGCAATAAAAATACTTTGTAGTTTGGTGTGAGATTTCAAATTTGATTTAATTATTTTTTATTTTTAAAATAAGGTTTTCTCTGCCAGTGGGTAGAATCCATCTGTCAGATCACAGATAAGCAAGCCAGTTTGAAGAGGGACAGACTTTTTTAGTTGGGCAATATGCATGAAATGTGGTAATTTTGCAGATTTAGATGCTTAAAATCTGTGAATTCCTATAAGAAGTCTATAAACCCTAGCCAAATCATTAACTCTGAACAAAACTGCAAGATTCAGAATGTGTTTTCCTAAGAGTTTAAGATAATCATGAAGCTTTTTAATTCATCTAGAGCCAATAATGAAAGTATATAATTCCTTATTAATATGAATAGTTCAATATGAAGAAGATATATATTAATCTAATTAATGGCAGAATAATTTTTTATGGTGTGAGATTGGAAACTTGCTTCAGAATTTGGCATTACCTGAATGCTTATTTCATGCAAAAGTTCTTTAAAACATAAATGCAAATATTGTTTTCATACAAGTGACTTTTTATCTCTTTTTCTACCTTCAGGCTGATGGTTATTAAGTAAAATTTTTACAGCAATACTTCTGCTCTTTAAACATTTGTAAATAATCTGAAAATAAGTGAACAAATTATTAGAATTCAAGTTAGATGTTAAAACTTTTTCATATTTTTAGCATATGCCCTTTAGTCCTATATCCACATATAGCTACTAGAAATATCCACTCATTTTTCTATATAATGCATTTCATCCATGTCTTTTTAATATTTTTTCATTTGGTTTTAGAACATTTTTTGTACTCACAACTATGTGTATAAAAGAAAGAAATTACAGTATCTGTCATTTTATTTTCCTGCTGGATGTTTGAAATATTATAGAACCTAAGCCAATTAAAACAGTGTCCTAAACCTTCTTTTATTTATAAGCATCTTATACTGCACCCAGATACCTGAGTACCTTCTGAAGATAAAAAAAAATTCAGAAAAACCATTGTGTCTGTACTGAACATGTGGACTTTTTGTCCCTGTGGTTATTCCCTAAATAATATAGAATAGCAAGTATTTATATTTGTATTTGGCAATATAATTAACTGCAGGTGACTTAAAGTATATGAAAATTTGTGCATAGGTTATACACAAATAATACACCATTTCTAATAAGAAGCTTATGTGTCTGAATTTTGGTACCCACAGGGTTCTGGAATTAACCCTCTGAAGATACTGAGCAATGGCTACATACATTTGAGAGGGAGGGAAAATCTAATATTGGGCAATATCTTGATAAATTTTAATGTTTTATGTAATGTTTTACTAAAACAAGAGACTTACAATAAATATTTGTTTTTTTAAATTGCACATGTGGAAAACGTACTGCAGTCCATAAACTCAGCAGTTAAATGTCTAGTTTTCCAGAGTTACCAGATATTCACCTTTATTTAAGAATCTGTCTCTATATTCTTTGTGAGATACAATTTAGCAAGCAAATGAAGTTCATTTTTAGTCTACAATAACAATAGATTTTATCAAGAACAAAAATCTTATGATGTCCTGAATGGCAGGTATGCTATGTAAAATGTACATCTTTATCAGAATCTTGGTAGTTTTCTAATTTCCCATCTTTTGGGAAATGGAAAGGGGATTGGAGTTTGAGTATATAGCAACCATGTGTAGTTTTTTTTTTTTTTAAAGAGAGAGTGAGAGAGAGGGAGAGAGAGAGAGAATTTTAATATTTATTTTTTAGTTTTTCGGTGGACACAACATCTTTGTTTGTATGTGGTGCTGAGGATCGAACCCGGGCCGCACGCATGCCAGGTGAGCGCGCTACCGCTTGAGCCACATCCCCAGCCCCCAACCATGTGTACTTAATGGAGATTATGTTAAAAATGAAACTCTTAGATATGGATTTTGCAGAATTTCCAGATTGGTAAACACATGCCAAGAAAGTATGCATGGTCCCCAATTCTGTGGGGACAGAAGGTTCCATGCTCAATATTCATTTGGATTTCATCTTTATTGTAAAATAAACTAATCAAGTATTTCCCTGAATTCTGAATTCTCTTTGCAAATTATTGAACCTGAGAAGGGGGTTGTGAGAATGCCATTTTTTGACCAGTTAGCTAGAAGTATAGGTAAAATCCCAAGACTTTTGATGGGCATCTGAAGTAAGGGCAGAATTATGTGACTGAGCTCTTGGACTCTGTAGTCCATGAACTCTGTAGTCCAGGCAAGTTATAGTTAGTATCAGAACCAAATGGAATTTTAATGTAATCCATATTTGTCTTCACATAATTTGGAAATAAATTTTGGGGAAAAAACTTACATTTGGTCGAAAAAGTGTTCTGTGTTGAGTATCACCACTAAAGTAGAAAAGGAACAAAAGTTGTTCTTATACACATTATTTGTAAATACTTGGTTATATATATATATATATATATATATATATATATATATATATATATATATCATATACACTCTTATTTGTAAATATTTGGTTAAGTACTCAGATATTTAGCTAAATCTTTGGTGAATCATCAATAACATGTATTGATTTTAAATTTTGATCTATGGCATTGGAAAGATCATTCTAGAACTACTTTACGACGAATATCAGAAGTCTAACATTTTTTTTCATTATATGTTATTAAAATATACAATTTTCCCAGTGTTAATCTACTATATTTTTATTATTTGTTAAAATTTTATATAGCTATTCTAGCTGCATTATGTTCAAGTGCATAAAATCTACAAGTATTCAATAATTATCTATTTGATAGACATTGATTTTATTATATTTGTTTCTTTCATTTGATTTTTTACATTTTTGATGTTTAATTTTTTAATCACCTGTTGAATTTACCAGAATGAGTTGATGTTTATCTTATGTATATATTGTTTTTCTTCAGAATATTTACCTGTACTTTTCCCTGCAAGGATGACACTAAAGCTTAAAAGCCTGTTTCCAGATTGTGTCTGGTAATAATTTATCAAATGTCATGGTCTAACACACCCTAGTAATTTCTGCTAGTGTCTGGGGACCTGTTTGGGCTTCTATTATAAAGGATGAAATGCCAATAACCAGGTGTTCTCCTGTCACTGTGGTTACTGTCATTCCCAAGAGTCTTACAGTCTCCATTACACTACAGAGGTTAATCCAAGGAACAGTTCAGAGATAATAGGCCCTGACAAATTTAACATTTACTGGACTTGTTTCTCATGGTATTGATTAAATTTTAGACAAAAATGAGAAAAACTTCCTAGATCAAAAATATTTAAAAGAGAGAGAGGGGCTTTAAGACACTCTTTAATTAGAAATTTATTTGAAGCATTTTATACCTATGCTTTCTCATATTCCTTTTGCCATTAAGCATATAAGTCTATATGCTTAAACAAGATACTTTCCTCTTAAATGCTAGACTTGGCAAAACATGGTCATTTTTCTTATTGTCGACCTAATAACAGAACATAAATGCACTTTGCTCATCGTCACACAAATGTTTCAACAGTTTATTCAATGATGCTAAGATATAACAGTCCCTAAAACCTCTTCTGGAAGTTGGTAATTACATTTTGAAAAGTAACCTTTAAGTTTAACTTTATAAAATAAGGTCGCAGCAAGTTATAAACATAATTTAGTCTTGCTTAACAAAATATTGTTCTACTAAAATTACTGCTTTTAATATTGCCAGTAATTAACCTTGGATGCTTACTTTTTTACACCTTTGCACAGAAAAGAGTATAAAATCATTTCATAAACTTTGAATGCACTAAACCATTTAATTGCATAATCTTGTACTAACAGAGGCTCAATAAAAAGTAATTTATTAAACTGATGCTTTTATGTGCTTATATAGTGCAGTATAAAGGTTTGTTTGCTACATATAGGTGTTGGATCTTAGAGAAGAAACTTGTGTTGCATTTTTAGCTTTAGAAACTTTCTGCAGACTCAGAAACTACATGTCACTTGACACAAGTCAGAACTATAGAATATATGAGAAAGGAAAACTGGGAGGATTAAGGGTTTCTGAAGAATAACAGCTACACAGAGACCATCCAAATCTCTAATTAGTACTGAATCCATTGCTTTGTAACTATTGTTGGCATATCTTGTTTTGACTGCTTAAGAACAAAAGCTTCTTGAGTTTCTTTGCTTCTGTTTCCATGAATAATGAGGCTAGCACTGAATTACTTGGAGATTTTTCAGTGGGTGATGGTTAAATGAATTCCAAAGGTGGAGAAAAAGGGGGGAATGGAAAGCAAAGAATGTGTAAAAATATTTTAGATAATTTTAAATATTTACTCAGCATGTTCATTTAAATTTCTTCATTAATATGAATGGAATTTTTTGTCATTTAGCTAAAATAATCCTGGTTGAGTCTAATAAAACCAGATATCTGGTTAGAAAAATATATTAAAATGTGGATGTTCTATGTAAATAGTCAATGCAAAAAAAAAAGTTATATGACCAGGTTATCCTAGTAAGTATGAACATTCATTGACTTTAATATTAATTTGTGTGTTGAGAAAAATCTCTAAAACAGTCATTTTAATTCATAAAATTTGTGATATTTAATCTATGAGTTTATGCATTTTTTCTAAATGAACTATAAATTTAATCTTTGTGAGTCCATTTTCTCTAAATATAATAAACTACCTGATGTTAAACAACTTTATAAAGAAAAGAGGTTTATTTTGGCTCATTCTTTGGATGGTTCAAGGTCAAGGGGTCTCACCTGGCAATATGTCTGTGTCCTCTGGTCATACCTGCACACCCCCCCCTGCATACACTGCCCTCAGCATCCTGCTGACCTTATACAATCCTAATTACATTCCCAAATCCCCACCTCTAAGCACTATCAGGAATTAAGTTTCTGCCCTCTTAATAACTCACAATATGTAATCTCCAACATGAGTTTAAGAAGAGATAAACCGTATTCAACCATAGTAGATAATAAGTAATTATTCATTTTTTTCACAGATATATCCTTTAAAAATTTAATGTTTGAGTAGAATCAAATGTTTAATTAATAGAACCCACTTTCTTATTCTCTTTTTATTCTGTTGTGGCTCTTGGTTTGTATTTTCCTATCTTGAAACTTTGATGCAAGGAACAAATTTAAAATGTAAATGATAATCAGATAACAATTATTAAAACATATTGGGTCAACATCAAAATATCGTCCTGATCAAATACTAAGGAAGGTAATGCAATTGATATTACTTGAAACTATGGAAGAATTAAAATAATTTTTCTTCTACCTATTTTAGTGTTTCTGGCCAGGATTCTATAAATTAGACAGATGAATGGCAATTACCAAGAAAAACACAAAACAGGTTTTTCACCATCTACATTGTGCATATAAACAAGAGTGTCCAAGGAGTAGAAATCATAAGCAATAGCTGGAGTTTAAGCTTCTGAGTATAGCAAGTTATGGAAAGGTGACCCTGGTACACTGGTTGTTTAATGATTTTTTTTCTTATACATTTAAGTCAGTGCTGTCTCCATTGATAAGTGTTGTTCACCCTTCCTCTTCCTAGAGAAGGTGACATCTTTGATATGTAGAACTTTACTTCCTAGTGAACATCTGGTACATCATTATTAGAGATTATCCTAACTCTGCTGGTTTCAACCACTGTAGATAAATATAATTCATATACCAAGAAGTCATGTCTTGCTATCCTTCACCACTATGCCTCTAAGGTTTACCACTTAAAGGAAGTCATATGAATGTGAAAGAAACTAAGGATTTTAAGGAAACATCAATTTATTTATTCATATATACTGTTATCCTATAACTTGTTCCAGAAAGTTTCAGGATAACTGAAATTTACAATTAAGTTTTTATCACTTAACAGTTTGTTATTTTTCAGAATCTTTTCTGCTTCTAAAAGAGATTTGTTCACATATAAATATATATAGTTTGTTTTTTTTATTCTAAAGGCCAGGAATGCAAAGACAGAAATCAATGGTCATCTGTTTTTCATTTATTTATTTTTTAATTGAAGTCTAATTCACTTATCATCAAGTAATCCATTTTAAATTTCTTTTTAAAGTGAACAATTCAGTGGCATTCAGTAAAATTATACTGTTATACAATCCTTACCTCTGATTAGTTCTAAAATATATTCAACATCATGGAAGAAAACTTTGTACCCCTTAAGCAATTATTCCTCATTCTCCATCCTCCAGCCCTTAGCAATCAACCATCTAATTTCTCTTTGTCTCCATGGACTTACCTATTATGGATATTTCATAAATTGAGTCTTATAATGCTTAATATTTTGTGTTTGGTTTCTTTCACTTAGTGCATGCATGTGTGTGTGGGCACCTGCACGCACACACACACACACAGAAAGAAAGATTTGTCTACATTGCTGTACATATTAGTTCTCGTCTTAGACCAGTGAGGCTCCCATTAAAATATACTTGAGGATATAAAAATGTAATACTCACAGTTTTTGAGGCTGTGGAGTGTAGGATTAATAACCCATAAGATTGAGTGTCTTGTTTTCAGTGAGTTTTCTCCCCTTCAAAGATGGCATCTTCTTGCTGCATACTCTCATGATGAAAGGAAAGAGGGAGTTTCCTTGAATTTCTTTTATAAGGACATCAGTTCAGTTCAAGAAATTGGAGACTTCACAACTTAATCACTACCCAGAACCTCCACTTATTAATACTGTAACTCTGAGCATTTGGTTCCAACAAATGAATTTTTGGAGATAGACACAAACATTCAGACCATACATAATTGCATTATCACAACATTTCTTTGTATGGATTAATAATATATGCACAGAGAGAGAGAAAAAAAAGAAACACACATCTCTTATTATATATCCATTCATCCATTCATAGATATTTGTATTATTTCTACTTTTGGCTATTGTGAATCATGTTACTATGAATATGTATATACTTGGATTCCTTTGGGCACAGATTTTCAATTCCTTTGGGTGCACATTCAGCAATCAGATCATAGGGCAATTCTATGTTGAACTACATTTTGAGAAACCTTCAAACTGTTTTCCATGACAGCAGAAGCATTTTATACTGCTAGTAGCAATGTATAAATGTTCTCATTTATTCCCATATTTATTGAGACTACTTACTATTCATTTTTAGTCCTTTCTTCTCTCCTTCTTTCCTTAGAGCCATCCAGGTGGATGAAAAGTTGAATAGCATTTTGGTTTTGGTTTGTATTTTCCTAATGACTATTGACATCTTTTTATATATTTTTTCTTTTCGTAATTTATAAAACTTCAGAGATACATCCATATACTTTATTTTCCTTTTTAATTGGGTTACTTATCTCTTTGTAATTCAAGATATAAAACTATATTCTTTTTCATGCATGTGCTTTGAAGTAGCTTTTCCTTTCTCTTTTGTATATCTAATGTTTAAAAGTTATTTCTTTTAATTACAGGATGTTACTTTGAGTGTATGTGTGTGTGTATGTGTGTGTGTGTGTGTGTGTGTGTGTGAGAGAGAGAGAGAGAGAGAGAGAGAGAGAGAGAGAATGAAATAGATATGCAAATAGATAGGAAAAGAAAAAAATCCAATCATTGCAGAATGGTTCTATGATGAGATTCATTCAGCACTTAGCCATACCACTGAAAACTCTGCCTTTGTTTCTTTGTTTTCACTTCCTGCTTTCCTAGTGCTGGATGAAGCTCAGAAGCTTTGAATCAGCTTCCAACTTCCCAACCCAACTTAGCTTTCATTTTCCTGGCCTGACCGGATCATCTACCTACACTTACTGCCTGACCTTTTTTCTTACTTCATCATGATAGGCAGTCCTACAGAAATTCAGACCTGTTTGAGTTCTTAGGGAGAGAGAGAGAGAGAGAGAGAGAGAGAGAGAGAGAGAGAGAGATCCATTCTTCAACACGTCAGGCAGGCAGCCTCCAGGCAAGTTAGAAAGGACAGATGTAATTCTTTGCCTTCTCTGGGACAGGGAACAGGTCCCTGTGAAGCCAGAATTAAAAATAAGTAGTCAATGTAGATAGATAAATGGGGCCAAGATGAAACAGACCAAACAAGTTTGGGTCCAAAAAGCTGAAGAATCCACAGTGGGAGATTGAAATACCAAAGTCCCCAAAAGTCTGTCTGCTACTGCCCTAAGTTGACAGGGAACTGCTAATTAATTCACCCTGGGCCCCGCTTCCTGCCCAGATGGGACCACTCCTCCCCAGCCCCTTCAGCCCACCTGTTTACCAGCTTTTGGCTTTCCCACTGGCATCTCCCAGGCATATATCAGGGATGAAGGGAAATGAACAAGAGAAGGGTGACGAATGAAAAAGAACAAAGAAAACTTTAGATGTATAAAAGGGTTGGGACCTCCTCATTCCACTGATTCTGCCTTTTGGGTCCCCCTCTTCCTCCAGATAGAAGTCTATTCTACTATCCTTTAAATGAAGCTTCTTTGCCGCAGTCTGGCTGCAGCAAAATAGCGGGGGGTGGGGGGGTGGGGGGGTGACGAGCAACTTGTGTTCGTTGATTCAGCAGGAGTAGGAGCCTTTATTGCAGGACAGGAGCAGTATTTATACATTCCACACAGCTTATCTAATTAGCATAAACTAGATACATCAGTCAACCAATAAGGAATCTCCACACTTAATGGCTCGCTGGCGTTACTTCACAAACCACTCCCTCTGGCATTTTGCCAGGCACCATCCAGACTTGTTTACAGACTCTAACATTTCTCTGGCAAAATGCCAGGAGCCATCCTGACTTGTTTACAGACTAACACTTCTTACTTTCTACACTTGCCTTGGTGTGGTTCTTTGGTGTAGTACTTCAACATTCAAGATAAGCAGTGGTATCACCTACACTACACATAGGATGCTATTTTCATTGCTACCCCTGGGCTACATCAGGGCTGGGGGTTGAGGACAAGGGAAACAACAAAGAGAATTTTTATAATTTTTAAATTTGCTGTTTTTTGTTTGTTTGTTTTCAGTATTTGCTTTAGTATGGAACCCATTTCACTTTCCCAGATTCTGAAAAAGTTGAGTCATAACATTTTTGCTTGATTTTTCAATATAATTGAAATATATAATTGAAAAATAGGGTAACTAAATCTTTTTCACCATTTTCAGTGATATCCCACTTCACTGCTTTTTAAGTCACCGAACTTCTTCCCAATAATATTCTCAATATGCATTCTAGGGACTGAATTAGGATTTCAACTTCTGCTTCTGTCCCTGGAGACCAGGGAAGTGCTCTCAATAAAGAAGTGGAGTCTCCCCAGCATGCTAGATACTTATTTCAACCTTCCTGTGACATATCAGTTCACATTTGAGAGCACATTAAATCCATCAAAAAATAAACATAAATTCTTTATCATTCTCAAAAATGAATCACCTTTCTTTCTTTTGAAACCCCATAGCTTTCTTGGCCATACTATCCTCATGAATAAATTGTACCCTAAGTGTACACACACACACACACACACATACACATACAAAAAAACAACAAAAAACATTACGATAAAATAATTGTCTTAATTTAACAAAATCCCAGATGTGGAAACTTTGAACATTTTCATAATGACCTGAGTATACAGAATATTGAGGCATTTGAGATGAATATAAAATGTCCGTCTTTTTGATATGCCCAACCTGCATGCAAGGCAGCATCCAGGGTACCCTGTGGTGTGGGAGATGAGGTGTTACACTGCAAGAAAGTTGTCTAAATATAAGAGCTCAGTTTGTGAAAATTATTCATGAAGTGATAGGAGATGAAATCATAAGAGGAGAAATCCCTCAGCAGTGAGGCTATAGTAACAATTAGAGTGAATCAACCCAGAGAGAGAAAACTTTTTTATTAAAATTAGTAGGACAGAAAAATACACAAGTTGTACATTGGAAGACAATAGATTACAAAATTTAATTTTTTTTTAATTCTTAAAAGAAAACTTACTTCCTTCATTTTAAAAACAAGCCTATAAATAAACACAGCTATTTGGGTAAACACAGTGAAATTGATGTTTTATTTTACTCTAATAGCTTTTATATATAGCCTTGAACTCTTCAACCTTTGTAAAGGGTCATATTATGAATGAAACTGTATCTATATCAAGTATATTTTCCTATTCTCCCTCCAATGATTTCTTAAAAAAATAAGGAACTAATGTATAGTGGCATAGAGATAATGGAAATAATTGGTGAAACAGATTTTAATAAATGTTTGGGAAATGAGAGTCATATGGAATCATGAGGCTCAAAGGTAATGGAGGGGATCATTATCATTGAATGCACAAATAGGAAAAGGCTGCAGAGGCACTATTGTCCCCACAGCAGCCTAGATAAACTCAAATCTGGTAATAAGAGAGAATGGACATAGATTGAATAGCAGAGAAAGTCATGAGCAGGGTATTAGCAAAAGGTTCTGCCAATAGGTGGAGTTTCTGTCATTTTTCAGTATCTTTTAGCTCCACCCACATATTATGTGGAATCACTGGCATTTCAATGTTGACTCCTAGAGCAATATGCTAAAAAGGTAGAATAGCATGCTTAGAAAGGACAGGAATTCCTAGATTAGCTTTAACCAGGTCAAAATAAACCCCTCATCTCTGTTTTACTAATCTCAAGTTGATTCCAGGAGTCTTAATTATTAACAAGTTTCTAACATGAGTGTTGTTACTAGAACAGTTATTCATAGAAGTACAAAATTCTGCCATGGTTTGGTTGTGATTTATTCCCCAAGGATTCCTGTGTTAGAAATTTGGTTCTCAGTGGGAAGCTAAAATGTTGGTGGTTCTTTTAAAGGTGTAACCTAATGATGGGTAACTGGGGACAATACCTTTGTGAAGTAATCAATGAATTTCTTTGGGCACTACTGACCCTTTCCCAGTCTCTTTAATTTTTTTCCTCTCATGATATGCTTTGTCCCTGTCTCATGCCTACCACTATTATTATGGCATTGCCCTAAGGTCCTCCCCAGATTCAGGCACCACAGCCTTGAACCTCAATAACTGTGAGATAAACAAATCTTTTTCCTTTATAAAGTACCCACCTTCAGGTATTCTAGTATAGTAATGGAAAATAGGCTAATATATATTCCTTTGCCACCCAGACTTCAAAAGAAATGACTATTACATATGTAAATGTATTGTTCCAGTGAATCTGCAGTCATTTAAGGAATACTTAGAATGTGGCTGAGAGGCTCCCTCCTCCAGAAATTCTAATCTAATTAGTGTGGTATGTAGTTTTTTCATCTGTTAAAAATACCTCCAATGGTCAGGTTGGTAGCATATGTCTATAATCCCAGTGGCTCTGGAGGCTGAAGCAGGAGGAATACAAGTTCAAAGCCAGCCTCAGCAAGTTAGTGAGGCCCTATGCAATTTAGAAATACCCTGTTTCAAAATTTAAAAAAAATATATAAACAAGGGCTGGGAATGAACTTTAGTGGTTAAGCGTCCCTGGGTTCAATCCTCCATACCCAAAATGAAAAACAGCCCTAATAAGTGATTTTAATGTAGAGGCATGGTTAAAAATGATGTTATAGAATGAATATAGTTGTTTTTGCCACAGATTTGTATGCCATAATCCTAACCCCTAATATGCTCATATTAAGATGTAGAGGCTTTGGAAGTTTCTGAGGTTATGAAGTTAGAGCTCTAATGAATGAGATTCCACATGTTGCTAAATTTCCACAGGAACATTTTTCTCCATATTCTGGTTAGCAATACAGTCAACTTTTTGTTATTAATGGGTTGCATTATTGATATCTGGGGATGAAAGATTTTATAATGTGCAACAGACCCAAAAAGTAACATGTCTCCATTGGATTGAGTGAATGCCTGGGTTCCTGAGGTTGAATGTGTCTGAATGTAAATAGTTTTAATTTTAACAAATAATATGCTCTAAGTTGTATGCTTATTCTACGCTTGTTGTGTTTACTATAAAATTGGAATCATAAGTACCTTTTATTAAATAAAATACTGCATTAGATACTTTAGGAAAATTTCTATCTAATTAAGCTTTGTTGTAATTATGATACTCATTGTGGCATAAATTATAAAAATTAATTGTACTTAAGGAAAAAAATATATCATTTTGCCTTTGTTCCTATAACATTCTTATTCAAGTAGGACATGTTTAGAAACTTCCTTGTATATCATCTATCCTTTCTTACCAATCCTCTTGGGGGGTAAAATTTATATAACAATAAATTTGCAAGCAATCTTCAATGGAACTTATTTTATTTCAATTTTTATTACTGTGGATTGAACACAGGGCTGTTCACTGCTGAGCTACATCTCCAGACGTTATTTATTTATTTATTTTTAATATTGACACAGGATCTCACTAAGTTGCCTGAGCTGGCTCAAATTTGCAATCCCCTTGCCTCAATTCCCTGACTTGTTGGGATTACAGGTATGTGCCACCATGCTGGGCATAAAACAGCAGTTTTTAGAATGAATTTATAGGCAACTATGAGTAAAATAAATGATTCTACCACACAAAGAGCCTTATCTACCAATAAGAAAAAGAACAAATTTGTTATTGAGCATACAATAGGAATATGTTCATACAAGTAGTCATCAAGAGGAAAAATAGTTTGGACAAAATTTCACACAAATTTTTATAATAATGGAAGATAAGTTACTTTTTTATCTCATTGAAAACAAATAATTGTACCTTATGATAATTTGTCATATACCTCATGAGAGTCCTAAGCAAATTTCAGAGTTATATGTACATAATTCCACAGGTCAGAAGATCTGAGATCATTCAATATAAAATAAAAATATATTTTTATCTTTATGTATTTATGTTTTAAAGGAAAATTAGATAAGGTTAGGGAGAGTAACTGCCTCCACATTATTAGAGAAAGAAAATATTAGTTTACTTCCCCATATAAAACTTATCAAAATTTGTAGTTTCAAAGTGTTATAGAATTTAAAACTTGAAAGGAAATCAACTCATACTTTGTGGAAATTAGAAAATGAAACTATTTGAAAATACATGAGAGGAAATAAAAAACACTTATTTTGTTTTTTATATAGTGGTAAAGGAACATTTAATTAAATGATTAAAAAATATAAAAATATGTGATTGGGCAGGGGGAGATAGGTTAAGACAGGCTATTTTCGAGAAAACTATTTTAATGAATACTGTTCAAATTTGTTAAAATAATGTTTAATCATATTATCATTATTTCAACAAAATTAAGAATAAATTATAAAGCATGCATCAATGCAGAAGTGTGATTGATAACTTGGATAATTAAATGACTCATAAGACTTCACAGAGCATATATATTTAGGATTTTTTAAAGGCAAAGTATACATTACAATAGAAGAAAGAAATCACACAGGATTATTGGGAGCAGAAAATCTTTCAGGACTAGAAAATCTTTCAGGACTAGTTCCCAGAGATACTTTATTTAGTTATGCAGCATCTGCTTGGTATCTGGAAAAATAAATTCATCAACATTTAGTTAAAGAATCTGAGTTTGTACAGATCTGTCACTTAAGTTCCCAGTTTCCCTAGTCCTTGTACTCAAATAAAGGTATCTGATCAGCTATACCAGCTGAAATTCATCAGTATGTAAATTTGCAGTAGTTGCTACAGTGTAATTTTGAACTTTAAATACTTACATTATAAACCATTGGTTATGGGAATTGTTTCTATTCTAGTCAAGATTCAAGAGCAAGCATATAGGCTTACCAGGAAATAAAACATAGGGCTATTCAACTCCAGCTATAAAATGATTCTGTTCCACATGTATAGATTAAGAAACAATGTGAAATAATTCTGTTTTGATTTCATTTCAACTATTTAGATTTCTCTAAAACAAAGTTCAAAAATTAAGTCTTGATAATTTTTTGAAGGTAAAGCAATATAGCCTGTTTTTTTCTTATACTTAAATAAATATAAAAAGATTTAACAGAACTCCATTAAAGCTATGCTGGCAAATATAATATATTCAAAAAATCTTATATAAATATATATGACATTTCTATTTTTGTTTGTCATTGAGGTTATTTTTACTGTTGTTGTATTGGCATAAATTGAATTAGTTGCCATGGGACATTTAATTTCAATTGCTTGCTTTTTGAGTGAAAAAAAAATGAGATTTTAAAAATCAATGGACATCTGATTTATTTATTCTGTCTACTAAAATAGCAGAAATGATTATGGCCATGCTCTAGTAAAATTATAGAATTTCTATTTTGTACCGAGTTCAATAGAGATGAAGTGTATAAATATATTTCCAATTTACTTGGTCATGTATAATTTTAAAGTTAGGTAAAATTTTATTAATAAAATTGAATCAGTGACTGCTGAACTCATGTAGTAAGAAAAAAACATCACATTCAGTTGTTCAACAGGAAACACAAACTATATTATTCCAGTAGTTTGTTCAGGCTCTATCCTTCCTCCTTTCCTTCCTTGCTTCCTTCCTCCCTTTCTTCCTCATCCCTGCCCCCTCCTTGCCTTCATCCCGTCCTTTCCTGCTTCCATAATTCTTTCTTCCTCCTTGACATGTATTATATTTTGTTGAGCTTACTAAGTTCAGAATAAAGCACTCTTTTAAACATTCTTATAGTATTTTATTTTGCTCCATATAAGCACTTACTACTTTTTATTTATTATATAGAAGAGTTGTTTTTTTTAATACTTTAATATGTTCCTTCATCAAGAAGACGAACTCATGAAACTGAAATGGGAAAGAAAAGAATATGCACCTAACAGAAATGGGTAATAAAAGGGTCTTTGGTACTGAATGGAACAGAAGAGAAGAAAGGAAGGAGGGCAAGGGACTAGATTTTTTGTCTGGTCCACCTCAAACACACAGTATTATAGCTTGTATCTGGAATATCTCCCAAAGGTTCTTGTGGTGAAGTCTTGGTTTCTAACTGGTGGCACTATCAGGATGTGGTAAGATCTTCCTCAGATAGTTTGACTTATCTGAGGAAGTGGGTAATAGAGTCTATGACCTTAAAGGTACATTGGAGCTTCAGTCACCCCTTTTCCCCCATAAATGTGTGTGTGTTTGTGTATGTGTGTGTGTTTCTCTGTTTTCTGACCACAATGAGGTGAATTGCTTTTATCTGCCACATTCCACCTGTCATGATGTTCTGCCTCACCACAGTCCCCAAAACAATGAAACCAAGTGGCCATAGACTGAAACTCTGAAACCATGAATTAAAATAAATATTTTCTCCTTTAAGCTGACTTTCCTAATTATTTTGACACAAGAATAGCAAGCTGAAGCATAATACTGGGTGATTGCTGTAATTATACCTGGCCATGTGCATTAGACACTTTTGGAACTGGTTTGTGGGAGAAGTTTGGAAAGTTTTGAAGATACAGGTTAAAGAAGTCTTAGAATGTTGTTAAGTTGAGCTTGATAGATCACTCTGATATGAGCTTGGAACCCCAGAATATTGATCAGAATATAGACAGTAAAGACTGTGCACATGAGTTTTCAGATGGGAAAAATGACCTTCTTGGGCATTGGATAAGAGGTCATATGTGTTACATTCTGGCAGAGAATTTATCCACATTTTTTTCATGCATTAAGATTTTGTATGAGATTGACTTTAAAGGTGCTGGACTAATTAATCTGGTGGAGGAAATTTGAAGGCAGCATACCATTCAGAAAGTAGCACAGTATGTCTGGCTTCTTGTAGCCAGATTTGCTATGAGAATCAGTAGAAAAGAGCAGAACAGAAAGATTTGTCCAGGAAAACAAAAACAAAAACGTGAAATTGTGGGTCCCAAATAACATTAAAGACCATATCCCCTATGGCCTACTTCCTCTAGTTTGTTTCCATCTCTGAAAATGTTTCCACCTCTGACTAACTCTACTAGCTGGGACCAAGCCTTTAACAAATGAGCCATAGGGGCACATAACAGATATAAATAATAGCATTCTGTCCCTGGCCCTTAAAGTCTCATGCCCATTTCAAAATATACAATGCCTTTTGTTCATCTCCATGAGTCCCTCAATCTTAATTCTAGCTTTGCTAAAAATTTCAATTACACAGTCTCCAATGAGATTAAGGCAATCTCCTAGCTTCAATAAGTTAAAGCAAGTTGCATACTTCCAATAAAATAATGGGACAGGTATATGATAAATATTTCCATTCTAGTAGTGGGGATAGGACATAAAAAGGAGAGATGGTGTCAAAACCCAGCAGAGATAACTTTGAAATCTCTAGCTTCAGGTCAATGATCTAGAGCATGTGATGGTGGTAAGATCTGAACCTTCAAGAAAGGACAAGTCCCACCCCTATGGCCTTGATGACTGTAGCCCACATTGCCTCTCTGAGGCTACCTTTCCATGCTGCCTGAAGCTTTCCTATGTGAACAATCCATGTTTCTGGCATGCATAACCTCCTGGGGTTTCCATTACAACCTGAGCTTAACTTTTACAGCTTTAGTTACTGTCTCGGGGCTGCTCATAGGGATTCTGACCTCATCAGGGAAGTTTTACATAGTCTTTATATGTAGTGACCATTACAAGTAATAAAGTACACTTGTTACAATATAAAACAGTTCCAGTTCAAACTAAACTGTATTAACAATGAAAACTAAATATTTAAAAACATTTTTTGTTTAAAGAAAGTTGCATAACAATTTCACATTGTAACTAAGATCAAGTAGGTTATGTTTAGTCTACAACAAAATTTTAAGTGGTACCAAACATTTTGAAGAATGACATTAATTACTTTTTAATTCACAAGCAGCATACTTAATAATTCAACTTGTGTTTTGACTTATCCAACAATATTCCTCATTACTAAAACTAATAGACTGATCCCTAATTAGATTGACTTATATGAAATTATTAATATTCAATCATTTAGACTTTCAGAATGGTACTTTATTTATTATTTGGTGACCTGAATGATTGTTCCATGGTTATGACATGAGCTTTTCATTTTGGAATTAGGGGTACTATAGATTCTACTCAGTTGAAATATGAATAGAAGGCATTATCTGTAACATGAATGAAGAAACTCCTTATTTGTCTTTTATACTAATTCTGTCAGGTATTGAGTTACCCTCAATCTCTACTTTTAAGCAGGCAACATACTGCTAAACTAGATTGGTAGGAGCTGAAACTGCAAAAAAAATTTGTTTCACAGGTTCATAATTATATTTGAAATTTCTGCTCTGAAGAGAAAGTCAGAAGGAATGTGGAAAAACTCAGCAGACAACCAGGGTCAGCATTAGATCAAGGGATAACAAGTAGGAGAGTTGGGGTTGTGTTATAAAGTTAGAAGCAGAGGAAAGAAGACACTAGACTGGTATTATTCTTTTTTAAAGATCAGGGGATGAGGTCAATATTTATCCTAAGGGTTTGAAATCACCTTTTTAGGACTATTTGCTACCATTTCAAGAGCATTCAAAACATTGTAACTATACTATATAGGGATTTTCAACTCCAATGAAGAAATGTATCTCTGTGAAGTTTGAAATAGATATTATATCAGATATTTGACACAACAATATGTTCCTATGTAGTGATAACTCTTACACAGTACTATCAAATTTAATATTAGATTGAGTATCCATTGAATTCTGACATCAAAACTTTATAACACACAATTTTATTTGTTTTTCTGTTAAAATAGTAAGGGTATCAAAACAAAAGATTTACAGATTTAGCATACTGATGTTAGGATTTTATTTAATTGGAATATGTCAATATTCCTTGATTTCACTAATATATGGCCAGTTATTAACAAAGAACAAAAGATACTAAAAAATCTAGAAAAAAATTATGTCTAACTATAAGAAATATAGTTATATATTATATAATCACAAAAATCAATATAATCTTGAAAAGAAAATTCAAAATATACAACCATGTGGCTGTAACACATTTTATTAATGATGTGGATTTTTTGAGAATACACTCTGTATTAACTTCTAAAATAGTTCATAACCTTGTATTACATATGAGAAGCTGAACTCAAAAAGCTAAATTACTCTGCCAACTCAAATCACACACAATTTTTGTCTGAATGTGAAGTTATGTTCTATCCAATGTAAACTTGCAACAAATGCCTTTGAATCTCTCCCATATTCAAGACATAAAATTTTCCCTAAAAGAAGCTAAGGCTAGGTCATTAAAACAACAAAAATAAAAATATTTAAATAGGAATTCAAATTAGGCAAAATTGAAATTAATTTGAGATGAATATGTGCTTAATCAGTTTAATATATACGTATACGCAAGTATATATGTATACATGCAAATATGTGATTTTATACATATATATATTTGCATATATACACATGCATAGCAATATACTACACATATAAATGTATATATGAAGGCAATGTACATAAAGCAGATAGTTTTGAAGACAAAGTACATAGTCCAAAGAAGCTAGTAGAATTCCTTGAGGATTTGAAAAAATTAAAATACATAATTTAACCATCATAGATATGTACATCTGAACCTAGATGTTCTGTTCCTAGAATAGTAAGAATTACTGTTACTGTTGAGATTTACTGCAATATTGCTAGGGTCTGGATGTAATTTCTTGTTTATTAAACACTCATAATATTTTAATATATAACTCCCTCCTTTTCCAAAAATACAATATACCTAACAAACTTACATGTACATATTGTCATCGCATATTTATCAACATTACTTAAATTTATGCAATTATACCCTCCAAGTCATTATAGATGTGTGTGCATGTATATAACTATTATAATTATCATTGTGTATTTAAGAATAATAAAAACCAGCTTTAAGTTATGTTATTTAAATATTCAAATAGCTCAGGTTTATTAAATATTCTTTGACTTTCGAAGGTAACACAAAATTGAGACATGCATTTTAATGACATTTTTAAAGAGAATGTTATCATTTTCTGTTGCTGTAATTTTACCTGTGTTTCCACTTGCTAATCATTGTGTTGTATTCATATAATCAGTGTTTGTATAAATTCTCTCATTCTTTCATCATTTGAAGTGTCCTTTGCACTAGGTTCTTGATTTGATGCTCTTATTTCTTCCCAGGGATGTTCTGAAATCAATTATGAAACTCTCTCCATTTTTTTTTCTATTTTCATTTTGTCTACAAACATGTTAGTTGTACATACTATTTAAAACTCTTCACACACACACACAAAAATATTTTCCAATTATCTGGCTTCTTCCCTGAAGATCACAGTCTTAGCTACATTTTCTCAGTATATGACATAATTTCTGGCTTCCACTTCCTTGTATTAATTCATCAATACCTGAGAGTTATGTCTTTGCCTGCAACATTCTGTACAACAGGTGCTCTCAGGTTTCTAATGACTTATTATAAAGACATGTTCTTTATACTCTCCTGTTTGACCCCTTGTTTATTGAAGTAAATATGTTATATACTCTTATTAACTAATACATGAATATGAATATGAATATGAATCTGTCTTGGTTCTAACTATGTTAGTTTTAGTGTGTTTTACCTTTCTCATACAGAGAATTTAAAGACATTGACAAGTCCATTGTTTGATGTTTGATAAAAAATAACTTGTGGAAAAGAAAAAAATCCCACCCAAAATACACAACACAATTCTGTGCAGTGCTCCACAAAATATATCTTGTACTTGAGTTATCAATCTTTTTATTTATAAGATTATAAAGTTCATGACAGTAGAATGTTTAAATCTCTATATTTTTATATAAATGCATACTCTTTATGTATAGTAATAATAAATATTATTATTTATTCTAAGACTTATTTAATTTCAGTGAAACTGAATTCCATCAAAAAGAAAAAAAAGAAGCTCTCTTTTACATTTTTCGTAGAGTAGTTGGCCATTCCAATAATTTTAGAAAACATCTTCTAGGAAGATGATACATAACCTTTGTTACTTTGATCTCTATATTTTAAGAGTTCTGAATATTTAACTGATGGTAGCTAGTCTACTTTAACTTCAAACTAAAAATGTGGAATGTTCCAATATAATTTGAGATAAGGGTATCATAAAAATTATCAGCAATTTAAAGCTGCTCAGTGATAATTGTGCCAGTGTTTGTTTAAGTGGTGAGCTCATCCTCTGAAACACTGTTTGCCTAGACATGTGTCATCTACAATCAGGTGAAGACAAATTCCAAACTGTGTCTTTCACAAACATATTTTTATGTTGTTCTTTTCTTGGTCAACATTATGACTCCTGCCTTTGTTAGCTTTTTCTTCATAAGGTTGGAAAATAATGTGGTTACCAGTTTCCTATTGAATGTATCTGATGACCCCCATGAACTAACCCAGGGGCCAGGATCTTTCCTCCCATGACATTAAAATATTTTATCCAACTCTTTGCTCTCATGAATTTCATTTCTCAGTTACATTGTCTAGTCAGTATTATCAATGTGGCCTTGGTAAATTTCCAGTTTTGATTCCCATACTTTTTATGGTGATTGAAAGACATATCAAAAATGAAATTTTGATCTTTGTTTAAAATATGTACTTACTGGAAGATAATTTGAACACCCTGTATGCATCAAAGCTTTCTTACATTATAAACATGAAATAAGTGTTGGCTTGTTTATCCATCTATGACATTTTTTAAAAATGGGAATGTTAATGAACAATCATTTGATATAGTCTGTCTTATCCTAAACTGTGTCCATATATATCTCAATTGCCATTCTCTTAATTTTGGGCAACATGAACTCATGTATAAATAGGTTTTTAATTCTTAAATTTCTGAGGAATCTAATTGCGTATTCTTTGATTACATCTATGTAAACCTTTGTAATATATAAAATCTTTCCATGTATTTTATACTATTTTATGGTTATAAAAGCTACATTAAAGGGAGAGAGAGAGAGAGAGAGAGAGAGAGAGAGAGAGAGAGAGAGAAGATATGGGGTTAACAACTATAAAACAGGGCAATTGAAGTACTGGCACATTTTATTCTCAACCAATACCAAAACTGACTGCAATATTTACAGGCTTGTAAAATATCACAGTCAATGAGTACAGTCTCAAAGCCTGCTTCACAATGACAAGTGTTCTTCAATATCACAGATTAGCCCATCATATTTTGCAAGTATTATAAGTACCAAATGCATGATAACACAAATCTTACCAAATGTGAGAGCTTAGCATGATAGCATATTTTAGAAATGGGTCATTTGTCCTCATCAATATGTAGCTGACTGGGAGCTGTAGCACATAGCCCACATTCAAAAGAATGTTTCACCACATATTGCGAACAAAGGACATCTTAAAATTCAAAATTTTAAGTTTATATTCTACTGACTGTGTATTTTTTTCACACCATTGTAGTAAAAATCTTAAGTAAAGCTGTGGTAATTAAGAAATTGTATTATGTCTTTAAGATTTGGAACTTAGGATGCAGACAAATAGTGCCAAGTCTCCTTAGATATAACTTGCTGCACGCATATTGATAGGGGAGCCCAATGGCTGCTATGATTTGACAGTGTACTCTCCTAAATTCCCATTGAAGCTGAATTCCCATTGTGATGGTATTGATATTTAGGACATACATTTTTAATATTGTCTTGTAAGATTTTAACAATTAGGAAAATCATTTTTATCATCCTTTTTTGATATTTCTAATTTTGATCCTGTAGCTATTGAATATTGTCTAATAATCTTTAAATTTGTTAAAGGAAACATGATTGATTTTCTTTAATCTTTTAATATAGTAAATTATATCAATATAATTTCTAATCTTCATCCAATTTTGAAGTTTAGCAGAAGATTATGCTTTAACTCACCATGGATTTAGTTTTCTAATATTATCATTTGTGCAAAACCACCATAGATTTTGTTTTCTAATAATGTTTAATACTTTATTTTTATGAGCATATTAGCTTGTATTTTTTCTTCTATAATCTTTGTGTTCAATCTGTGAGATTCATAAATTTGTTGTTCCCATTTAATACTCTGAGCCAGTTTTTTTCCTACTTTTTTTGTTTTGTTTTGTTTTGGTTGTACTGGGATTTGAACCCAGGAGCACTCTACTACTGAACTACATCCCCAGCTTATTTATTTTTTAAATTGTGAGACAAGGTTTTGCTAAACTGCTGAAGCTGGATTTAAATTGTGATTTCCTGCCTCAACCTCCTGAATTGCTAGTATTACACTCATTAGTCACTGCATCCAGTTTCTGAACTAGTTTTTTTTTTTTTTTTAGGACTAGAATTATTTGTCCCTGAATATTAGAAAAACATTCACCATTAAAATTATTTGGGTATGGTAATATTTTGGTTAGTAAATCCCAAGTTCTCAATTCAGTGTTTCAGGAAAGTTGACATAGATTCATTGAGATGGGTTGGAATCATAATTTAGAGCACATTTATATCTATCTACCTATATATATGCACATACACGAATGAGTATCTATCTATCTATCTGTATCCATTGCTTTAATCATTCATTCATTGTTTTTCTCAGTAGACTAGTACACTAGAAATACATTATTTATTTCAAAGTGACCCAAAGTTTTTTGTATGTTTCTTCCTCACTTTAAGTATCTTATGGATTTTCTACATATAAAACAATGAAACATAATTAGGTGATTTGTAGTTATTAATTTCATTATTTAGTAGTGTCAGACTATTTAGATTATTTGTTGACTTTTTAGTTTTGAAAATTTTTAATTTTCTAGAAGAATTTCCCTTTAAAAAAACATTGTGTTGTATAATATTTTTCATGCATTTGATTATAAAGATTTAATATTTCCACTCTATTTTTTTCTTCTTTTCAGATTTCTATTGTTTGTTAATTAAAATTGGCTGAAGATAATTTTTTAAGACTTAGAATTAAAAGAATTTACACTTATTAAGTCTTTTTATTTATTTTTTAACATTATTTTCTGCCTTAAGTCTATCCCTTTTCTAAATCCTCAAATTTAAGACTTGACATAAAAATCTCCTTCCTTATAAATAAATATTTAAAGATAATACTATCATATTAAGTATGACTTAACAAGTTTTTACATATGGTATGTTTGCAAAGAAGCTGATAAAGGAATTCCAAATTGTATTGTGATTTATTCTTTTACTTCTTCATGTTTTCAGTGTATGCTTTTGTATTTTTTAAGTTATTTTTTTCATTTTATATTAGTTTCTAAATTTCAAGCTATCAAAGATACATATATACATATTATGTATAAATATACATTTAACTTCTGAATTTATTTTTTGATTATTTCAATTTCAATTTTTAAATACACAATAAATTCCAGAATACCTGTATATTTTCCAGATATTGAATGAGATTTTCCTACATGCTCATTGGAACAAGTTCCTTGCATTATTCAAATCTTTAATTTTATGATTATTTTGTTTGACCTGTATTCCAAGAGACAAACTAAAATTCCTTAATATAATTTTGAATGGTTTTTTTTCATTTCTTCTTTCAATGATCTAAAGTTTTGGTCCCATCTAATTCCAAGTTGCATTATTAGGAATTTTTCCCTTAAGATGATTACATGTTATGTTGAATCAAATATTCGGCCATTTTGAAGTGATTTTATTTTATTAATATCTAATTTGTTCAGTAGGTCTCATATCAATGTAAATATAAATTCTTATTTAGTATAGTATTTTAAAAGATTGTCTGTTTTAAAGAGCTTAGTTTTAAAAAATTTTAGAACTTTTTACAAATTGAAAATTCCCCTTTGAGTATGTGACACAAATTTACTTCATATAGTTTCTTATATATTAATATTTGTTTTTTTCTGGAGCTTGGTTAATATATTCATATCTCTCTAATGATGGTTTCTTTCTTCATGTGATTTGTGATTGATTTGGAAATAATTTTGTGGTAATATGTTTTAGATGTGTTAAAGGGAAATTTTATATTTTGCTTTTCCAGGGAAATATAGTCACTGCGTAATAGATCCTATTTTAACTGAATTATTCATTTGAATTTTTCTGGAAACATGTTTGGTGAAAATTTCAGTAATAAATATATTTGTTTTCAACCATGTAATTAGAAATTTTAAGCTCTTTTCTCACCTTTTTTTATTCAGAGCCAAAGCTAAGACACCTTTATTTTTAAA
Organism: Marmota flaviventris; assembly: GCF_047511675.1. Classification (NCBI taxonomy): domain Eukaryota; kingdom Metazoa; phylum Chordata; class Mammalia; order Rodentia; family Sciuridae; genus Marmota; species Marmota flaviventris. Next base: position 22,000,200 of record NC_092505.1, read on the forward strand.
TCAGTATCTTCCTGTGTAAATAGATGATTTTAATTCTTATAAAAATGATCACATATTTATCTATAGTACCCAAGTTTCAAGTCATAAAGAATTGTATGTACTCTTTAAGCTAAGTTCGGCATTCCTAGATCATCTCTTAGAATTCATATTTCCTCTACATTATTATTATTTTTTTGTCTTTTCTCTTTCTTTTTTCCTTCCTTCCTTTTTTTCTTCCTTCCCTCCCATGGTACCTAGGCGCCAACTCAGGGCCTCACACATGCTAGGCAAGCACTCAATCACCAAACTATATTCCCAGACCAACTTTTTATCTTTTCAGGATTTTATTTTTCACTTTCATATATGTGCATATATGAAAATTTACATCTATATAGTGTTATCTTATGTTTGATCACAAGACACATTTTCTGAGAATTTATTATAATTATCTTTGAACCAAGCAATTTTACAGATATATGTGTTTTAGCTATCAAAACTATAGGACAATTCTTCCTTGTTTTTATGTGACAATAGATCACATTTGATTTATAATCTTTTTTTTTTATTTTACAAGAAATGTGTAGTCAACCAAAGTCAATTAGTTTCTCATCAGCTACTTGTTTACTACCAGTTTATTCTCTCAGATTTAATGATAAAAGACATAATCTTATTCACAATTGTCAGGTTACATTCACTTGGTTGGAAATCATTGAGCAGATCTATAGTTTGGCAAACTATGTGCAATTACTCACATGGCCTTGAACAGTATATACAAATATTTCTAGAATACACTGTTCTGAAGTCATTATGGTCTGGATATGATGTGTCCCACCACCTCCCATAGCCTCTGTTACTGCAGGAATGTTTGGAGATAAAATGACCCGATTCTGAAAGCTATAACCTAATCAGCCCATCTTAGTTTGAATGGACTAACTGGTTGGAACAGTAGGCAGGTGGGGTGTGGCTGGTGAAGGTGGGTCACTTGAGGGGACATGCCCTCAAGGTCTTCATCATCCCTGAGGTCCTTTCCCTTGCTCTGTGTCTCTTTCTCTTGGTCACTATATGGGGCAGAGCTCCTCCACCATGCCTTCTCTCATGATGTTCTGCCTCTTTTGGGCCCAGAACAACAGAATTGGCCCACCTATAGAATGAGTCTCTGAAACTGTGAACCAAAATAAAATTCACCTTCTCTAAGTTGTCAAGTATTTTGATCAAAGGAACAAAAAGCTGACTAATACAGAAAACTTTACAGCTCTTATTTCCACATATATTGTTTAATTCACTTTATTTCCAGAAAATAAAATGATATTGTGAAATTAATTAAAAAATGACATTACAGTGTGGGAAGTGAATGATTTCTGCCTATCATATAATCTTCATCATTGAGCTTAGGTTGGTTTGGGGGACAATTCAATTTGAACTGAAATTCAAATGCAGGAATAGTAATTGAAGTTCAAATCCATAATTTTAGAAACATCAGCATGGCTAAGTTTAAGCATTTTCCAGTTGATCTTACAATTCCATTATAGTGGCAGTGAGCATCATCAGAACCAGTTGTTGCAAGTTTTCTCAGTGTCTATGGAAAAACCATTATACTCTTGTTTTTCCCTTGGCCCTTCCTGCTTAGCTGAGCCATACAAATGATAAAATGTGGTAAGGTGGTTCTATACTATTAATTCATTGGAGAATTATTCTCCTATTATTCTTTCACTGCTCATAGGCAATAAATTCATTGAACCAAAAAAAGATTAAAAAGTTTAAGTTTTAGTTTTAAATTATGCCCTGCAAGTCACAGAGAAGTGAAATATATTTTAGCTGTGAAGGCACTAAGGGAGTCATCAGAATTTGATGTTGCTAAGAGCAAATGGCATATTTAAAGAGAAGAATTAAGAATAGGAAACGTAATGTGAATGAAAATTAAGACCACAGTAAAAGAAAAAAAAATTGCAAAGAATGAATGAAGATATCTAAATATGCTGACCATTTTTAGACAAATAATTCTTTGTTAATGGGTGTAGTACACTAATGTAGGGTTACTTATTTCTTGATTGCAATATAATGATTAGGGTGAAATATGTGTACACCTGAGAAAAAAAAATGACATCTTTACTATGAAGTTTATTTCTATACTAGACAAATAAAATTCCAGGCCAGTAAAATATGCTTAAAAGTCAGAAAAATCTAATCATTTAACAAAGATTTTTACCTTATTTGGTTGTAATATCTGAATAAGATAATCCAGACCTTTGAATGTCTTCCAGAATTTTCTTACCAAATTTTTTAGAATCCATTGCTTATCATAACCTTCCACAGAAGTTCAGAAAGGAAATAATTAAGTTAAAAAGGCTCAAAGCCTGAAACTATCACCCTACTTACATATGCACCCTATGTTGCCCAGACTGTCCCCTTCCACACACAGACTGAGATGTGCACACATGAAAAAGCTCTAAGATGTCATGGGTGAAACTGAGTCCATTTAACAACTAATCTCTTTGTCATGAGTTTAGTATAGACATGGGCATTTTTTCTACTTATCTTAACTTTGTTACTTTTATCTTTTCTGAAGATTAAAAAAAAAGGTTTCTATATCTCTCCCTTTAGTACAGATCTCTAACTTGTATCCAAAAATGCTGCATACTCTTGTTGAAAAGGTATATATTTCAGACTGAGTCATATCTAGAAGTGTATGCTTATTCTTCAACTAATGTACTGCATTGATCTTGTATCATTTATTACTCTCACTGAACTTCAGTTTATCATGTCATTATTCTAAAACAAGTATATAAAATGTCTAGCATAGAGAAGGTGTCCTATTCAGTTAGAAAAAAAAATTCTATGAGCATTTTTATTTTTCAATTCTTCTAAAGCTATGCACAGTCACTAGATTACTCATGAATTGATAATATAATATATATGCATCAAAGCAATTGGCTAACCCATAGATATGCTCTTGGATTATTCATTTAGAAGCCTGCTTTTCTCTGAGGCTTCATTAATAAAAATCTCATGTATTTATAAACCAATTAGATATCACAGGAAGATAATACTACTTTAACTTAAACATTTTATTTTAGATATAAATTTGTGAAAACTGACACTCAAATGACAATATCCTTTTCATATTCTAAAATAGAAACAAGACACCTTAAGAAAAATACTTAGGTGGAAAATAATTATTCCAGAAACTAGCTTAGTCAACTGGTCCAAAGAAATGGCCTGCTATAGTTTTTAAAGACCAATTTTTCCCAGCAATTGATGATGAAACTGACTACTAAGAAGTTAAGACTGGCCCTACCTATTGGTGCCCCTGCAATCAAGATTGCTAGCTACTATGGAGCTCAATAAATGTTGCTAGGCTTTCTTTCTTTTTTCTCCCTTTCTTTCTTCCTTCTTTTCTTCCTTTCTTATTTCCCCCCCAGAGACACAGACAGAATTATATGGAAAAGCAGATACACATTCATGAGGGAATGTGGGTCATCTTCACAGGGACAGACAATAACTCTTGGTATGTGATGTCAATATTGGAAAAGAGAAGTTGCTAGGGAGTGAATTAGAGTTGAAGTCACGGCAGAGTTACTCAATTTCATGACAGTCTTTCCTGCACCTGAATATTGCCTGCATGCTAGATTTTCTTTTCAAACATCTTACCTAATTTTCATTTTCCCAGTATAACTTCTAACTTTCCTTTGTTCTTTGGACACACCAGAGGTTATCTTGGATTCCATATGTGCTCCCATTGCAATCTTAATTTTTGTAATACTTTCAAATAAAACGTTTTATTTTTAAACATTTGGAGATTCTTTGTATCTTTTATTTAAACTTGAAAATTAACATTTAAAATGAATATATGAAAAAATAATAATCCATTATATAGCAAAGAAATAATAAATATGAGAATTTCTTTCTATTTCTGAATAGATATTACAAATAATGTTTTGAAATAAAATTAATTAAAAACTAATCATATCATCTGTTTCCAAGAAGAGTTAGTTGTATCATTGTACATAATAAACACTTTAAAGGTCCATGGAGGGAATTTAGAGGTCCAAGTTTGTTAACTAATTAATACGCAGTAATCATAGCACAGGTCTTTCCCACAGACCTGGAACTGGTACAAGATGGCCTTAGAGATCTCAGCAACAAGGTATTACTTTTAACTTAATATATCATAATTATTATGTCAGGATGTTTTAATACAGTTTTGCTAATATTGACATATTTCTGTTAAACATCTTACTTTATATTTCTACAAAATAAATATTTTTTTTTAGTATCCATTAATGTCACCTAACAGTTTTCAAGGATACCATTATAAATCCTGATTTTGTTATTTGCCAATTGAGTGAGCCTAAACAATTTACTTACACTACGTTTGCTTCAATTTTCTCAACTCCATAGTTAGGATAATAATAGTAAATCTTTATTAGGGATGTTAGGACAATCAAATGACTTGTATAAAAATATTTTTGTAACACTAAGATAAGCAAAACAAAAAAGGTAAATAGTAGAGGAAATATTGGATAGCTTACGCATAAATAGGATAAGTCATGGGAAGTAGAATATTTTAATCATTTAATTTCAAACATTTTTCAATAATTATTCAAAGTAAGAAATGTATTTTCATTAACACCATGAAAACCCAATAACATAAATGTATACATAAAAGAAGTCATAAAATAATATTTTAACAATATATGATGCATATTGTTGTTTTAATAGATATTCTATTCTATCATTTTATTTTATGTCATTCTGATTCATTAAATAAAATTCTTGGCTATCATTCACTAGATTAATTTATAACTCAGGAATGTGTTTCAACCTTCAGAATGAAATCAGAGTTATACAGTCCTTTGATATACTGACTGCTTCCAGGGCACTTTCTGTTTTGCTGATACTGTTCTGTTTCCTGATCTCCTTTCTTCTCTCTTTTATTTCCAAATGCCAGGAAAGTCCTTGACTGCCAAGTTTGGTCATAAGTTCTCAGCCTTGTAGGTCACATAAAAGTAATTTTTCTTTACCTGCAGAAAAGCCTAGTGATTCTTGTGTGATTTAACTAATCTGAATCAATTCCTGATAAAAGGGTGCTCCTCCTTGGTTACTAGAATCACATAGAAACATCAATCTAGGAACTCACATAAACAAGAGATGGTTCAGTCAGTCCTTGAAGGGCCAAAGCCTCACATAATTATATAAATAACTATCTTTAGTTACATATATAGTCCAAGAATTTCTAATCTAATGCAAATCTGCCATACACCAATTACATAAAGGAAGATGCAGTTATTGTGTCAATATTTATAGGTATTATCACATCATATTCCAGAATATGAAGATGAGGTGCATACCATTTTAATATATCTGGATGTTTCTCTATTAAAATTTACAAAATTTACACTATTTGATAAGCTCAACATTATTCCATACAAAAAAAGTGTAATAATTAATGAGAAAATAAGGCTATTACAATGAAAACTCTCATTTAGAAAAGGATGTACATTGAAGCAATGCACAGTGATCACTGGTAGAGGTCTGTATCATATCATAATGGCCAGGAATGCTAAAGGAAATTTATTATCAACACATTCCCTAGTGTAGTGATCTACAGTTTGGTTCTTACTTGTTGTAGTGACTAAAAAAAAAGTAAGAAGGAATAGATATACATTCTCATTCAAATTGATGTCAGGGATCTAATTTCCTTTAAATCATATTGCTGCTCAAAGGTTTAAATGGGGGCAGGTATTCTTATTAATATCCAGGAGTGGAAGCCATTTATAAGACATGAAATTTGTGAAGACCACTCTTAGACTTTCTATTATCATATATTGGTATGCTTGGATTGTGGCTTTATTTCTTAGCATTTGACACTAACCAATGAAAAAATAATATGAAAAGTAGGCATCCTAACCCTTACCCTGCTCTCTTATAAATGATGTCTTTGGGATATCTTTGCCAAAATACCTACCTCATCTTTTGAAGTACTCTAGGAGGGAATAAACAGTAAATCTCACTGCTATTGTCCATTTTGTTTTAATTTTCAGTTCAGTGCCAAGATATATCCTGATACCTTTTACCTCCATATTTTTGTTTGTTTTGCTTTCCAACTTTGGAGCAAAGAAGTAAATTTTGGCAGTTTCCAATTATGAACTTTTAACATTGTTAGATTTCTAGTAAGAAACACAAAGAATCTCTTTTCTAAATCTATATATGTGTGTCTGTTTCTCTTTTTTTTCAGACATGTGTGCTTAAATTGAAGCATCTCAGTTTATTACCAAGGATGTTTATCTCTTTAGCACCTTGTTAAAGAGTGAAAATAAGTTTTTGATATAAACCAATGGGTTAATATTTTTAGGAGAGAGGGGCAGAGCTTCCAATCACTCCTGCAAGGTAGGCAGGCCTGCAACACACCGGCAGAAGAGGAGCAGCGGCCGGCTGAGAGGCAGAGCCGCCCCCTCCCCCCCGCTCCTGCAAGGTAGACGGAACTGTGACCACCATCAGAACAGGTCAGACCTGCAACCGAGAGACAGAACAGGCCCAGTGGCCTGAGGAAGGGTAGAGCCGCCCCCCCCCCGCACCTACAAGGTAGGCGGACCTGCAACCCACTGGCAGTACAGCCCCAGAGGCCTGCAGAGGGGCAATGCCGCTGCCTGCGCCTGCAAAGTAGGCAGAACTGCGACCACCGACAGAACAAGCCTAGCGGCCCGCAGAGGGACAGAGCCACCGCCCGCGCCTGAAAGGTCGGCGGACCTGCTACCGAACAGCAGAGCAGGCCCAGCAGCCTCCCGGCGTGGTAGGCACATTGCCCCAATTGGAGGAGGGGCAGAGCCGCCGCCCGCGCCTTCGAGGGAGACTTTGCAACTATACAAGACCAATATAAATATATAGGGGGAAAATTCAATAGCACAACAGTTTCACCAAGTAGAAAGGAACGCGAAGAGTATGAAGAGACAAGGAAAGAAAGGACCACAAGCATTGCAGGTCAACTCAACGTTAGAAGAGGTAATAGCTGCAGAAGATGGAATGTCAGATAAAGAATTCAGGATATACATGCTTCAGATGATCTGGAGTCTCAAGGAAGACATCAGACAGCAAAATCAGACAATGAAAGATCACTTCAACAATGAATTACATAAACAAATCCAAGAAGCAAAAGATCAACTATACAGGAAAATAGAGGTTATAAAAAACAAACAAACAGAAATCCTAGAAATGCAGGAAGCAATAAGCCAACTTAAAAACTCAATTGAGAATACTACCAGCAGAGTAGAACACTTAGAAGATAGAACATCAGACAATGAAGATAAAGTATTTCAACTTGAAAAGAACATAGACAGCTCAGCAAGACTGTTAAGAAACCATGAGCAGAACATCCAAGAAATATGGGATAACATCAAGAGACCAAATTTAAGAGTCATTGGGATACAGGAAGGGACAGAGTTTCAAACCAAAGGAATGAGCAATCTATTCAATGAAATAATACGAGAAAACTTCCCAGACTTGAAGAATGAGACAGAACCCCAAATCCTAGAAGCCTACAGGACGCCGAATGTGCAAAATCATAAGAGACCCACACCTAGACACATTATAATGAAGATGCCCAACATACAGAATAAGGAGAGAATTTTAAAAGCTACAAGAGAAAGGAAGCAGATCACATTTAGGGGTAAGCCAATCAGGATAACAGCTGATCTTTCAACACAGACTCTGAAAGCTAGAAGATCCTGGAATAACATATTTCAAACACTGAAAAAAATGGGTTCCAAACAAGAATTGTGTTTCCAGCGAAATTAAGCTTCAGGATGGAAGATGAAATTAAAACCTTCCACAATAAACAAAAGTTAAAAGAATTTGCAGCTAGAAAACCATCTCTTCTAAACATCCTTGGCAAAACATTACAGGAAGAGGAAATGGAAAATAACAATGAAAACCAACAGTGGGAGGTAGGACATTAAAGGGGGGAAAATAATCAAAGTGGAAAACAAACCATGTTTAGTAACATAAATAAACAAATATGGCTGGAAGAACAACCCATATCTCAATAATAACCCTAAATGTTAATGGCTTAAACTCACCAATCAAGAGACACAGGCTAGTAGAATGGATCACAAAACAAAACCCAACAATATGCTGCCTACAGGAGACGCATTTGATAGGAAAAGACATACATAGGCTGAAGGTGAAAGGTTGGGAAAAATCATATCACTCATATGGACTTCGGAAACAAGCAGGAGTATGCATACTCATATCAAATAAAATAGATTTCAAGCCAAAGTTAATCAAAAGGGATAAAGAGGGACACTACATACTGCTCAAGGGAACCATACACCAACAAGACATAACAATCATAAATATATATGCCCCAAACAATGGTGCAGCTATGTTCATCAAACAAACTCTTCTCAAGTTCAAGAGTCTAATAGACCACCATACAATAATCATGGGAGACTTCAACAGACCTCTCTCACCACTGGACAGATCTCCCAAACAAAAGTTGAATAAGGAAACTATAGAACTCAATAACACAATTAATAACCTAGACTTAATTGACATATATAGAATATACCACCCAACATCAAGCAGTTACACTTTTTTCTCAGCAGCACATGGATCCTTCTCAAAAATAGATCATATATTATGTCACAGGGCAACTCTTAGACAATATAAAGGAGTAGAGATAATACCATGCATCCTATCTGATCATAATGGAATGGAACTGAAAATCAACGATAAAAGAAGGAAGGAAAAAGAATACATCACTTGGAGAATGAACAATAGGTTACTGAATGATCAATGGGTTATAGAAGACATCAAGGAGGAAATTAAAAAATTCTTAAAGACTAATGAAAACACAGACACAACATATCGGAATCTATGGGACACATTGAAAGCAGTTCTGGGAGGAAAATTCATTGCTTGGAGTTCATTCCTTAAAAAAAGAAAAAACCAACAAATAAATGATCTCATACTTCATCTCAAAATCCTAGAAAAAGAAGAGCAAAACAACAGCAAAAGAAGTAGAAGGCAAGAAATAATTAAAATCAGAGCTGAAATTAATGAAATCGAAACAAAAGAAACAATTTAAAAAATTGACAAAACTAAAAGTTGGTTCTTTGAAAAAATAAAGAAAATCGACAGACCCTTAGCCATGCTAGCGAAGAGAAGAAGAGAGAGAACTCAAATCACTAACATACGGGATGAAAGAGGCAATATCACAACAGACACTTCAGAAATACAGAAGATAATCAAAAATTATTTTGAATCTTTATACTCCAATAAATTAGAAGATAGTGAAGGCATCGATACATTTCTTAAGTCATATGATCTGCGCAGATTGAGTCAGGAGGATATAGACAACCTAAACAGACCAATATCAATTGAGGAAATAGAAGAAACCATCAAAAGACTACCAACTAAGAAAAGCCCAGGACCGGATGAGTATACAGCAGAGTTTTACAAAACCTTTAAAGAGGAACTAATACCAATACTTTTCAAGCTACTTCGGGAAATAGAAAAAGAGGGAGAACTTCCAAATTCATTCTACGAGGCCAACATCACCCTGATACCTAAACCAGACAAAGACACTTCAAAGAAAGAAAACTACAGACCAATATCTCTAATGAACCTAGATGCAAAAATCCTCAATAGAATTCTGGCGAATCGGATACAAAAACATATCAAAAAAATTGTGCACCATGATCAAGTAGGATTCATCCCTGGGATGCAAGGCTGGTTCAATATACGGAAATCAATAAATGTTATTCACCACATCAATAGAATTAAAAATAAGAACCATATGATCATCTCGATAGATGCGGAAAAAGCATTCGACAAAGTACAGCATCCCTTTATGTTCAAAACTCTAGAAAAACTAGGGATAACAGGAACATACCTCAATATTGTAAAAGCAATCTATGCTAAGCCTCAGGCTAGCATCATTCTGAATGGAGAAAAATTGAAGGCATTCCCTCTAAAATCTGGAACAAGACAGGTTTGCCCTCTCTCACCACTTCTGTTCAACATAGTTCTCGAAACACTGGCCAGAGCAATTCGACAGACGAAAGAAATTAAAGGCATCAAAATAGGAAAAGAAGAACTTAAATTATCACTATTTGCAGATGACATGATTCTATACCTAGCAGACCCAAAAGTGTCCACAAAGAAACTATTAGAGCTAATAAATGAATTCAGCAAAGTGGTAGGATATAAAATCAACACGCATAAATCAAAGGCATTCCTGTATATCAGCGACAAATCCTCTGAAATGGAAATGAGGACAACCACTCCATTCACAATATCTTCAAAAAAAATAAAATACTTGGGAATCAACCTAACAAAAGAGGTGAAAGACTTATACAATGAAAACTACAGAACCCTAAAGAGAGAAATAGAAGAAGATCTTAGAAGATGGAAAAATATACCCTGTTCATGGATAGGCAGAACTAACATCATCAAAATGGCGATATTACCAAAAGTTCTCTATAGGTTTAATGCAATGCCAATCAAAATCCCAACGGCATTTCTTGTAGAAATAGAGAAAGCAATCATGAAATTCATATGGAAAAATAAAAGACCCAGAATAGCAAAAACAACGCTAAGCAGGAAGTGTGAATCAGGCGGTATAGCGATACCAGACTTCAAACTATATTACAGAGCAATAGTAACAAAAACAGCATGGTACTGGTACCAAAACAGGCGGGTGGACCAATGGTATAGAATAGAGGACAGAGAAACCAATCCACAAAACTACAACTATCTTATATTTGATAAAGGGTCTAAAAGCATGCAATGGAGGAAGGATAGCATCTTCAACAAATGGTGCTGGGAAAACTGGAAATCCATATGCAACAAAATGAAACTGAATCCCTTTCTCTCGCCATGCACAAAAGTTAATTCAAAATGGATCAAGGAGCTTGATATCAAATCAGAGACACGCAGTCTGATAGAAGAAAAAGTTGGCTACGATCTACATACTGTGGGGTCGGGCTCCAAATTCCTCAATAGGACACCCATAGCACAAAAGTTAATAACTAGAATCAACAAATGGGACTTACTCAAACTAAAAAGTTTTTTCTCAGCAAAAGATACAATAAGAGAGGTAAATAGAGAGCCTACATCCTGGGAACAAATCTTTACTCCTCACACTTCAGATAGAGCCCTAATATCCAGAGTATACAAAGAACTCAAAAAATTAGACAATAAGAGAACAAACAACCCAATCAACAAATGGGCCAAGGACCTGAACAGACACTTCTCAGAGGAGGACATACAATCAATCAACAAGTACATGAAAAAATGCTCACCATCTCTAGCAGTCAGAGAAATGCAAATCAAAACCACCCTAGGATACCATCTCACTCCAGTTAGATTGGCAGCCATTATGAAGTCAAACAACAGCAAGTGCTGGCGAGGATGTGGGGAAAAGGGTACACTTGTACGTTGCTGGTGGGACTGCAAATTGGTGCAGCCAATTTGGAAAGCAGTATGGAGATTTCTTGGAAAGCTGGGAATGGAGCCACCATTTGACCCCACTATTCCCCTTCTTGGTCTATTCCCTAAAGACCTAAAAAGAGCATGCTACAGGGACACTGCTACATCGATGTTCATAGCAGCACAATTCACAATAGCAAGACTGTTGAACCAACCTAGATGCCCTTCAATAGACGAATGGATAAAAAAATGTGGCATTTATACACAATGGAGTATTACTCTGCATTAAAAAATGACAAAATCATAGAATTTACAGGGAAATGGATGACATTAGAGCAGATTATGCTAAGTGAAGCTAGCCAATCCCTAAAAAACAAATGCCAAATGTCTTCTTTGATATAAGGAGAGTAACTAAGAACAGAGTATGGTCGAAGAGCATGAGAAGAAGATTAACATTAAACAGGGATGAGAGGTGGGAGGGAAAGGGAGAGAGAAGGGAAAATGCATGGAAATGGAAGGAGACCCTCAGAGTTATACAAAAGTACATACAAGAGGAAGTGAGGGGAAGGGGAAAAATAATACAAGGGGGACAAACGAATGTCAGTAGAGGGGGCAGAGAGAGAAGATGGGAGGGGAGGGGAGGGGAGGGGGGATAGTAGAGGATAGGAAAGGCAGCAGAATACAACAGACACTAGTATGGCAATATGTAAATCAATGGATGTGTAAGTGATGTGATTCTGCAATCTGTATATGGGGTAAAAATGGGAGCTCATAACCCACTTGAATCAAATTGTGAAATATGATATATCAAGAACTATGTAATGTTTTGAACAGCCAACAATAAAAAATTTAAAAAAAAATATTTTTAGGAGAGTTTTATTTTTTGCGGTGACACGTTTTTCCAGAAACTTAATTTTAAGCTACAAAGGTCAATATTTTTTTAAATAAGTATTTACTACCTTATAATAAAATTATATCTTTCAGCCTAAGGTTGTTAGATAAAATACAGGTTGCCCAAATATATTTGAATGTCAAATAAAATATTTTACTGTATGCACCACATTCTTTTTTTATCTTTATTTTATTTTTTTAATTTTTATTGTTGGTTGTTCAAAACATTACATAGTTCTTGATATATCATATTTTACACTTTGATTCAAGTGGGTTATGAACTCCCATTTTTACCCCGTATACAGATTGCAGAATCACATCAGTTACACATCCATTGATTTACATAATGCCATACTAGTGTCTGTTGTGTTCTGCTGCCTTTCCTATCCTCTACTATCCCCCCTCCCCTTCCCTCCCCTCCCCTCCCCTCCCCTCTTCTCTCCCTACCCACTCTACTGTCATTCATTTCTCCCCCTTGTATTATTTTTCCCTTTCCCCTCACTTCCTCTTGTATGTAATTTTGTATAACCCTGAGGGTCTCCTTCCATTTCCATGCAATTTCCCTTCTATCTCCCTTTTCCATCCACCTCTCATCCCTGTTTAATGTTAATCTTCTCATGCTCTTCCTCCCTACTCTGTTCTTAGTTACTCTCCTTATATCAAAGAAGACATTTGGCATTTGTTTTTTAGGGATTGGTTAGCTTCACTTAGCATAATCTGCTCTAATGCCATCCATTTCCCTGCAAATTCTATGATTTTGTCATTTTTTAATGCAGAGTAATACTCCATTGTGTATAAATGCCACATTTTTTTATCCATTCGTCTATTGAAGGGCATCTAGGTTGGTTCCACAGTCTTGCTATTGTGAATTGTGCTGCTATGAACATCGATGTAGCAGTGTCCCTGTAGCATGCTCTTTTTAGGTCTTTAGGGAATAGACCAAGAAGGGGAATAGCTGGGTCAAATGGTGGCTCCATTCCCAGCTTTCCAAGAAATCTCCATACTGCTTTCCAAATTGGCTGCACCAATTTGCAGTCCCACCAGCAATGTACAAGTGTACCCTTTTCCCCACATCCTCGCCAGCACTTATTGTTGCTTGACTTCATAATGGCTGCCAATCTTACTGGAGTGAGATGGTATCTTAGGGTGGTTTTGATTTGCATTTCTCTGACTGCTAGAGATGGTGAGCATTTTTTCATGTACTTATTGATAGATTGTATGTCCTCCTCTGAGAAGTGTCTGTTCAGGTCCTTCGCCCATTTGTTGATAGGGTTGTTTGTTATATTGTTGTTTAATTTTTTGAGTTCTTTGTATATTCTGGATATTAGGGCTCTATCTGAAGTGTGAGGAGTAAAGATTTGTTCCCAGGATGTAGGGTACCTATCTACCTCTCTTATTGTTTCTCTTGCTGAGAAAAAACTTTTTAGTTTGAGTAAGTCCCATTTGTTGATTCTAGTTATTAACTCTTGTGCTATGGGAGTCCTATTGAGGAATTTGGGGCCCTACCTCACAGTATGTAGATCGTAGCCAACTTTTTCTTCTATCAGACGCCATGTCTCTGATTTGATATCAAGCTCCTTGATCCATTTTGAGTTAAATTTTATGCATGGCGAGAGAAAAGGATTCAGTTTCATTTTGTTGCATATGGATTTCCAGTTTTCCCAGCACCATTTGTTGAAGATGCTATCCTTCCTCCATTGCATGCTTTTAGCCCCTTTATCAAATATAAGATAGTTGTAGTTTTGTGGATTGGTTTCTGTGTCCTCTATTCTGTACCATTGGTCCACCCGCCTGTTTTGGTACCAGTACCATGCTGTTTTTGTTACTATTGCTCTCTAGTATAGTTTGAAGTCTGGTATCGCCATACTGCCTGATTCACACTTCCTGCTTAGCATTGTTTTTGCTCTTCTGGGTCTTTTATTTTTCCATATGAATTTCATGATTGCTTTCTCTATTTCTACAAGAAATGCCGTTGGGATTTTGATTGGCATTGCATTAAACCTATAGAGAACTTTTGGTAATATCGCCATTTTGATGATGTTAGTTCTGCCTATCCATGAACAGGGTATATTTTTCCATCTTCTAAGATCTTCTTCTATTTCTCTCTTTAGGGTTCTGTAGTTTTCATTGTATAAGTCTTTCACCTCTTTTGTTAGGTTGCTTCCCAAGTATTTTATTTTTTTTGAGGATATTGTGAATGGAGTGGTTGTTCTCATTTCCATTTCAGAGGATTTGTCGCTGATATACAGGAATGCCTTTGATTTATGCGTGTTGATTTTATATCCTGCCACTTTGCTGAATTCATTTATTAGCTCTAATAGTTTCTTTGTAGATCCTTTTGAGTCTGCTAGGTATAGAATCATGTCACCTGCAAATAGTGATAATTTAAGTTCTTCTTTTCCTATTTTGATGCCTTTAATTTCTTTCGTCTGTCGAATTGCTCTGGCCAGTGTTTCGAGAACTATGTTGAACAGAAGTGGTGAGAGAGGGCATCCCTGTCTTGTTCCAGATTTTAGAGGGAATGCCTTCAATTTTTCTCCATTCAGAATGATGCTAGCCTGAGGCTTAGCATAGATTGCTTTTACAATATTGAGGTATGTTCCTATTATCCCTAGTTTTTCTAGAGTTTTGAACATAAAGGGATGCTGTACTTTGTTGAATGTTTTTTCCACATCTATCGAGATGATCATATGGTTCTTATTTTAAGTCTATTGATGTGGTGAATAATATTTATTGATTTCCGTATATTGAACCAGCCTTGCATCCCAGGGATGAATCCTACTTGATCATGGTGCACAATTTTTTTGATATGTTTTTGTATTCGATTCGCCAGAATCTCATTGAGGATTTTTGCATCTAGGTTCATTAAAGATATTGGTCTGTAGTTTTCTTTCTTTGAAGTGTCTTTGTCTGGTTTAGGAATCAGGGTGATGTTGGCCTCGTAGAATGAATTTGGAAGTTCTCCCTCCTTTTCTATTTCCTGAAATAGCTTGAAAAGTATTGGTATTAGTTCCTCTTTAAAGGTTTTGTAAAACTCTGCTGTATACCCATCTGGTCCTGGGCTTTTCTTAGTCGGTAGTATTTTGATAGTTTCCTCTATTTCCTCAATTGATATTGGTCTGTTTAGGTTGTCTATATCCTCCTGAATCAATCTGGGCAGATCATATGACTTAAGAAATTTATCTATGCCTTCACTATCTTCTATTTTATTGGCGTATAAGGATTCAAATTAATTTTTGATTATCTTCTGTATTCCTGAAGTGTCTGTTGTGATATTGCATTTTTCATCCCGTATGCTAGTAATTTGAGTTCTGTCTCTTCTTCTCTTCGTTAGCATTGCTAAGGGTCTGTCGACTTAATTTATTTTTTCAAAGAACCAACTTTTAGTTTTGTCAATTTTTTAAATTGTTTCTTTTGTTTCGATTTCATTAATTTCAGCTCTGATTTTAATTATTTCTTGCCTTCTACTTCTTTTGCTATTGTTTTGCTCTTCTTTTTCTAGAATTTTGAGATGAAGTATGAGATCATTTATTTGTTGGTTTTTTTCTTTTTTTAAGGAATGAACTCCAAGCAATGAATTTTCCTCTTAGAACTGCTTTCAATGTGTCCCATAGATTCCGATATGTTGTGTCTGTGTTTTCATTTATCTCTAAGAATTTTTTAATTTTTTCCTTGATGTCTTCTATAACCCATTGATCATTCAGTAACCTATTGTTCATTCTTCAAGTGATGCATGACTTTTCCTTCCTTCTTTTACGTTGATTTTCAGTTTCATTCCATTATGATCAGATAAGATGCATGGTATTATCTCTACTCCTTTATATTGTCTAAGAGTTGCCCTGTGACATAATATATGATCTATTTTTGAGAAGGATCCATGTGCTGCTGAGAAAAAAGTGTAACTGCTTGATGTTGGGTCGTATATTCTATATATGTCAATTAAGTCTAGGTTATTAATTGTGTTATTGAGTTCTATAGTTTACTTATTCAACTTTTGTTTGGGAGATCTGTCCAGTGGTGATAGAGGTGTGTTGACGTCTCCCATGATTATTGTATGGTGGTCTATTAGACTCTTGAACTTGAGAAGAGTTTGTTTGGTGAACATAGCTGCACCATTGTTTGGGGCATATATATTTATGATTGTTATGTCTTGTTGGTGTATGGTTCCCTTGAGCAGTATGTAGTGTCCCTCTTTATCCCTTTTGATTAACTTTGGCTTGAAATCTATTTTATTTGATATCAGTATGGACACTCCTGCTTGTTTCCGAAGTCCATATGAGTGATATGATTTTTCCCAACCTTTCACCTTCAGCCTATGTATGTCTTTTCCTATCAAATGCGTCTCCTGTAGGCAGCATATTGTTGGGTCTTGTTTTGTGATCCATTCTACTAGCCTGTGTCTCTTAATTGGTGAGTTTAAGCCATTAACATTTAGGGTTATTATTGAGATATGGGTTGTTCTTCCAGCCATATTTGTTTATTTATGTTACTAAACATGGTTTGTTTTCCTCTTTGATTATTTTCCCCCCTTTACTGTCCTACCTTCCACTGTTGGTTTTCATAGTTATTTTCCATTTCCTCTTCCTGTAATGTTTTGGCGAGGATGTTTTGAAGAGATGGTTTTCTAGCTGCAAATTCTTTTAACTTTTGTTTATTGTGGAAGTTTTTAATTTCATCTTCCATCCTGAAGCTTAATTTCGCTGGATACACACTTCTTGGTTGGAACCCATTTTCTTTCAGTGTTTGAAATATGTTATTCCAGGATCTTCTAGCTTTCAGAGTCTGTGTTGAAAGATCAGCTGTTATCCTGATTGGTTTACCCCTAAATGTAATCTGCTTCCTTTCTCTTGTAGCTTTTAAAATTCTCTCCTTATTCTGTATGTTGGGCATCTTCTTTATAATGTGTCTAGGTGTGGATCTCTTATGGTTTTGTACATTCGGCGTCCTGTAGGCTTCTAGGATTTGGGATTCTGTCTCATTCTTTCAAGTTTGGGAAGTTTTCTCGTATTATTTCATTGAATAGATTGCTCATTCCTTTGGTTTGGACCTCTATACCTTCCTGTATCCCAATGACTCTTAAGTTTGGTCTCTTTATGTTATCCCATATTTCTTGGATGTTCTGCTCATGGTTTCTTAACAGTCTTGCTGAGCTGTCTATGTTCTTTTGAAGTTGAAATACTTTGTCTTCATTGTCTGATGTTCTATCTTCTAAGTGTTCTACTCTGCTGGTAGTATTCTCAATTGAGTTTTTAAGTTGGTTTATTGCTTCCTGCATTTCTAGGATTTCTGTTTGTTTCTTTTTTTATAACGTCTATCTCCCTGTATAGTTGATCTTTTGCTTCTTGGATTTGTTTATGTAATTCATTGTCAAAGTGATCTTTCATTGTCTGATTTTGCTGTCTAATGTCTTCCTTGAGACTCCAGATCATCTGAAGCATGTATATCCTGAATTCTTTATCTGACATTCCATCTGCTGCAGATATTACCTCTTCTATCTTTGAGTTGACCTGCATTACTTTTGGTCCTTTCTTTCCTTGTCTTTTCATACTGTTCGCATTTCTTTCTGCTTGGTGAAACTGTTGTGTTATTGAATTTTCTCCCTATAAATTTATATTGCTCTTGTATAGTTGCAAAGTCTCCCTCGCAGGCCCGGGCGGCGGCTCTGCCCCTCCTCCAATTGGGACAATGTGCCTATCACACCGGCAGTCCGCTAGCCTGTTCTGCCGGTAGGTAGCAGGTCCGCCTATGTTGCAGGCGCGGGCGGCAGCTCTGCTCTGCCCCTACTCAAATTGTGGTGATGTGTCTACCATGCCGGCAGGCCGCTGGGCCTGTTCCGCTGGTCGGTCACAGGTCTGCCTACCTTGCGGGCGCGGGTGGTGGCTCTGCTCTGCCCCTACTCCAATTGGGGTGACGTGTCTACCACGCCGGCAGGCCGCTGGGCCTGATCCGCCGGTCGGTCACAGGTCTGCCTACCTTGCGGGCGTGGGTGGCGGCCCTGCTCTGCCCCTCCTCCAATTGGTGTGACGTGTCTACCACGCCCACGGACTCTGGGCCTGTTCTGCCGGTCGGTTGCAGGTCTGCCTACCTTGCGGGCGCAGTTGGCGGCTCTGCTCTGCTCCTATTCCAATTGGGGTGATGTGACTACTACGCCGACGTGCCGCTGGGCCTGTTCCAGGCGCGGGCAGCAGCTCTGCTCTGCCCCTCTGGCTTGATGACAAAGTGAGAGAGACTCGGGTGTTTGTGACTCACTTTCTTTACCAGGAGACCAACTGTTTCTGTCGCCGCTGGTATCGTTGAAGTTATCTCCTCCGCCGCTTTCTGATGACATCAGATCTTTGCCATGTTGTTATCCCATGCGAATGGCAGCATTTTGTTCCCTTTGCCGGGTGACCAAAGCAACGGGTGAGTCCTGACCGGCCCTCACAAGCCCAGTCTCAATCCTGTTGCCACTGCCTATGAAGGCTCGGTTGGTATTTACCTCCACAGTATTCAGCAGGACCCGGACCGAGAAGCAGTTTCCGCGGGTTCTTTAGCCCTGGGCCAGAGCAGTTCCGGGAGCCGGAATTCGGCCGCTCCGGGCTCGATGTATGTTCTGATAGGAGCAGGCTCCAAAAAGCAGTTTCAGCGAGTTCTTTAGCACTGAGCCTGAGTAATTTGTCTGCGAGACACAGGCAAATGGCAGCCTGAAATTACCTGTTCTATAGCTGAATGAGCTGTGATCAGTCGAAAACAGGGATGATGACATCAGCTCTCCAAGATGGTGGCCCCTGGCTTCCTCTGTGGTCTGACCAGTGTGGAGAACCGAATTGGACCGCTTCCTTTCCCCATCTCAAACCCAGAATTCGGCACTGAGCACAGTGATTGCACAGCTGGCAGGAGCCCGCAGAATCTGCAGCGCTGTATCTTTGCGTTGCTATCTCGTTGTTTCCCAGTGCACGCCGCAGACTCTAGCCGCAGGGTGATTTGCTGAATAAGCAGCGTGACCCTCCATGAGGACAAATCGCTCACGCTTGAGCCCCCGTAGCTGATCCTCGTGCAATGGAAATCCTTCCTCTAAGTTTTGGAGCACCCCAATTTTGCTGGAAATTCCTAACAAGATAGCTTTTAGCCATTCTAACTCATCATTCTCCCGCACAGTGACGCGGTACACGGGGGTGATGCACTCCCTTCACCACCATCTTCCCCCTCTCTCTGTATGCACCACATTCAATATTGAAAACATAACTAGTACTAAAAATTATTGTTTATCAGAAATTTAAAGTTAGCTGGTTATTGTATATTTACTGAGATGAGCAAAATGGAGACATTCTCATTATTAATCACAGCATTTGGATTCAAATTGCTACATATTCAGGATTTATGATTTGCAAAATTTAATATCGTGATAATTTTTGATTTAGTGTAAACAATCTCTATGTGTTTTCACACAACCCAAACAAAGCAACAAAAAGGATTAAAGTTACAAGGAATCTAAGGGCTAAAACAGGGTATTTGATGGTAATATTAATTAATTAACTCATCCTTTCTCTGTGCTTTACAGCAGGTGTTGGCATTACCCTTTTCATTTTTCCACATTACTGTGTTTGAATAAGATGAAAACCCAATAGATGGTACTCGCTATACATTTTCTTCCCTTTTGGATCTAAATTTATTTTATTTCATTTATATTAATCATTAGTGAGATTTAATGTAGTGTCTCTCATGTGCTGACCATTTTCTATTATATCATAATATTTTATTTTTTAGACCACTTATCTATTTTTGAAATTATTTTGTTCATTTATTTGCATACCTGTTGATAGTATGTCTTTCTGATTAGAATACAAGTGACATAGCAGCAAGAACTTATGTCAGTCTCATACTATGAGATCTTATCAACATGTGTACAAAGTGAACAATACAAAATTTTTTCTCTCAGATTGTCTACCATGAATATATTCTTTACATAAGTCAACTTTGGCTTCATTTATTTTCAGTCACAAATTGATTTGTCTATCTCTTCAGACACATATGCTCTTTGTACACAATATTGCATCGTGGTCAAAAAGATCCGATGGCCCAGTATTTGCAGTTATGTTCAGAAATTTGAAGGACATCCAATCTCCAAAGTATTCCTACACATTCAAGAATTAGATTTAATAATGTGATCATAGTTAGATAAGTTACTTATAAAGATCAGTAACAATTATAAGCATCTAAAAAGCCTGCCCATTGTAAATGTTCCACCTTTATTCTGTGCTGCTTCCAATTCTCAGTACTCACTTTCAGGAGGTGGAGGGAATAAGGTAAGGCAGGAATGTACTTTCAACATTAGTACAAGGATATTAATTTCATGTGACTTAGATTCAGACGTAATATGTATAACCATAATTCTTTGATTTTTACCCTAATCATTTTCATCCATAGGAAAACTAAATACATGTAAGATAAATTTCACTCTGCCTCTAATCAAACTCCCACCATATATTAACTTGACCTTCACCATCATAACACCTACGTTCTTCATCATTTCAGGCAACTTCTCTTTTAGGCATCCCCAAATCCTTCTAATCATATATATATTCTTATGTATATTACTTTCTTTTAATCATCTTACTATAGTTTAGTTCAATTATTTTCAATAGCTATAAATGATGTCATAGCCTCTTTACAAGGTTTCCTGACTAATAGTCTATTTAATGTGTATTAAATAAGAAGTAATAGTCAGCTAAGGCAAGTGTCCTTTTGATCCCATTACTCAGCTTCTTATTGCATTATCATGTTGCCAAATGGCCACTTATATCAAAGGAAAATTACTGGCCAGGCCTTTTAAAATATTACACCAATTAACACACAGAGACCCTGCAATACATAGATATACTTTACAGGAATGAGCTCATCTCATTTCATCTCTGCCTATGTTCTACTATGGTCTCAATCTTTGTTTTATGGCTCTATATGTGAACTATTTACCTAAGCAAAATGTTCAAGGGAATTTTTTTTCTGCAGGGTAGGTACAATATGGACATTAATATCAGAATTATTTTATAATCTGGGCTTTACCATTTATAAATTGCTTAGAACCATAAGGATTGTAAATGCTTTTTTTCTTACTTCCTTTATGCATTTCAAATTATAAATAATATTGCCAATTCCAACTATAGAAAGCCAATAATTCATGTGATATATTTTTTTCTAAAATCAATGTTGGAGAAAGAAAGCCAGAGGAAAAGCAATTAATGGAGATTTCATGAGAATGAAGAAAAGAACAAAATAAAAAGAAAATGTACCAAAGTTAACAAATGACCAAATATGTCAATTGTGACTATAAATCAAATTAGTTTAAAATATCTATTGCAAAATAGATATTTCTCCTGCTAAATTACAAAGAAACAATCCAAATAAATCAATATTCAAGGAAATAATAGGAAAAATAATTCTCTGTACAATGTCTGTATTAAAAATTATGAACAACAAAGCTAAAGTAAATTGATCCAAGTATTTTGATGGTTAAATGAGACAGTGACTCTAACAGAAATAATATCAAAATAGCTAGGGATCAAAATAGATATATCAAAATGCATAAATCAGGAAAATATTAAATAATAAGATTGTCCAAAAATACTCACTCACAAAGATGTTCCATATTGCAAAGTAAAAAAGGTACAAATATATTTTTAAATATTTTTGAATACAATAAGCAATGCACTGGAACATCTGTTTCATGAATTGTTTAACCTTTGAACAGTTCATGAAATAAAAAGTGAATGATATAAAAAATGAAATATGATAGATGTTGTAGAACTGAAAAATAAGTAGAATATAAACCATATTAATAAAAACATGTCACTATTTGTGTCTTTGAGTTGGTTCCGGAACAGTCATTGCTGTCAAGGTGTTAAAATACACACGCCACATGCAGAAACACACATACAGGTAGGTAAATAACTGTTTTAAAAGCCACTTGAAGGCCAGGCATAGTGGTGCACACATGGAATCCCAGCAACTTGAGAAACAGACATAGGAGGATCAGAAGTTCAAGACAAACCTCAGCAATTTAGCTTTACCCTTAGAAACATAGTGAGACCCAGTCTCAAACAACAACAACAACAAATGCTGGATAAGTGCATCTATAGAAGAGCTCTTACCTAGTATATGTGAGGCCAGGGTCAATCCCATATCACAGAATAAAAAGAAAACAAAAAAAGAAAAGAATCATCAAAGTACAAATTTTATAGGCTTCATTTTTTAACAAAGTTGCAAAACTATAGAAAAAAAAGAAAGAGAAAATATGCAAGAAAGTCTACATTCTACATATCTATAAAAGTATCTGGTTATAATCATACGATAGCCTTATTTTGTGTAATTTGCTGATAAATTCATAGATAGTAAAGTTAGTTGATGCCATCTGATTAGCTAGCCTTAATTTTAATTTTTCCTTAATACAGACAATTATAAGAAGAATGTAAGTTTTGCTTATATTTATAAATCAAGCAATGTTTGGGTTATTTAGGAGACTTAATGGATTTATCTACTCAGAGATTCTTCTGTTCTGGTCTCCTTTTTAATTTGCTTTAGTAATTAATATTAGATATATTGTATTATAACTTGTGTAATGTGGCAAAATTCAGTACAGATCTGTTGTGAAATTAAACATGAAAAATGAAAATTTGTTACTACATTAAAATTGAATTCATTTTTAAATTTACACATTTTTTTAAATGAAAAGAATACTACTGCTATTAAAGCACTCTTCCACAATAATAGCAGTAATAGTATTTCCAGAAAAAAAAATTACACATTTTAAGAAATCCTTGAAATTGTTCATAAAGTCTTAGTTGGAATTGTTGGGTCTATGAAGTCTTTAAAGAACAGAAATTTACCAATTGCTTTCCATGTACCTTCAGTTTCACAAGACAGGCATACCCGTATTAAAGAATGCTACACACCCTGGCTAATTTCACTGTCCCTCCGTCAATGTCAAGGGAAACTGTCCAGGACATTCATTGGTACATTTAATCAGAAGTGTTTTGTCATCAGACTTGTACTGAACACTGTCTTGATTTCAGAGATCTAGACAAGGCATGATCTAGACAAGGCAGAGATTTAGACAAAGCATGCAATATTGTAACAAAAAAAAAGGCTGCCCCTTTTGTAGTATAAGTTTAATGACAGATTGATAAAGAAAAAATATTGGAAACAGGAGATTATGTGATATAAATTCTTAACCCGAAGACAGATTATAAAATCTGTGCTTTTGACTTCAGGTAATATAACAAAATAATTAAATACAATTCTAAAAATCCTGAAATGAAATAGCTGTTACATCAGAGGAGTGATGGGGAGGAAGGTGTTGTTGATTGTGGTTTATTGAGGAAAAAAGTTTCATTTATTGCTAAATGAAGACAAAGTCTTGGAATATTCTCAAAATGTTTCTTTTTCTTTAATATATTATCAAATTATCTTTAATATAATATCAAAATGTTTCTTTTTCTTTAGGTACTAAAAATACAAATATTCATCTTAATAGAACTGAAAACACCTTTGGTTAAAATTATACCTATTCTTGTCTTGGTTATTGTTAATATTTCTTGGCTGATTACTTTGGAAGTAATAGCTTTTGTACAATCTTCATTTAAAAGTCATTGAACTGGCTATTTCTCATGGAAAAAAATTAAACCCTAATTTCCTCAGTTTCTTTCTCTTTGTACAAAATCTATTCACTAACCCTGTCATCATTTCTTGCCGTCATATTTCCCAAGCTACAAATACTGAACATTCATTATGTGTGTCATTTATAGGTTCTCTCCTAAAGATCTGTATTTTATTGTGTTTAAATATACAGTAATTTCAAGTTCATCAGCTCAACTATGAGCTTATCATCACATTATATGGATTAAATAAGAGTGCTTAATTATATATTTAGTAGATATGAAAAAAAAATCTCCACTTTTTTTTCTCATTTAGAGACAAAGATAAGGAAAACAAATATAATAAACAGTGTTTTTTTTTGTTTTTGTTTTTTTTTTTTGCTACAGGGGATTGAACTCAGGAACACTCAAACACTAAGCCACATCTCCAGCCCTATTTTGTATTTTATTTGGAGACAGGGTATCATTGAGTTGCTCAGCACCTTGCTTTTTGCTGAGGTTGGCTTTGAACTCGTGTTCCTCCAGCATCTGCCTCCTGAACCACTAGTATTGCAGGCCTATGCCACTTCGCTCAGCAAAAAGTTGTGTTTCATTTACAAATTTACTAGATATTTACTTTCATTTACAAATTTACTAGATTAAACCATGCTTCCCAGTTCCTCTGTTAAACACACTGAGTTCTCTGTTTGCTGAATGCTTCTGGAAAGCAGATTGCTTTGTTCCTGCACTTCTGTTTTCTATGTTTCAGTAGTATGTGCACTAAGTATCAGATATTTTTAAATCTGTTTATACCAGTTTTTTTCAAATTTACATAATCTATGAAAATATTACTTAAACTTATGAAAATAGCAGTATTAAAATGAAGAGGATTGTTTCTATGTAGACTAAGTTGTATGCCTTGGAAACAACTCTATACAAGGTGAATTTCTTGAAATACCCTTCAAAAAAGTAAGTGTGGGCTGGACAACTATTAAAAACTTTGGGAAAAAAAGTCAGACTTCTAAAAGGATTCTGCACACAAATTGTTTCACAAGCATCTGTAATTGCTTGATGTGCTTTAAAGAGATGGAAACACAAAATTGCTGAAGTTGAGGTATGAGTGTTGTTTATATTAAAAGTAAAAATAGAAAAATGAACAGAAAGTGTGCAGGAGTATCATTTGACTTATAACCAAAGCCCCTAATCTTTTACATCAAGATTTTTAAATAAATTAACATTTTTACTTTTAAAGTTAAAATGAAATATATAAATGATATGTTGCATATGATTTTTAGAAGACTTTCAGTCAAATTAATCTATTTGGATTAACAGGAGTTCTTACATAATATGCATGTGTGAGTCTCAGAGACTCCCTATCCCATCCTCTGTTTTAAAGTAAAATGCCTCTCCATGGTCACAAACAGCCCCTTGTGTGTGAGACCAGGTGACTTTCTACTCTTGCCAGGAGACAGAGCTAAATGAACCAACGGTGAGGGGCAGCTTAGTCAGACAAAGTCAATATGTTCAGGAGAATGATTATCGACTGGGTACGAAAACCTGAAATGGAAAATTATGTTCCTTTTTTTTTGGTTGTCTGTATTTCAAATTATAAAAAGATATAGTTGTATATAGGGCACATGGATAGCAAAAAAAGTTTCCTTAAGGAATATTCTTTGCCTGTAACCAAAGTTATGAGGGAAGAACAACTAAGCCTAGGTATTTAGTCACAGTAATTTGTGACTAAAAATTCAGATAAAAGCAAAAATGGCATAAAATTAAAATGACATATTTTAGGGCTTTTATAATTTTTAATATTTAAAATTTAATATTTAAATTTTAAAATCACTTTATACTCCCTGAGTTTTTAAAACAGCCTCCACACTTGCATATTAGACTAAGTCCTGAATATGTTTTAGCTATCTCTGGTAGCAATGGTAATTACAAATTTTGTGAACTACTATTTATTGAAGGTTTGTCATTTTTTAGGACATCTGGCAAATGCTTTCTTGTGAACTGGTTCATGTGATTCTTGAAATAACTCAGTCAGCCTCACCATTTACAGGTAAAGAAATTGAAAGTTGAAGTGATTTAGCATTTTTTTTCCCAGAATAAATTCAAATTTAATGATAGTAACTGGAGATATGTCTGTGTAATTATGAAACTGAATAATTGTTTTCTTTAACTCATGTCCTTTCCCACTATGAATATTCACCTCTTCTCAGAGGCCTATTGAGTAGAACTTATTTTATATAATTAAAAGCAACTAATGATTATCAGAAGTCTTAAATATTGTAAAGAAATTAAAAATTCATTAAAATTAAATTTATCAAATTTATTAAAAATTTTGTCATTCTTTTCACTTATTTAATTCATAGATATACATATATATACACATGTGTATAATGATGTATATAAATATCTATATATCTTTCTACACACACACACACACACACGTATGTGTTCAATTCTACACAAAAGTTGTTTTCACCAGACACATACATGGCATATTTCTTCTATATTTACTGTATTAATCTAAATTTGTTGAATTTCATAGTGAGTCTTTAATTTTTAAAGAAATGTTTAATAATGTTTATTTGCCATTAAGTAAAACTAAGGTAATGCACTCAAATTATGCTTTAAATGTATTTATACAATTTTTATTAGTTATGAATTAATGTATTAAGTAACTTCTGTCCTTTGCCTCTCAGAGATCAAACTACTTTTTATTATTGGATAAAGTCATGTATGCAAATATTACCAATACTCACTATTTTTTAATTATGACTATATATAACAGTTTTAACTTTAGTGAAGCAAATGTTTATATTTGTGTGATATCTTGATATATATGTATATATTTATACACATACATATATACATATTAATATTAAGTTAAATCGTTGCATTGGTAGGTTAAAAGTAGTTAAACATTGGTCCTTTGATATATTCACCTTAATATATGGTACAAAGTAAACACACTTGTATTGCTCTGTTCACTAAATTCCACCATACATTGTAGACAAACAAACTGCAGTTCTCGGAAATTTTCAATATCTCAGAATAAAGTCATTTCTTTTATTATTGTAGCCCTCAATTAAAAGTTGACTCTTTGTGTGTGTTCTATTTCTTATGTATCTGTCTTGAAATTTGCTGAGAACAGCAATACAATTTGAGCAATCCATATTTAAATATTTTTGTATGTCAGTTAATTCCTCTTAATTCCTTAATAATTATTAAAATTGTTTTTTTTTCCATAGGTAAATGGGATTTAACTACCACTTCAATTTTGAATTTTGATTTCACCTTCACAAACATTAAGAATAATGTACATCTGCACACACAAATATAATTGCTTCTTTATGGCAATTTAGATGTAGATGTTAAGCCAATGTGCTTTCCCAAACATCCTATTTAGTTAAATAGTTGATATCTGTATTGCTGTTGTTAGAGAGATACTGCTGTTTTCAAATGTTTAATTCAGTGTTTTATGTGTTAAGGAAATTTCCAAAATTGAATTTCAAAGGAAATTTTTTTCTATAAGATTTTTCCCAGTATAAAATTTTGCTCCATAGAAGACTAGTTCTTATAGTGACAGTAATGAAGATCAAGTCTGAGGAAATGGCTACTTTTTGAGAAACGTGGACAGATGCAATAATTTTAGATGAGAAAAACCCAAAACATATATTCCAGCAAATGACATTGTATTATACTAACTATGTGAAAATAGGTTTCCACTAATTCTGAACATTGGTGTTTAAATAGATGTGAGATGATAACTGTGATATCATAAACCTTGATAAAAAAATATACACCACAGACTTATGTCAACATAAAAACATGGTTTCACATATTTAATTAGTTGCTTATTTTTCATTACATAAGAATAATATTCATGAACTTGAAAAATTAGGCAATTATTGTTACAGAGATGAACAGATTAGGCATTTTATCATTGCTCACTAATGCTTTTGTTCTCATTTTTAGCTTGTTTTATTTTTCATTATTAATATTAGCAAATAAATATTTTAAATGTTCTATTATGCTTTACAACTAGGTGTGTTCAGCATAGTATAGGAGCCTCACTGATTTGCACACTGGCCTGTCAAATGATTGAAGAGGATGAAGATGGGAGGTTTTGTAGGGATCCTGGCTATGTAGATTTTACTGTCCAAATGCATGCTCAGAAGGGTAGTCAAAGAAAAGAGGGAGTCAAGTTTGAGAAGTGAAAAATGGGTATATTGTTAATTGCCACAAGGTAGTTCTCTTGGTGCTATGAAGCAACACAGTTCTCATGGCTTCCTAGCTGCCATCTTTGGAACAACTGCAAATAAGCTGAAAATATACCCTAAAAGGAGGAATTGGCCAGGACAGACCGAGTTCTGTTCCTGTCCATTCTAGCACAGCATCTACTGTAATGCTTTACCCAGCAAGTTAAGTTGGCTCTATTGGAACAAAACTAAGGATGAACTGCTTGAAGGGGCCCTTTAACAATGGTACAAGTGGGGCATGTACAGACAAGTCTCCAAACTGCAATGCTTCCTAGAACCTTGGGAAAACAGCTTCTCATGAGTCTTAGTTCTCTTTATTGCCTTGCTGCCCATCTGTAAATGAAACCACTCTAGATGTAACTCATTTTTTTAGTATTGTCTAAACAAACCTATGCAATAAGTAGAAAGCACAGTTCAAGTTTCAGTGGGTTGAAGTGGTAGCCAGGGTATAGGAAATCAGCTCTCACATCAGGAACCTTTCCTTATACTATTGTTAGGACCTAAAAATAACAGTAATAGACCTATACTTCTTTTTTTAGATTTTCTACTCCATTATCTGGAATCTGAATAGAAAAACATCTTAAATGTCTGGATCTTATTTATTTCACCTGAAGGATAAAGAGGTATGATTTTTACTCATGTCTTTTGTTCTAATATTCTTCCTTTGTGAATTATGATTTGTAGAAGAAAGAGAGAGAATAAAGTTGATCAGAAGCTTGCACATAATAATTGGCTTTTCTTCTTTAAAGACACTTACATGCTTCAAAAAGTGTTGAGAAGACTTTTATAGTAATTAATTTTGTTCTGTTGTGCAGAAATATTGTTTTAAAATTACTGAATGAAATATTCAGCAATGATATCCACTAACCTCAGCTTTATATTTTTGGTATATAATCTCTAAATATGGCCTTCTTGCACTAGGAATCACCTCTGGTACACTTTAGTTTCCTATGTTAGGTTATCTGTATTTTTGAAAGAAAAACAACTTAAGTCTATACAATATTCCATTGTCAATCTTGCAGTATTTTCTCCTTTCATACCTAGATAATTTTCATGATGTGTTATCAGACCTTCATTTTGATTTTTAGTATACATGGAACATAAGTTTAATTAAGTTGATATTGCAAAATATATTCTTTTTTCTCTATTTTTGTTGACTGGGTGATATTTCATTGTGCATTTACATTGGGCATTTGTAACCATTTCTGTAATAGAGAAAAACAGAATCCAAAAGATGTATTCTTGCTATCTTACATATAGCATTAATTATCTATGTGATTCTGGGAAAATAAATTCAACTTCTTGAGTCTGAAATTTACCTACTTTAAATGAGGAAAAACATTTCTACTGTGGATAATGTTAAGTGTTAAATGGTAGAGGTCTCTGGCATGGGACAACTTGTAAAGACATGTTACATGTTATGTGAATCTGTATTTATATTAATACATACATTTCTGCTGAATATAGTCAATCCTCATAATTTGATTCACAGACTCCATATTTGCAAATTTATCTATTTAAAAAAATTGCTTGTAAACTTAAAATCAACATCTGCAGTGTGTTCATAGTTCTGCACAAATGTGCACTGAATGGTGGAAAATTTGAGCATCCCAAAATACATATTCCAATCTGAGGCTGACCAGAGACACTAATCTTCTTTTAGCTCTGAGAATGTAAATAAATGTTCCTTTTTGTGGTCAATTTGGTGCTGTTTTTTGTTTGTTTGTTTTGTCTGTTTGTTTTGTGGTGTTAGGAATTGAACCTGGTTGAACCCAGGGCTTTGTGCATGCTAGGCAAGCACTCTAGCAACGGAGCTATATATCCAGCCTTTTTTTTTTTTTTTTTGTGTGTGTGTGTGTGTTTTGTTTTTTTGTTTGTTTTTGTGTATGTGCTTCTTGTTTTTTATGTCACTGATTAAATTCCACTCCCCTTCTGCTGCAAAGTATAATGCTGAAGTGGTGTTTCTTGTGTCTACACGCAAGAAGGCTGTGAAATGCCTTACAAGGAAAATACTTGAAATAAATATCTGTCCATTAGACATGAGTTATGAGCCTGTGTGAGGCCATTGTAAATGACTCAACAATAAATATCAAATAAGGTGTCTTTAATTTGAAACACATATAAATCCAGGTTATGCACTAATAGTTTGATGAAAGTGTGACCACAAATTCGTAGGAAATTAACCCTGTGTTTTCCCTGGGAGCAAATGCTCCATGTTTGGTAATTCAAGATTTATGTTAACTTTATAGAACATAGCAATGATAATCATCTGTACTTACAATAATATCATGCATGCACAGCTAAATCACTTCATTTCCAACTTCTATTGAAACCAGCAAGGATACATTATTGAGTTATGTTAATACAATTTAAAAGGGACAATATATTCCATATATAATATACAGGAAGCCTGGAACACATATATGAAGCTAGAGTTTCAGAAGATCCCTTAGATGAAGTAGTGACTTGGAATGGAAGCAGGATGCTGGATATGTAAAATAGCACCAGTGATACCAGGGCCCACTGACACTAAACAGAGCTTTCTGTAGCAGCCATAAGTACCTTCGAGATACAAATTAGTCTGTCAATTTAAAGAATATCATTATTGTTTCTTAACGTTATTCTCACACTGCTCTTGTTCTTATTAGCCCTTATTTTGGGAAGGGCCCTAGTTGTGTTACCATACTGAACTCATCACTCAATATATTCCACATTGTTCTATAATTTTTTATTGTGAATTACATGTATCTAGCATATTTTCACATATTTAGCTCCTTGATAACTGCCTGAATTAGTATTAAACAGCATTTTTATTCAATTCTTTTATATATAATAATTTTGTTGACATGATTATATTATAGAGATTATGGGTAAAACCACATCTTGTACCTTATTTGTATTCCATGATAATGTTAATAAATTTATAGGTGCTGAATAGATAATAGCTATTACTTAACTTACTAAAGGTAAATACTAATTATATATGCTCTTTACATATTTGAGTTATAGTTTATACTTTCAAAATGTCACATTTATGTAATATTTAAATTATTTTATTTTCATACAATGATAAACCCTGTTTTAAAAATTGAAAATATGACAGTTTAGTTTTTTTCTAATTAATAGTTCTTCAGGGAAATTAGTATGATGCTAATTAAGTATTTAACATATAATCCATCTTTGCTTAACATATAATCCATCTTTGCTTTTTAAATTTGAAGTACAAATATTATAAATTATTAAAAAGAATATTTCCCAAGTTTCCCTTAATATTGGAGTCTACAAACAATGTAACATGTACTTGTGCTAAAATCAATTTTTTATAAGTTGAATATGTATTGTTGAATTTATTTAGTCACTAAAATAATTAGAAGATCAAGCCTGTTTTCTGCATCATTTTTTTCTGTATTATTTTTGTTGGGTCACAGCATGGTGCTTTTTATCTTTGTATTCAACTGGGAGATACTTACCAAGAGGAGTGTCACGACCTACACATAGGCTTGATAGAAAGTTATGATTTTGTGGAGTATAAAAGCATGAAAGGCATTTTTCATCAGTTTAGAATTTACTTCTCTCATCTGATTTCATTTCAGAACAAATAGGTAGTAAAGTGGGAAAAGCAGTGAATCAAGTAAACCTAATTTACAATTGTTTCATTCATTTTTTTTCTTAGTGGATCCAGAGCTTAATTGTATTTATCACATGCACTCAGTTCTGTAATTTCGTTTTTGCATATTACTCTCTGTCCTTAATCTAGAATTTCAACCAGACCAGTCTTTTATAAAAAACTCATCTGTCCAGTAGCACTCTTAGGAATCTAAAATGTCTTTTCTTCCTCATCATTTTCTAGCAAATCTATAATGTTTGTCATATGTAAAAATTGTATGACATAATTGTTAAAATTAGAAAGGTATGAGCAATACAAGTGTTCTTAGAAAGACAATTCTGTCCTGGGCGACATAAAAATATTACACAAATATCTTTATATAATCCTTTCTCATTGAGAAATCAAACACTGTATATAAATGGCCACTCTACTTGTTTTTATTAAGTTATTTATACATTTTAACTCCCTCTAAAAGAAGTAAATGCATGTTGTATATTGGGACTTTTCTTTAATAAATAATGTTTCTATAGCTTCAAACTTTTTCTTTTAAAATATATGAGCTGGTTTGAAAAAGGGGATATTTTTATAACATGACTAAAACTATAACTTTCATAATATCATAATATGAAAAGCCTAATAATATTCACTATCAGAAGAACTCTGCCAAAGTACAAGATTTAATGTTTGCATTGGTAATCTAATGGTCTTTCTTAATTGGTGGATCTGTATAATATATTGGATATTCCTGCTAAATACTGTCATTGATATTTTGATTGCACAGATGGTGATTAATGGGATTGGATAGAAAGAATGAAATTAAGCCCGTAGTACATATCTTCTTTCTTTTAAGAAAGTTAGGGATCAATCTGCCATTCCGGGCATCATTCCATTGTCTTTACCGATCCTCCGGGACCCACGTCGCCCATGCATTGGGCTGCAAGAGGCATCATTCGGAACCCAACATGGCGGCCGGCGGTGAGGCAGCACTTTCAGTACCTCCGCATTAACGGGATCAGAGAGACGCATTAATACGCCTAGATTCTTCCTGCTGAGAAACTTCTAGCAAAATTCCGCTGAAAGGAGACCTGCCGGGAATTAGTAAGTTTATTGGAGGTGAAAGTTTGCCCCAGACGAGTGAATCTTGGCCACGTGGCGCAGAGGTCCAGTCCCGCCGGCTGCCGCCCACACATTTCAGAGAACATCAAATGGCCCCCGATGGCCCGGATTTGTGATCGTCCCCCCGCCAGCCCGGCGGGGCCGCCCCCTCGGCTCGGGAGAACAGCTCCCGGCCGTCCCGCTCTGCGAACAGCCCCCGCCCCCCCGGCTTGGCGAATGGCCCCCCGCCTGCCCGGCTTAGCGAAAGGCCCCTGCCCGCCCGGCTCTTCCAACGGCCCCCGCCAGCCCGGCTCAGGCGAATGGACGCTGCCCGCCGGGCTCAGCAGGCGACGTGAAGGGACTCTAACCAAGCCTTTATGAAATAGCGAACCAGGAACTAAAACCAGAGATTGAGTCAGACCAGAGACAAGCCAGTCCCACCCTTCCCTTCGGACACTCTGGCTAGGAGCCTGGGGCCCGCCATAGCAGAGAGGTGACATCACCAGAGTTCGGCCAACGAGATTCCTTCCCAGCGGAAAGCACTTTAGCAGGATAAAAGGGGCAGAGCCGCACCCCCCGCTCCTGCAAGGTAGGCAGAACTGCGACCACCAACACAACAGGCCCAGCAGCCCACGGAGGGGCAGAGCCGCCGCCTGCGCCTGCAACGTAGGCGGACCTGCTACCTACCAGCAGAACAGGCCAGCGGCCTGCCGGTGTGATAGGCACATTGCCCCAATTGGAGGAGGGGCAGAGCCGCAGCCCGCGCCTGCGAGGGAGACTTTGCAACTATACAAGAGCAATATAAATTTATAGGGAGAAAATTCAATAACACAACAGTTTCACCAAGCAGAAAGAAATGCAAACAGTATGAAAAGACAAGGAAAGAAAGGACCAAAAATAATGCAGGTCAACTCAACGATAGAAGAGGTAATATCTGCAGCAGATGGAATGTCAGATAAAGAATTCAGGATATACATGCTTCAGATGATCTGGAGTCTCAAGGAAGACATTAGACAGCAAAATCAGACAATGAAAGATCACTTTGACAATGAATTACATAAACAAATCCAAGAAGCAAAAGATCAACTATACAGGGAGATAGACGTTATAAAAAAAGAAACAAACAGAAATCCTAGAAATGCAGGAAGCAATAAACCAACTTAAAAACTCAATTGAGAATACTACCAGCAGAGTAGAACACTTAGAAGATAGAACATCAGACAATGAAGACAAAGTATTTCAACTTGAAAAGAACATAGACAGCTCAGCAAGACTGTTAAGAAACCATGAGCAGAACATCCAAGAAATATGGGATAACATAAAGAGACCAAACTTAAGAGTCATTGGGATACAGGAAGGTATAGAGGTCCAAACCAAAGGAATGAGCAATCTATTCAATGAAATAATACGAGAAAACTTCCCAAACTTGAAAGAATGAGACAGAATCCCAAATCCTAGAAGCCTACAGGACGCCGAATGTGCAAAATCATAAGAGACCCACACCTAGACACATTATAATGAAGATGCCCAACATACAGAATAAGGAGAGAATTTTAAAAGCTACAAGAGAAAGGAAGCAGATTACATTTAGGGGTAAACCAATCAGGATAACAGCTGATCTTTCAACACAGACTCTGAAAGCTAGAAGATCCTGGAATAACATATTTCAAACACTGAAAGAAAATGGGTTCCAACCAAGAATTTTGTATCCAGCGAAATTAAGCTTCAGGATGGAAGATGAAATTAAAACCTTCCACGATAAACAAAAGTTAAAAGAATTTGCAGCTAGAAAACCATCTCTTCAAAACATCCTCGGCAAAACATTACAGGAAGAGGAAATGGAAAATAACTATGAAAACCAACAGTGGAAGGTAGGACAGTAAAGGGGGGGAAAATAATCAAAGAGGAAAACAAACCATGTTTAGTAACATAAATAAACAAATATGGCTGGAAGAACAACCCATATCTCAAAAATAACCCTAAATGTTAATGGCTTAAACTCACCAATTAAGAGACACAGGCTAGTAGAATGGATCACAAAACAAGACCCAACAATATGCTGCCTACAGGAGACACATTTGATAGGAAAATACATACATAGGCTGAAGGTGAAAGGTTGGGAAAAATCATATCACTCATATGGACTTCGGAAAC
Organism: Marmota flaviventris; assembly: GCF_047511675.1. Lineage (NCBI taxonomy): Eukaryota > Metazoa > Chordata > Mammalia > Rodentia > Sciuridae > Marmota > Marmota flaviventris. Next base: position 22,035,230 of record NC_092505.1, read on the forward strand.
AAGCAGGAGTGTCCATACTGATATCAAATAAAATAGATTTCAAGCCAAAGTTAATCAAAAGGGATAAAGAGGGACACTACATACTGCTTAAGGGAACCATACACCAACAAGACATAACAATCATAAATATATATGCCCCAAACAATGGTGCAGCTATGTTCACCAAACAAACTCTTCTCAAGTTCAAGAGTCTAATAGACCACCATACAATAATCATGGGAGACTTCAACACACCTCTCTCACCACTGGACAGATCTCCCAAACAAAAGTTGAATAAGGAATCTATAGAACTCAATAACACAATTAATAACCTAGACTTAATTGACATATATATAATATACCACCCAACATCAAACAGTTACACTTTTTTCTCAGCAGCACATGGATCCTTCTCAAAAATAGATCATATATTATGTCACAGGGCAACTCTTAGACAATATAAAGGAGTAGAGATAATACCATGCATCTTATCTGATCATAATGGAATGAAACTGAAAATCAACGTAAAAGAAGGAAGAAAAAAGCATACATCACTTGGAGAATGAACAATAGGTTACTGAATGATCAATGGGTTATAGAAGACATCAAGGAGAAAATTAAAAAATTCTTAGAGATAAATGAAAACACAGACACAACATATTGGAATCTATGGGACACATTGAAAGCAGTTCTAAGAGGAAAATTCATTGCTTGGAGTTCATTTCTTAAAAAAAAAAAACCCAACAAATAAATGATCTCATACTTCATCTCAAAATCCTAGAAAAAGAAGAGCAAAACAATAGCAAAAGAAGTAGAAGGCAAGAAATAATTAAAATCAGAGCTGAAATTAATGAAATCGAAACAAAAGAAACAATTGAAAAAATTGACAAAACTAAAAGTTGGTTCTTTGAAAAAATAAATTAAGTCGACAGACCCTTAGCCATGCTAACGAAGAGAAGAAGAGAGAGAACTCAAATTACTAGCATACGGGATGAAAAATGCAATATCACAACAGACACTTCAGAAATACAGAAGATAATCAGAAATTAATTTGAATCCTTATACGCCAATAAAATAGAAGATAGTGAAGGCATCGATACATTTCTTAAGTCATATGATCTGCCCAGATTGATTCAGGAGGATATAGACAACCTAAACAGACCAATATCAATTGAGGAAATAGAGGAAACTATCAAAATACTAACGACTAAGAAAAGCCCAGGACCGGATGGTTATACAGCAGAGTTTTACAAAACCTTTAAAGAGGAACTAATACCAATACTTTTCAAGCTATTTCAGGAAATAGAAAAAGAGGGAGAACTTCCAAATTCATTCTACGAGGCCAACATCACCCTGATTCCTAAACCAGACAAAGACACTTCAAAGAAAGAAAACTACAGACCAATATCTCTAATGAACCTAGATGCAAAAATCCTCAATGAAATTCTGGCGAATCGAATACAAAAACATATCAAAAAAATTGTGCAACATGATCAAGTAGGATTCATCCCTGGGATGCAAGGCTGGTTCAATATACGGAAATCAATAAATGTTATTCACCACATCAATAGACTTAAAATAAGAACCATATGATCATCTCGATAGATGTGGAAAAAACATTCAACAAAGTACAGCATCCCTTTATGTTCAAAACTCTAGAAAAACTAGGGATAATAGGAACATACCTCAATATTGTAAAAGCAATCTATGCTAAGCCTCAGGCTAGCATCATTCTGAATGGAGAAAAATTGAAGGCATTCCCTCTAAAATCTGGAACAAGACAGGGATGCCCTCTCTCACCACTTCTGTTCAACATAGTTCTCGAAACACTGGCCAGAGCAATTAGACAGACGAAAGAAATTAAAGGCATAAAAATAGGAAAAGAAGAACTTAAATTATCACTATTTGCAGGTGACATGATTCTATACCTAGCAGACCCAAAAGGATCTACCAAGAAACTATTAGAGCTAATAAATCAATTCAGCAAAGTGGCAGGATATAAAATCAACACGCATAAATCAAAGGCATTCCTGTATATCAGCGACAAATCCTCTGAAATGGAAATGAGGACAACCACTCCATTCACAATATCCTCAAAAAAAATAAAATACTTGGGAATCAACCTAACAAAAGAGGTGAAAGACTTATACAATCAAAACTACAGAACCCTAAAGAGAGAAATAGAAGAAGATCTTAGAAGATGGAAAAATATACCCTGTTCATGGATAGGCAGAACTAACATCATCAAAATGGCGATATTACTAAAAGTTCTCTATAGGTTTAATGCAATGCCAATCAAAATCTCAACGGCATTTCTTGTAGAAATAGAGAAAGCAATTATGAAATTCATATGGAAAAATAAAAGACCCAGAATAGCAAAAACAACTCTAAGCAGGAAGTGTGAATCAGGCGGTATAGCAATACCAGACTTCAAACTATACTACAGAGCAATAGTAACAAAAACAGCATGGTACTGGTACCAAAACAGGCGGGAGGACCAAAGGTACAGAATAGAGGACACAGATACCAAAGCACAAAACTACAACTACCTTATATTTGATAAAGGGGCTAAAAGCATGAAATGGAGGAAGGATAGCATCTTCAACAAATGGTGCTGGGAAAACTGGAAATCCATATGCAACAAAATGAAACTGAATCCCTTTCTCTCGCCATGCACAAAAGTTAACTCAAAATGGGTCAAGGAGCTTGATATCAAATCAGAGACACGGCGTCTGATACAAGAAAAAGTTGGATACGATCTACATTCTGTGGGGTCTGGCTCCAAATTCCTCAATAGGACTCCCATAGCACAAGAGTTAATAACTAGAATCAACAAATGGGACTTACTCAAACTAAAAAGTTTTTTCTCAGCCAAAGAAACAATAAGAGAGGTAAATAGGGAGCCTACATCCTGGGAACAAATCTTTACTCCTCACACTTCAGATAGAGCCCTAATATCCAGAGTATACAAGAAACTCAAAAAATTAAACAATAAGATAATGAATAACCCAATCAACAAATGGGCCAAGGACCTGAACAGACACTTCTCAGAGGAGGACATACAATCAATCAACAAGTACATGAAAAAATGCTCACCATCTCTAGCAGTCAGAGAAATGCAAATCAAATCCACCCTAAGTTACCATCTCACTCCAGTATGATTGGCAGCCATTATGAAGTCAAACAACAACAAGTGCTGGCGAGGATGTGGGGAAAAGGGTACACTTGTACATTGCTGGTGGGACTGCAAATTGGTGCAGCCAATTTGGAAAGCAGTATGGAGATTCCTGGGAAAGCTGGGAATGGAACCACCATTTGACCCAGCTATTCCCCTTCTCGGTCTATTCCCTAAAGACCTAAAAAGAGCATGCTACAGGGACACTGCTACATCGATGTTCATAGCAGCACAATTCACAATAACAAGACTGTGGAACCAACCTAGATGCCCTTCAATAGATGAATGGATAAAAAAATGTGGCATTTATACACAATGGAGTATTACTCTGCATTAAAAAATGACAAAATCATAGAATTTGCAGGGAAATGGATGGCATTAGAACAGATTATGCTAAGTGAAGCTAGCCAATCCCTAAAAAACAAATGTCAAATGTTTTATTTGATATAAGGAGAGTAACTAAGAACAGAGTTGGGAGGAAGAGCATGAGAAGAAGATTAACATTAAACAGGGATGAGAGGTGGGAGGGAAAAGGAAAGAGAAGGGAAATTGCATGGTAAATGAAGGAGACCCTCAGGGTTATACAAAATTACATACAAGAGGAAGTGAGAGGAAAGGGAAAAAAAAACAAGGGAGAGAAATTAATTACAGTATAGGGGGTAGAGAGAGAAGATGGGAGGGGAGGGGAAGGGAGGTGGGATCGTAGAGGATAGGAAAGGCAGCAGAATACAACAGACACTAGTATAGCAATATGTAAAACAGTGGATGTGTAACCGATGTGAAGCTGCAATCTGTATAGTGGGTAAAAATGGGAGTTCATAACCCACTTGAATCAAAGTGTGAAATATGATATGTCAAGAACTATGTAATGTTTTGAACAACCAACAATAAAAATTAAAGAAAAAAAAGAAAGTTGCACACTTTTTAACATTATAAAAATAGAATATTAAAAATCCTATTAAAATGAATGAATGGTCATTTAGTGTTTAATGTTACTCTTTACAAGTCAGTTTTTATTTAACCAAGTGGTTATTTCTCCCATTGAATGACAAAGGAACTGTAAGGCAGTAGATGGAAATTGAGATAGCTATCTCAAGAAAGAATTTTTATACACACACACACACACACACACACACACACACACAAACATGGAGAGAGAAAGAAACCTGGGCAGAGTTAGAAAGGAATAAGCCAGTGCTTCTTGACTAACTTCCACACATTGTAAAGAGTGAGAACTCTACAATTTGCTTGGTTTTGTCCATTAAAAGTAATATCAGAAAATTGCCTGTGGATCATGATCAACTACTAATCAGCTAAGATTAGAAAAGAGATTCTAATCAGACAGCAACTGTATGGGACTTTTCCTTTATGCCTGTAATTGCTCCTGATATGTATATTCCCCCTCAATTCAGGGGATAATTGTTCTCATTTAACAAAAGGATAATCATCCATTTGGACTCTTCTCATTTTAATTGTACAAAGACAATTTGTAAATCTGTTTCTGATTTCTCAGATTTTTCTTTCATAAGGCTGGTATCTTTCCCTCACTGTTTAAAACTCCAATATTGAAACCAATACTCAGGTGTACAAATTAATTCCTACTTAACTCCCCTATTTTTTCTGAATGCTGATACCCATATCCCTCAAACTTGATAAAACTGTACTGTCAAAAGTTTTCTAAAAACCACCTACCCCTCATGAGGGATAGGAATATTTATCTACTCATAAAGTGAGAATCCTAAGGGTGCTCCTGCTCTTCCTTATGGATCATCTTTCATAGCCAAGTCACAAAGACAATTTTTTGTTTGCTTTTTTAAATTTCATCTCTCTAATACCTAGAATGCTTTCTTGTTTTTACTACCAGTATAGTTTATGTCTCAGGATTACTGTTTTTCCTAAATAAAATTTTAAAACAGTTTAGTCACCCTTTTCACTGCTTTGACTGGAAGACCCAACCAAAACAATCATAGAGTAGAAAAAAAGTTTATTTTAAGGGATCATGGTTTAATCAGTCTCAATCCATAGAAGGACAGCTCCATTCCTTGGAGCTTGAGGTGAGGCAGAACATCATGGAGGAAGATTGTGGCAGGGGGAAGCAGCTCACATGATGATCAGAGGCAAAGAGAGAGAGAGAGAGAGGTTTCCACTTGCCAGATACAAATAAATATCCCCATGTCCCCAGTGACCCATCACCTCCAGCCACATCCTAGCACATCCATTATCACTCAGTTACTCCCCATTAGGGGATTAATTCAGTGATTGGGATAAGACTCTCACAACCTAATCATTTCTCCTTCGAACCTTCTTACATTGCCCCATATGAGCAATGTAACATCCATTCCGTCCCTAGCCCCCAAAACTCACAACCCTCTCACAAGGCAAAATGCGTATTTTCCATTTCCAAGAGTCCTCATAGTCAACAGTTCTGAGGTTGCTCAAAGTTCAAGTCCAAAGTCTTCTTGGAGGCACAAGGCAATCTCACATTATGAGCTCCTGGGAAATTTAAAGCTTTTTACAAGTATCTAATATTCAAAGGGAAAAATAAACATTTTATTCACAGAAATAGGGACCTAAAAAGAAGGGATAGGACCAAAGCAAGGCCAAAATCCAGCTGTGTAATGAGTCCTGTTGGTCCACTCTGGCATCTGGGGCACATGGCATGGTGATATTCCATCCAAAGGGCTTGTGTAGATTTGCCTTGTTGGTTGCAGAACAAATGACTTTTCTGTTGGCTTGTCTCTGCACAATTCCTGCAGCTTTTCTGGGATGATGTCCCATTTTACTGGCACTTCTTAATCTTGAGGGTCACCACTGAAGCTTTGGCTTTCTCCTCACATCTCCATGCTTTGCCCCCATAGGGCTGTCCACAGAAACTCTGACCCTGCTGCACTTTGCCTGGCCTCCCAAGCCTTCCTTTGAAATCTTGGTGGAAACCTCCATGACCCCCTAACTCCAGCATCCTGCATTTCTTCAGAACCAGTACCATGTGGTTAACACCAAGGTCTGCTACCATCAGGAGGAGTATGTAAGCCTCCAGGGACCTAGGCTGTATCAGCCTTCAAGTGCCTGGATGACAGAACACATTGAGAAAACTTCGTAGACACTCTTGTGCAAGAAGGGTGCCCCACTGGTCTCTTCTCAAGAGAATTTTTACTTTTACTTCCTTGAATCTGAGATGGATATGGTCTTGCCAGCTCCTTGGATGCCCTCAAGCCATCTGTCTTATTGTATCTGGGCAAAGTCTTTACCATTTCTTTGATGGCAATAAAGTCTTTAACAATTCCAACTTCTTTAGCCCCAGTTTAACTCCTGCCTTTCAAATCCAAGGTTTTCAAATCTTTCTACTCCTGATTATCACAATAACTTTTGCTAAAAAGCTTCCAGCAATATTCATGCCACTGTCTGATCTAGACATTTCTTCTGCCACATTAAGAAGTCCATCTCTTTTAAATCAGCTTCACAGAAAGTCTCAGGACATGGGCAAAATACAGACAACTTCTCAGCCAGAACATAGCATGAATGGCCTCTACTCCAAATTCCAATAGCATCTTCCTTTTTCTCTTGAGCCCGGTCTTCACTGTTCACCATCCTATTGTCATTTTGGTCTTCTAAGCTCCCACCAGAATTGTCCATTGAGGTCTGCTTACAACCATTTAACATATTTCCATCTTGCATTGCTAAGCATCTTAAAATTCCAAAAAGCTTCTGTTACAAATGTTGAGGTTAGTCACAGCAAGGGCCCCACTCATAGTACCAATTTCTGTTTTAGTCTGCTTTTTCAGTGCTGTGACTGAAAGATCCAACCAGAACAATTGTAGAGTAAGAAAAGTTTATGTAAGGGCTCACGATTTCATTAGTCTCAGTCCATAGAAGACCAGCTCCATTCCTTTAGGCTTGAGGTGAGGCAGGACATCTTGGAGGAAGAGTGTGGTGTAGGGAAGCAGCTCACATGGTGATCAGGAAGCAGAGAGAGAGAGGTTCCCATTTGCCAGATATAAATATACCTGAAAGCCATATCCTCAATGCCTACTTCCTCCAGCCACACACTACCACTTTAGTTATCACTCAGTTAATCCCTATCAGGGATTGGATTAAGAGTCTCACAGCCTAATAATTTCTCCTCCAAATCTTCTTGCATTATATCACGTATGAATTTTTGGGAGACACCTCACATCAAACCATAACAAAAGTATAAGTAAAGAGTGAGATAATTGTATCTAACAATCTTAGAAGGGGAAATGAAAAGGGCTTTATTTTTATATAAATGTCTGACTTGAGACTAAACGTTAAAAACATGGCACAGTGTAATGCCCTCAAACAAATCTTGTAGTTTCATTTTCTAGAAAAATTTTACCAACTGAGATAGAGTTAGTTCTTCTATAATGTAGCATAGACACTTTTAAAAATTACTATGCTATGCAGAATTAAATAATAAAAAGCACAGAGTTTGTAGAATACTGAAGTCAAAGGCTGCTATCTTTTGGATATTGAGTGTAGAGACATGGCCACAGCATGAAGCTACTTGAAGGCAGTGGAAAAATTAAGAGATGGGCCTAGTGGGAGTTCTGTGGATCATTTGGAGTGGATTGTCACCTCCTTGTCTCCTCTCTCTCTCACTTTCTGGTCAGGAGATAAGGGGTTTTGCTCCACCACATGCTCCTCAACTTGCCCCAAACCCACAAGCAGTAAGGTCAACCAGTTGTGGACTTGAACCCCTGAAACCATGAGCCAAAATAAATCTCCCCCCTTGATAAATTTATTTTGTTTCAATAATGAAAATCTGACTAATGCAAGGGCATGACACTTCAATATTTGTCAGTAACATATTTAAAATAAAAGAATAATAACATAGTGGCATAATATCCCATATAGCAAAAGGTAACAAATACATAAGTGTTACAATAAATATGTCACTTTATCTCTGAAATGACCCGAAGAGGATATTGATATTGTAGCTTGTGATTATTTTGAAATGATGAATGGAAGATTGTGTGCAATTTGATGGAAAGTTATAATCCAGAGATGAAATAATGTGTCTCATAATGCAGCTGATAAGCTCAGGTAGTTGGCTGTGGTTTGAGGTGTATAGATCTATCTTGTATATTTCTAAACAACTTGGTTCATGAAATATTGTGCATTTCAATAGTGTTTTTGCAGGAAGATTTTTTCATACATAGATGAAAAATGTTTTGGATAGAGATAAGAACAAGTCAAGACTGATAACATGTTTGGTATTTTCAAATGTTACAAGAAGTAAGAACAGATAGATATGGGCAAAGCAAGATATATGAGCCTCAGAAGATGACAGATTTTATTTTCTTTAGAAGGAAGAAAAATTGAAGACCCCAATGATGGCACCTCCCATGATGCAAATGAATTGTCTGACAGTTTTCATTTGAGCAAGTTGTAATGGAAATTGTGACCTCATGAGTAAGTGATATTATACCTAGCCAGGAACGTACAAACATTTGCTTAACAGCAAAAGGCACAAGACAAGGCTTTTAGAGGGAAAGGAAGATTGTTTCATGGGAAAAAATATCCCAGCAACCATGAAGATGAGAATAAGGGCAAGGAAAGTAAATACATGTAAAATTTCCTACATGGTAACCTGATTTGATAGCTATACCTAGCAGGGCAATCAATCTACAAACAGGGATGTTGATGAAAATAGCAGCAGCTACTTCTCTAAATTGGGTAAGAGTCACCTGTGATGTGATGAATAGTAATCTGCTCCTGAAAACATATGTGTGCATCTGCACTGGTTCTTAGAAAAATTAGCTCTTCCATATTTTTTAAATTTTTGAGTAATGTAAATGGGCAAGTGTGTTGGTGGGTGAGTATGTTTTTAAGAAGCCATGAATTAGTCTGCTTCTGAAAAATCAACTCACTCCAGTAACCACACTAAACATATTCATAATTAAATTAAGGAGAAATTAAGAATTAGAGTTAGTATCACAAAAATAAGGACTCAATTGACACTTTAATAAGAAGTAAGACTGTGTTCAATTATTCTCAATATATGCATCTGATATATCCATAAACAAATAGAATAATATGTCTGAAATTTGATGGGCTTCAAATACTGGTGCCCTATAGTAAAATCAACCCAACTTTATATCAGCTGATCAATGTGTTTTTAGGTCCTAAATTTAATGAGTCATTTTAACTACTTTTATTACTCTGAGAACTAAAATGGTAATGCAGCTTTTGAAAACATTTATTTAATTAACAAACCTAGAAATAGGGCACTGGAGCCTATCAATTATGTATCTTAGACATAGCAGATGTTTTTAAGGGCATGGTGTAGGAAGGCATGATTTTCCATCTGTCCAGGATTGGAAGGTAGAGAAGTACTGTTCTGCATAACAGGAAACACTAGAAAAGAATTAGTCCAAGGAGAATTCGCTACTTGCTATCTCCCCTGGAAGTGTATTTCAGTTAGGACCTCCTGAGCATTGACAGATGTGGCACAACTTCGATCAATTGCAAATGGGAGGTTCAAAAACTTTGGAGACACCAACAAATTAATGTAATTAAAAATTATACACAAAGGTATTACTACTCAAAGAAAAAAACTGTTCAGACAAGAAATACTAGAAAGAAGGTTATAAGCTACCACTCTTTTCCCAGAGACTGACAGAGGGGGGGAAATGTGTTCACATTTAGAATCCTTTCAAGCAATCGAGGGGAAGCACTTGTGTCCCTGGCCTTTGACATTTATGACTAGAAACACACTAAATGCTCCTTGGGGGAACTGAATTCCCTTCATCTCTCCAAACACTTCTGTTATATTTACCTTTCCATGATATTAGAGCTTGGTCAGTACACCCCAGAGACTCTGCTGAGAAATGCTTAAGTGTCTTGACTCACACAATGATGTTATATAAGGACTTCAATAAATATAGCACCCTACTTTTCAAAAAATGTAAACCTTTTCTTCCTATATTACTATCATGGTTAGAGAAGCAAAGACTATTCTGAAAAGAACTGTTGATGAAAGCATTTGGAAATTTAAATATAATGAAAATGTAACAATAATATATCTTTGCTTTCTTTTTTTAAGAGAAAGAAGAGAAGAGAGAGAGAATTTTTTAATATTTATTTTTAGTTTTTCGGTGGACACAACATCTTTATTTTATTTGTATGTGGTGCTGAGAATAGAACCTAGCACCCCGCGCATGCCACTTGAGCCACATCCCCAGCTCTGCTTTCTTAATTCCTAGATTTTGCCATCTTTAGGTATAATTTAATTTTTCTCAAAAGGGTATAAGCCCTTTTTTATATAAAAGAGCTAAAAGTTTGTTAACACATGTTTATATTTTGCTTGCTTATTTTAGGGAGACAGATCACCTGACTATAATTTAGTTGAGGTGATATATAATCATGTTTAATGATTATATAATTATCATATATAATCATGTTTAGCCTGATGGGCTTCATCTTAATTTTTCTATTTTATTTTTCTCATTAATGAATAATTAGCTCTTAGGTGCTTATCTCTCAAGTTTACATAAGATTTACCTGAAAGGTAAATTTTTCACATAAAATTGTTCTTCTCCATGTTATTGAAATTTAAAATACATCAATAATAGATCCTTGGGTGTGCCAGGTATGTGTCAGTTGTGCATTGGTGATGGTGGTGAAGAGAAGTGCTAAGTGAGGCCAGCCTCATTCTTGGCAGGATTCAGGAAGCCACTTTAAGGTAGTGAAGAAAGACCCTAGCTTACTGACATCTAAGAGGAAACTCAGGGATCCTGACAAAGTTACTGAAAGAAGCAAGAGTCCTTGGAGTAATAATTCTTCCCTAAAGGGAGATATAAGCAAATGAGTACAATGGCCCCCAATGGATAAAAAAAAAATATTTTTTCAGGTTTGTGGGATAGTGATCTTAACTGGTTTTTAAAAAGCAGAATACAATTAAATGTGTTTAAAGATCTAGTTGGCTTTTATTAGCAATTCATGAATTGGGCAGTATATTCTGTGAAATAGGGTCTCCACTGAACTGAGCAGAGGAGGTAGGCTTTATAGGCAGAAAAAGGACCAAAGAAAGCAGAAATAAAGAACAAAATTCAAATCAGTTGTTTCAAAGTTACTTTCCTTACAGGGTTAAAGCAGAGGGATATTTAATTTCTTCCTACTGGCTCAAGTTGACTGGGCCCCTTTAAATTGGTTGCTATGAATCTCCTGGTGTTTGTTTTAATTACACAGCACCAAGTAACCAATACAAATGACTCTATTCTGATTTGTTCTGGTCTTTTGGGATCTACTGCAGGAGTTCAGTCCAAAGCAATTATGTCTGATAAATGATACTTAAACTGGTAAATAAACCAACTAGTTATTCTGAGAATAACTTTCTGTCACTAGAAAGGGATAGTTAAGGGATAAAAAAAAAATTAACCTTAACAACCCTGATCAGTTTAGCATGGGACTTTCCTTAACTACATCCTTGGTGAGTGGTATGCTCCATCCCTTACCAGGTCACTATAGTTGTCGCAGTAATCACTCAATGATGGTAAGGAGGACACTGAAGTGGGGATTTCCACAAGACCTGTCAAGATTTTGATGTTTTTTGATGTTCTTGTATATGTAGTTTGGTATCTGTTCTTAATTTTGCAAAACACACACACACACACAAAAAAAAAAGAAAACAAAATTGCCATTATTGCTATTTCATTCTCCCTGCTTCTTCTGATATTCAAATTATGCATGCAGTTATATATCTGGTATTCTTTGATAGCTTTAAATGTTCTATTTTTGTTTTCTTTTCTTTTTCTTTCTTTCATTTTATTGAAAGTTTCCATTGACTTATGTTCAACTCCCTGTTTTCATAGTTTTGCTAGCTATACTGTAGAATTAGTTGAAGGAATTCTTGTTTTTTTTTTCTGTGTTTTTTTTTTCTTCATGTCCAGAATTTCTTATTTAAACTTTTAAAATTTCCATGTATGTGCCTGAGCTAAGAAACTATTTTTGATTGTAGCCCATGTTTTTCATGATAACCCTTAATAGTTCAATCATAGTGATATTTAATTCCCTGTTTGATAATACTGATGTCTATTTCATACTATTTTTCTCTTGTATATTGGCATGCTTGTGGGGTTTTTTTTTATGTTGATAGAGATATTTTATGAAAGGGCTGAGGTAAGTAGGAATTAGTATGAGGATTTATGCTATTTTTACTAGGAATTGACTGAAGCCTAGATTTCATAGGCTTCCAAATATTCTACACCTATTGTTTCTGGATCTCTTCTTGGCTTGCTCTCTTTTCATGAAATGCTCTGATAAAGACTTTCTCCTTTACTGACTTTCAACCATAATCCACTGTCACTATATTGGGTGCTCCATTGATGTGAAGTCTTAGAGACAGGGGTGGTTTATAATCTCCTAATTAAGGGTCAGACTTAATGGCCTATGTACATGGCTGTGACCTTCACAAGTATTTTTCTGAGTATATAGGTTCTTCCCCCTTGTTCCCTATTCTTTCCTTGACAGTAATGTTCCTAATCTTTTCCCTTAGAATTCTGGGGAGGCCTGTAATTGTGAGAAATTCCTGTATTCCTGAAGCGACAATGGTTCAGATTTGAATATTAGAGGAATCCTTTTGCTGGGTAGGTATGTCTAAGGCTTTAGGCATATTTAACATTGAATACTTTCCCCTTCTACTTCTTTAAGTATCTAAAATCCTCACTATGGGAATATGGTTGTGTATCTCTTGAAAGCAAGAGGGGAATGAGAGATTTCTTGTTTAAACTAAGTAGTTATTTATACTGAGCCCCCAGGAATTCACTGAAATTTTATTAAATTTCACCTCTCACTTTAAGCCCCTACCAGCTTTTATTCCAGGTTAGCAGATCTCAATTGACTCTGTATCTTGATTTTAGAGTAGTGGTAGCCTCCAACATCAGGACATTGATATATGTAAGCTGTCAACTTGTCTCTTTGCTCAGTTTTTTTTTTCCTTATTACAAGTAGGAGAATGAGAACATTTAAGATCTTCATATGTCAGAGGTGAAATCAGAACTCTTACCTTCTAAGATTTACATCTTCAAGTACTATGGATCATAAAAGAATTTGGACTCTAGTGGTAATTGTGGTAATATTCATCTCAAAGGTTCATATGTCCATTTTTTTCTCCCTAAAAATAATACAGTTATCTGTAAAATTATTGATTTTGCATAGTACTATTCAGCACATAGAGATGGATAGTTATATAATGGGTTGGATTAAACTTAACCACTATCAGTGTTTCTGTTTGTTTTTGCCCCTCACTCTCTTGTATTCATTGGTGATTGGATACATGTACATGTCTCTTATTCTCTGATGTATAAGATTTCAAGGTATAGAATTTTTATTCTAGTAATGATTTTCTTGATTTCTAATGAGTATATCTAACTAGTTTTCACAGGTATTTAGGCCTATAAATGCTTAAAGAAATATGTATGAAAGTCATCCTACAAATGTAAAATGAAAGAAATATATTATCATTTTGCCCTGAGAGAAATATAGCTCCAGTTAAAAATAAAGTGAATGTTACAATCTCTTTTGACTATATGGAATCCAACATTAAAACTGAGATAATGCTCTAGAATCAAATAGCCCTCAAATCTCAGTGGCTTGAACAGCAAGCAACAGTTTTAATGCTGCACTTAAAAAAATGTTTTATTATTTTATGATAAGATCTTGCTAAGTTGCTATTTTGGCCTTGAACTTGGTTAGCCTCCTGAATAGGTCTCCCATGTAGCTTGGATTAAAAGGCTCTATACTGGACCCCCACACTGAGGTTTTTGTTTTGCAGCACAGAGAAATAAATTTTCATGGTACATTTTAATTTACATTTTAGCTAATGCTTCTGCTTCCTGTCAACCTCATTCAAAGATTCAGACAGAAGAGCACCACCTTTCAGGGTTTTACATGATAAAAGAATGAGAAATGGTAAGCTGAATATTGGATATTAAAATTTTTTTCCAGAAATGATACACTTTACCTCTGCTAACATTCTATTGCCCTAAAGGAGAAAAACCTTTAAAGACTATCTCATATCTTATAGTGCATATAAAATGTATTTATATGTTAAATAGATAAGATGAATGAGTTTCAGTAGAACACATGACTAAGATACATATGTTTAAAATTTTTCTATTACATAATGTTATATACAGCAAAGAACCTACTAAATTTATTTCCATATATATGTCTGAATATCTATGGGACAAGATAACTAGATGACTAACATTATTCATTTGTAGGCTATCTTCCCACAAATTGTGATAGGTAATTCATCATAGGGTGCTTTTCCATCACTCTAACTACTATGAAACATGACTATTACCATTAGTTTATAGACTGTAAGTAACCTGACAACATTTGTACAAAATTAAAGGGGCAGAAGTATAATGGGAATCCAGAATGCTCTTTAAAATGAGCCTGTCAATGGTGATAAAATATAGTTGACATATATTCCTGAAAGCAAATTAAATGTTTACTAGAATTTTTTCTTTTTATTTTTTTTCATTCAGTGACCAAGAGTTAAAGATCCAGTATAAGACAAATATTCTTTCAAAAAAAGGTAGAATCACAGAATGTTAAAGATTATGCATTCCGTATACCCCAATTAATAACATTGGGGAAAATACTGAAAGGATTCAAGACTACTTTCACAATATATCCATTTCAAGGTGGCTTAAAACATAGGTCGGTGACTGCTTTAGACAAAGACTATGAAATGATTCTCTAAAGTATTATATAACTTTTTATTCAAAATATTTTCCTAATGTATTTTTACTAACTACATTGTAAATGTATTTAAATATGTGAATATAATATATAATATGTTTATATATATGTATGTATATACATATATATAAATGCTGAGGGGACTGCCCTTCCAGCACCAACTGCAGGGAGCTTAAGGTCATGGAGAAACCTCTCTGGAGACAGTTTCAGAGAGCAGCGTCTGCTTTATTGCACAGCAAAAATAGCTTTTATAGTGGGTATGTGCCAATTTGCATATAACAGTCATGATAGGCCAGAGGTGATACAACAACATATCGTCTTATGGGAGTCCGGACACCAACAGCCCAGAAACTGCCACACAGACTAACCCTGCATTAGCAGGGACATAACTTTTTTCAAGGAAACAAGGATGGCCCTTGCCAGTGTTCTGACAGCACTCTGTCCCAAAACATAGTGTTCTGTGTTAGGACTTCCCTGCTGCACAAAGAGCAAGGTAAGCATTCCTCCATGAGGGTCCAAGGTTAGGCCCTGCAACATATAAACTTTCAAAGTTATTGAAAATAAGACCTATTCTCTTCATTACTTTAAGTATTTTATAATTTAATGAATTTCTGGGATATTAATATAATTTTGATTATATATATATATATATATTTACATATATATATATATATATATATATATATATATATATATATATATAAAGTTGAGAATATGCTAAAAAATTTAAAAATTGTTGAAATACCACTTTTAAAATAGTTCATTTAATTTGGTAATGATATTGAAATAGATATGAGAATGCAGTAGAACATGTCAATCTGACCTTAATTTAATGCATTTAATTTTGTGATGTGAGCAACCAAAGCTATGCATTATAGGAGTACAAAATGTTACATGAAAAATCACAATAATAACCATCATTTAGCAAGAACACATTGTATCTAAGGAAAAAGCACTCTTAAAGTTTTTGGAAAACATGTAATATATTCTAGAAAATTTTGAAATGACGAGAAATTATTTTGAAAAGTCAAGTTTTTGATAGTTGCTATATAAGTAAATTGAGATAATTAAAGATTCATAGGCAGTTATAAGAAATTAATACGGAAAGAACTACTGTACCCTTTACTCAGTTTCTCCCAAAGGTAACATTGTGCAAAACTCTCATGTAATATCACAGTCAAAATATTGATATAGATACAGTGAAGACACAGAACAATCTCATAGGATCCTTAGTTTTGCCTTTTAATTACCACATCTTCCTCCATCCTTGACACCCAGTAATCTGTCCCCCACTTCCATGATTTTGCCATTTTAGGCATGTTATATAAATGGAGTTCTACATTGTATAACCCTTTCTGACTGACTTTTCTACCTCAGTGTAATTCCCTGAAAATTGACTCTAGTTTGTGTATTTATACTTAAGAATAGCACTTCATAATTAATTTAGAATTATTTCAGGAACACATAGTTTACTGCATGATAATTAATGAAACTTTTACAATGTAAACAAAGGAAAAGGGTTTTGGTAGTGTTATTTCTTATTTTTATTGCTTCATGAAGTCCATAGAAATCTTCCATATTATGTCAGAATGATCTATTTGACTTGAGAAAAAAAAAGTTACCTATTCTTGAGAGATTTTTAAGTGTTTTTGTTTGTTTGTTTGTTTGTTTGTCTGTTTTTCCATTTTAAAAGTCTTTGTATGGGAAATATTGATAATTGACTGATGCTTCTCAAGAGATAAAAACTAAAGGTCCTAGTTTGGAATGTAACTCACTATTACAACACTTGCCTACCATCTGCACAAATTTGGGGGTAAATTCCCTGTTTTGACTCAAAGAACTAAAAATTCCACATTGCAAGGAATGCTCTCTCTTTAGTAGTCATGTCACATATAGGAGGAAAAAAGAAGGCTAACGCTATGAGACCAAGGATGAATCATAAGTAGCAACATGGGGTCTCATGAGTACAAGAGGCCTCAGTCACCTAAGTGTGGTGAATTCCTGAATCATGTTCAATCACTGGGACACCAAAATTTAGCTTTTTTTTTCTATTGTTCTGAAATATTGGGATACACAAAATGCAAGGAATTTAAAGAAGGCAGAAACATAGCAAAATATGATAATCAGCAAAATGGAGTACAATACCCATAATTGACTAAAACAATCTGCCTTCTTCACCTGATACTTTTGCAGAGAATGTCAGAAAGCAGTACCTATCCTATAGGGACAGAAAGAACTCTGTTTCTTGCTTATATAGAAAAGTCAAATAACAGCTTAACCAAAGATCTGGGAGACTTGAAATTCCAAGAGGACCCAACACTGACCCCAACTGAGGCCCCCAGAGATGGAGAACACAATGTTTAAATTTCTGGTACCACAATCTGAATCCAGAATGAGTTATCAGAAAAATAAGTGAAGTCCCTTTGGGGTCTTGCTGTGGTTACAGAGATTTCAACCTAAAAGGTAACTGAAGGCACACTGAGTGAGTGTGAGAACTGAGTATATTTAAGTCAAAATGATGATAGTCACCCAGAGAAAAAGCATAAATCCTAATTGCCAAGAATAAAAGAATAAGTGCCCTCAAAATAGGGTCTGAAGGTCTGGGGGGGGTTATAGATTGGAAGAAGACAAAGGAGAAGAAAAAGACTAAGAAGAAGAAAATTACAATGAACTGGTTCTTACAAATGCACTGTTCAAAAAAAGGAGCACAGGGTGTTGGTATGTATTCCACATAAAAATTCTAATAAGCAGGAAAAAAGATTTTCCTGTTTTTTTTTTCTTATCTTAATGACATCAGAAGTTCACATAAACTTGCCACATAAATTCATAATGACTTTGGTAACTGTGTCTTAAATTTCATGTTTACCCTGGTCTAAAGCATTTTTTTTTTGTATGTGTGTTTCTCATCTCTCTTCTTGTACTCTGTGTATGATATGGTTCTACATTATTTTACTTGTATATATGCATGTGTGCACATGTGTACAGGCTTCCACATGTGGGGTTTCTAATCAAGGCAGAGAGGTGGCTCAGTCCCTTTGCTCCGTCTTAGGCAGGTTGTGTGCCTGAACCTTAAGATGCAGCTTTCTCAGCAATGGCATCTTCTTTATATGGCAGTTGATCTTTTCCTCCCATGCAGTTCAAGGTCCCAGGCCAGATGTACTTTGCCTCTCCCTTTGCAGAAGAGGTATTCTGCTCAAGTAGTGAAGAATCCTGGGAGTGAACTGTTTTCCTCTTCCTGCTCCAGCAGCAGGTGAGGAAAACCTTGCATTAGAACAATATCTGATGTGCAAATATGCTGCCTGTCGGCCACCAACACTCAACCACCACTACAACTCGACTACATGCAGGGTCCAATGAGCAGAGCTTTCTCCAGGTGATGATGTTACTCTCCCATAGAATCTCTGCATGTTTTAATCACAGAGTGACATTTCTCTGAGGCAATTTTGCCCTGCCATGAATCTTCTTGTGAACATTTGGCAAAGAACTCTAGAAAGGAGTGGTAGAGTGGGTGCAGACTTCATGTTAATTTTTGTATTTTTAGCTTTTTGAGTGAGATGGACCTTTGAGTGTTTACAACTTGTCAAATTCCAGATTCAAGGTGAATTTTATAACATTCTTAATGAAGTAGAGAATAAGCTTTTTCGTGGAAAGTGGGAAGTCACACACACAGAGCGAGCAAGAAAATTCACTGAAACTTCATCCTGCATTTTCCCCAGAAATATGTCCTATGGCTAATTTGCTCTACTGAGTATGCCATATGGATTCACATTCCAGGAGGAAATTGTCCTTTTATATAGAAAATGAGGAGAAAGCAGGAATTCTGTTGCAGAATACCCATGCATTTTAGTTCCAAGCAAATTTGATTATTTTATCTTACCTGGATTCATTACTGAAAGAGAATACATTTCTATGATTTTTTTTACAATTATCCTTCTCTTGATACTGTCTATTCTCCTCTCTGAAAAGCAATGTGATAATAACCTTTTGCTTTAAATCACATTAAATGTCAACTTCACAGGTATTTATAGTTGTAGGTATAGCCTGTGAACCAATCTTACTTAAAGGAAAGTACACATTCATATGCACACAAATCTGGAAGGCAAATAGGTCAAAGATATGTGTAGTTATCATAAAAACATGAAAGATTTTGGGGACAACATCCAATAAAATAATTATCTATGCCATAAAACTATGAATGGGGATCTTCATGTAAAACTCTATAAATTGTATCAAGATAACCCTAGTGGTTATTTGGATGCTTAAATGGAACTGTTTGGGAGAAATTCTTTCTTTTTATTTTGCACCTCTGCTTTATTTCTCCATTACGATGATTTTATAGTGAACATGCCTGCTTGTAAAGTAATTTTAGCAAATGTTTAAAAGTCTCTTCCGGGCTGAGTGTATTAAGTTTTATATAAGCTGTGTTTTCTATGTTCTGCTTTATTGCAACTATGTCCATGGACCCTGTAGCGTTTATGCAAGCTGCAGGCTACTGCCATCATCTTTAGAACATCTAGCCAACTGCTTTTATGTCTTTAAGATACTCTAACAGCTAAAATAGCGTTGGCAATAAGCACATCAGGAAATAAAGATACATTTCAGGAATGGACTTCCCTAAAATTCTGCCGATCTGAGGTTTGAATAGGCCCATAAGTGCTTTTGTAGCTTTTGCAGATAATCAAGAATGAGATTTCTTTTTAGATTTTATTCTCAGAAGGAGGTTATTTTTACTTAGGAAAGAGAATATGCTCTGATAAAACCATATGTGTGAAGGTTTCAATGTATCAACCTTTTTGGGAGTGTTTGTATTACTTTGATTCCTTCTTAAAATGGGGGAAAAGCCTGGTTAACTTAAATGACTTCTAATTTGGCTAAAAATTTGAATTGATTTTATGGATTATTTCTCCTAGGATGCAGATGGAATCAAATCAATGTGCACATTTTATATATTTCTTCCCGTAGATCTTCAAAATTGCTGCTGCTATATATGTAATTACCAAAATTTAAATTGATAAAAAGTGTTCTGATTTATAAAGTAAAAGTTCTTAGCATTTTAAAAGGGTTAAAACATGGAATTGTGGCATTTTGGGGCACCTAATTACAATATAGAAGATTTTATCTGAACATTGTAATTATCTATCAATTTAATGCTCTTCATTTTCTATTCATTTTTTTTTTTTTTGCATTTTACTTGTATCTAGGTGTATTTAAAATTCTAATTGGGATAGAATTAGATAGTAAAGATTAGAAGTCTTAAAATCTTCATTATTTACCATTTAAATTTTACCTAATGTAACAAAACTTTTGAAGAAAATTTTTGTATCTGAAAAACATCCAGATAAAAATTTTCTAGAACTTTCTTTTTTGATGTCATGGGGATTAGAAAAACAATGAAACAAATAAATAATGAGCCTGAGAAAAGAGGAGTTTATGGATAACTGAGTGTTAATCTTTCTGCAGTTATACAATATCCTTTAGTTAAAATGTGCCTTTAAGTATTCACAAACTTTAGAGTGGATATTCTAATTTTAAAATCCTGTTATACTATAAATATGGCTTCCATAAGTTGGGGGAGCCAGGAAGAGGAAATATACACTTAATAAATAAAATACATGAGAAAATATAAAATTTGATTAATGGATTAAGAAAACCTAATACTTCTAAGATAAATGTTACATATATAGGACATTGTGCTAATTTTGAAGAATTTCAATATAGTTACTTGAAAGTAAAAGTATATGTTAGTAAAAGCATATAGTAGGTCAAATATACTAAAATGATTTTTATCTATCATGAATATAAAGAAAGTAAAATCAAGAATTTAACATGTTTTCTAGATCAGATATTTCTATCTAGTTTTGCATACTTCAACTTTTGCAACAGTATTTAATGAGGATAAAAATAAAAGGGAAGCTTTTATATTCAAATTGGATGCTAATATATAATGTTTATAACTTTCAAGTCAGATGTACAACAATATATCATGGAAAGTAACTTAATTAAAGAAAAAAATTAAAAAGTACAAATAGAAAATATGTTGTTGTTGTTTGTTTTAGTTCTAGGGATTTTACTGTAACTTGAACATGCTAAACAAATTCTCTACCACTAAGCCTATCCTCTGTCTAAAATATTTAATTTTCTACTTGAATTCTTTAAGAGAAGATGTACATATATGAAGATGGCACAATATCCTTAACACTTCAATAAGCATTCCTCAGAATGATAGACATATTTAAAGACATATATTCCTGAATATTCAGCAGAACATTGCCTCAACTGTAAATTACTTTTTCTCATAAATGTCTCTGTTTTTAGTCTTTTAAAAGTGGAAAACAGTGAAATTAACCAAAATAGACAAATGGTTAGTTCATTAGAAAATTGGGTACTGGAAATTGAACTCAGGGGCACTCGACCACTGAGCCACATCCCCAGGCCATGTTGTATTTTTTAGTTAGAGACAGGGTTCTCACTGAGTTGCTTAGCACCTCCAAGTTGTTGAGGCTAGCTTTGGACTCACAATCCTCCTGTCTCAGCCTCACCAGCCACTGTCACCGAGCCACCATGCCTGGTGACAAATGATTATTGAAAAGGCAAATTTGCCACACATTGTATCAAGCACTAGATATACAGTTATCATACTTGGTTCCCAAAAAATTCACAGTCTAGAACAGAGAATAATAATAATAACATTGTGGATTACATTTTTAATGCTGATAAATATATATGTACATTTCATAAAATATACCAATTATATTTCATAATATGCCCATGAGAAGATGTTGTTAACATAACCATTTTAAGAGAGAACTTTGTAGTGCTGAAAGTTAGTAAGCTATAGAGCATGAACATATTACCAAGTGTATTAGTCTTCTGAAAATATCCCACAGGAGATTCAGGAAAATACGGAGAGTAGCTTAGTTTTCTGAACTAAGATTCTTATGTATATTCTTATCTGTAAATCTCTTTAGTAAATCTCAGTAACTATTCAGCTTCCCCATTTGAAAATGTGGAGTTGGGTTTTTCAAATCTCAATATGTCTTTTTAATGACTATAATCAAAATTAGAAAGCTGAATTCTATATAACAACCAGAAAGCTTGATGCAGTAAAGCGAATGAAATTTGCTATTGGTAAAGGGAAATTGAATCTATGTGTGCAAATAAAGAAGGGATAGATGAACGCTTACAGGTGTAAGCCCTTAAACTATATTATCAAACAGCTTGAACTGCTTGGGTGGTCTGATTTCACCATGTCTAATATTTTATTAGGGGATGCTCCTTCCTCATAACATTCTAAATATATTTTTAAGGTCAGAAGCATTGGAAAGATCTTTGCAGCTTCATATAACCTAACTTATGGATGAGACTATTGGTCTGGTTGGTATGAAGAACATCTAGAATCCCTAGAGACCAGAAGCAGAAGCAGGCTTTTTTTTTTTTTTTTTTTTTTTTTAGCTACTTTGGATTTTTTGAGCCAGCTGCTAAATTAATATAAGGCAGATAAGGCAGGAACTCCATGGAATAGACATTTGTGTCTCCTCAGCTCCCTCAGCTATCTGCACTTTCTCAACCAGATGGAATAGAGAAGAACAGATATGTATATAAAAGTCAACATGGAATTCTAGGTTATTTCTTATTTATCCTCGATCTCATTTAATTTCATGTTCATTCCCACAGTTGTCCAGACAAACTGCTTATCAGTTATTTCTTATTTCACTCATATGGAGTCAGAAATAGCTCAATATGCCAGAGCCTACGTTTTTTCTGTTATTATTACTTATGCTTTTGTTCAAATTGTTGTTTCCTCCATATCTGCAATAATTTCCTGAGTTCACTGCCCTCTACCACAGGTACTTTTTCACCTACAACTATATTTTAAACCACCACCAATAGTACTTTTCTAAGAAAAAGATGTAAACATTTAAATTGTTTAAAATTTGTCATCATGAAAATGTGGAGTTGGGTTTTTCAAATCTCAATGTCTTTCTTAATGACTATAATCAAAATTATAGTCATGGCACCCATTACAAAGGGATTTATATAAAGTCCTAAAAATATTATGAGGTGAACACATTCTTGCACATTTGAGGACAGCAGAAACTGGTGTGACTTAACAGGAGTAAGCAGGAGGGGAAAAATAACAGGAGTTTCAAAGAAATTATGTGAGGGGCAGCCTTTTGATATTTTAAGGGTAAGGGTTTTGCTGTGGGTATCTAAGTGATTAGAACAAATAAGTGGCATAAAAAAAGTTATTTTGCACATTGATTATTCTGGTTTTTGCGTTTTGCAAATCAACACAGTAGACCAGGTTTAGAAGCAGAAAAACAGTTAGGTGTCACTGCAAATGTCCACATAAGAGAAGATGTTTACTTGGCTACAATGGTAGTGCAGAGGTGCTAAAAATGTATGATTCAATTCTGATTCTAAATAAACATTTTTTAAATTAATAGCATAATTTTTATCTTACAAAAATCATTTAAAAATTTGGAATCCTATATATTTGTGATACATGAGAATAAAAACATTGACCAGACTCTATTATCAATAAGTGTGAGAATGCAGAATTGAGTGAGCAAGTTTGTATTAGTTTAGTGTTTATCAACATTATTTCATGAAGCATGCATCTTCTAAAGTTTTTCCATAGACAAATAAAACATTACTTACTGTGAGATGTTATCAGATAAAGTAAGTAATTTCCTTTAATAATTCTTATTAACGTTCTGATTTTTCCTGCCTCTTAGTTTTTTTGGACTGTGGTTATAGCTCAGTGATAGAACACTTGCCTAGCATGTGTATGGCACTGGGTTCTATCCTCGGCACCACATAAAAATAAATAAATAAAATGAAGGCTGAAAAAAAAAAGCAATACCTACTACCACAACACATGACTAAACCATTCAGGGTCACTCCAGGAGAACGGGCACAAATTAATGGGCTGGCACAAATTAACGACACACAGACAGAGAAATACCTTTTTATTTGGGCTCTTTGATGGCCCCTCTGATCCATTTCCCACAAAGGAGGCAAGGCAGGCAAGAAAGAGACAGAGGAGCACGTTCTGAAGCCTGTTTTATTGAGGGAAAACACTTGAGAAAGTTCTACCCAAAGGAGGCAAAGGGTCAGGTTTCAGGGCGTTGAGTCTAGCTTTGTGATGTCTTGTGGTCAGCAGATTGACTGACATCTTGGAAGGCTACCCCCATCTCAGGTGCTGTGTGGGATCAAAAGGCAAGAGTGTGTGAAAAGGACACATATGTGCACAAGCCAAATAGAGCGGCAATGTGAATCCAGTTCGCTTGTGCACTCAAAATGCTCACAGCTCACACACTCAGCCTGTGGCTGACCTGTGACAACGTACGTTTCTACCATGATTTCTTTTTTCCTCCTCTAAGTTGTTCTTGTAAGATATTTGGATCACAGAGTTAAAAAGCTGCAACACAAATATGAAAGTCAGATACCTGGAGTTTTTTTTTTGTTTGTTTTTAAAGTAATATTCTATATGCCCAGCTAATCCTTGAGAATCTTTGGGAATAACAAGGAATACCTGTATTTTTGAATACTGCTTATCTGTGAAGTCTGCTCAGTGGCATACACTGTTTCAAGGAAGTAACAAGTTAAATTCAACAGAATCAATTGTTAAGAAATCAATTTATTTATCTGAAAAAAAAAATCTGAAAGCTTGTCTTGATATGCAGATTAAAAAGGAGAAACATCTAGTTCTATCATACTTTCAGTATGCATTAATGTCAGCAATAAATCTATAGGAAAACACAGTCAAGTCTTTAGTAAAACACTGTTGGATAATATTTCATAGATTAGCTTAAAAAATGCTGCCCAATCCCTCAGCTAATACAGCATTTATAGAGACATAGGGTCAGAGAAAAAAAAATTGTATATACATGTAGAAATAGTAAAATTTTATTTTAGGAAAATATTTTTTGACTGAAAATAGTTACATTTTTATAGAGTTTAGCTTAGAAAAGACACAAGTCACTATAATATAAAACATTTTAACTTATTGCCTTTGGATATGTGTTTGTGGATTATCAGTTGAATGTTCAATAGGCTAAATGAACTGAAATCAAATGCATCATTAATAGTAACTATAGTATATTTGTCATCAATTTGATACATTTTTTGTTTCTAAAGTTTATCCACAGAAGTTGGTTTTAAAATGAAAATATAAAGTACATTTAATTGAAAAACAATGAAGAATTAAGAATTATTTTTGTCATACTAATTCACTAATATTAATACTATATAGTAATATTAAATGCTTCCAACATATGCCAGATTTTATATTTCATTTATGAACTAAAACATGGAGCAGAGTTCTAGTCTTAACCTTCTTTTTTTTTCCAATGAGAGAGGAGAGAGAGAGAGAGAGAGAGAGAGAGAGAGAGAGAGAGAGAGAGAGAATTTTAATATTTATCTTTTAGTTATCGGAGGATACAACATCTTTGTTTTTTTTTTTTTTTTTTTTGTATGTGGTGCTGAGGATCGAACCCGGGCCGCACACATGCCAGGCGAGAGCGCTACCACTTGAGCCACATCCCCAGCCCCCTAGTCTTAACCTTCTAATTATTTAATCTATCATTTAGTTTCATAATAATTCTCTGACTTCCTCCTCTTAATTTAACTAATGGACATGTGTTGGTATTATAAAAATGTGACAGATCATTTAGATTTCCATGTATTAGTGTGTATGTCTCTGTGTATGCATGTGTGTATGTTGTATTGCCAATTCAAAACAACAAGTTTGGGGAAATTTCATGCATGTTCTTTATTGAATCTTTTATAGTAATAAATTACATAACAGAAATAGCTTAACAAGCCTGACTCATTATTGCACAGTTAAGAGGAATAAAAGCTCAGTTTATTTGCATTTTTCCAGATGTCAGAGCACCATAGAGTACCACTATTATTATTTCTGGCATCAGTCTGCAAATTGGGACAGAGTAAAACTGAAGTGAAAAGGACACCAGGAGTCAACATAAACTTGTGAATCATAACACACAAAAGAGTGCCAATAAAAGCAGCATTAATACAGAAGTGAAGCCTAATGGAAAAATCCATTGAACTGGAGAGAGTGCCCAGATTTCCAGAATTTGTAGTAAGCAAAGCTGTGCACATGGTGATAGAGTTCATTGATTGATAGAGAGTCAAATTTATTTGGTTCAAAGATAATATGATGTGAAAATCCAACAGTTTTGTTTTAAGCATGTGAAAAGTACTTTGTTTCTATAAGTGCACCCTTGAAATTGAAGAGGAAAAGAAAAACACAGAATCTAATTTTATCCATAAATACACAGCAGTATGTTTTCTAGATTAGGCACATTACAGTTCTGTTGCACCTATGCTAACAATCATACCCATTCTTTTCTTAAAGAAATAGAATAAAGATGTACTTTATTTAAAATATTGTCATCTAAGGTTTGATAATAGGTATTTGGATTCATTGCTGTTCTTTAAAGTCCCAAGAACAATATATGTGAACCTCTGACCTTTGTGTTCCTTTCTCTAGAATGTTCTTTCAAATAATATGCACAGCTCATGCCCCTACCTCCCTAGAATCAGCTTGACTATCCACCTGTGCAGTGATACTGTAATGGTACTATTTATTCAATTTGCAAGTAAAAATAAAAGAAGGCTATTGATCCACATTAAATTTTCATGTCAATACAAAATAAATACTTACTTAGTCTAGCCACTGAAATTTCAGGGGTGCAGCAATAGTACTAAATATTCTAATATCATCCTCATTTTTTTTTTCTTTCAGTCAACCAGGTATAATACAAAAAGAGCTGAGAACAATCATTAGAAGAACTGATTTCAGTCCAGTCTCATTAAATTAGTGTGTAGTGGCGTATACTTTGTCAACATATTTAATCCTTCAGAAAACAATTTCTTGCTTTGGGAAATGTAGGATTATATAATTTTTTGGGGAAAAGTGATTTTACAAGCATACTAACTAGGGGTTGACTTGAGAATCATATTTTTGCTATTTGCCTGTCTTTAACTTTTAAGATCTCTTGATAGCTCAGTTTTCAATTTTGTAAAATCAGTCTAATAAAACTTGTGTCAGAAGGTTTTTGTGAAAATTCTCTGAGATGATATTTGTAAAATTTTCATTGTCTGTCATATACAGTCACTAAATGATAATTCCACAATATATTTACATTGACCAACATGCAACAACAAGAAGTTTGAAAGGCTAAGGTAGGAAGACCACAAGTTTGAGGCCAGCCTTAGGAACTTAGTGACTACCAGTATCAAAGTAAAATAAAATAAGATAAAACAAATAAATAAAATAAAATGACTGGGGATGTAGCTCAGTAGTAAAACATATCTGGATTCAATCCATAGTAACAAAATCCCCAAGTAAACTAAAAAAGAAATTTGCTGGACATGTGAAAAAAATCATTAAGAATATGACTTTAAAAGAAACTCATGTAAAAATCATAAAAATATGAAATTAAACTCAAAGATCTGTAGGACAATATCAAGATAAATTAAAATACATATTAAGAAAATAAAGGCAAATTCAGTATTCTTTGAGACAATATCAAGCATTCTAATATATTTGTTTGTACAGTCCTAGAGGAGAAAAGAAAGAGATTGGGGAAAAGTAACATTGGAAGAAATGGTGGTTAAATATTTTCTAAATCTGAAGCAGATTATGTTACTTATTTTAAAGAAGTTAATAATTTTTTATAGTACTTTTCTATTAGTTAGAAATACTTTTTAAAATTATATCCTTTTATTTGTTCCCTGTATGTGTGCTAATGAATTTAATTTTGGAAACTTTCATAATATTCACTTTGAGATGATGGAAAGACTGACTTAAGAATTTCTGCAAATATTACAATAATGAGATACTGTGGGAAATGGAGTAGGTTATAACTGCCAAGGAAACATATAGTAATGCCAGGGCTCATTTATTTACTATAAAAAGATTAATAGGACTCAGGATAAGGAATCATGAAGAATTTCTGCAATTTTCCATATGTGACTCTGATATGTCAATTTATCATGATAATATCTATTATCTATTATTTCTTGAATATATATTATGGAGAAGATTCCACAGCCAATATTTTATTGATTTAGTTTGTTAACAATTATAATTAACAGTACAAATTTTAAGATGACACAATGAGTATTAAGTAATTTAAATATCATCATTGGTGTCACATAGGTTACCTGTGGCAAAAGATCAAACTTAACACACTCTTTACGTCAGGCATCCATGGTTGATGTTTTTAAAATTATGCTTTTAATTAGTGTCTATTGCTTTATAGTGGTTTAAAGTATACCCTGCCTCCAGTAAAGATATGTCTAATTCTAATCTTCAATATATAAGAATTTGAATTTATTTGGAAATAGTGTCTGTGCAGCTGTAATTTAATTAGAGACCTCAAGAACACGTCACACTGGATTTAGATGTGCTTATAAAGTGAAACCAAGAGAGATTTTAGAGACACAGGCAGGGAAAATTCTATGATTTGTAGATGTTTTCTCCAAAATTCAGGTGCTGCCAATGTGTGAGTATTAAAAGAAGAACCTTTATGAGATATTGGATTCATGAGGGTTCTTCCCTTGTGAAGGGGATTAAGGTGGCTACAAAAGAGGTTTCACACAGTAGTTGTTCAACCAGCTTGTCAATCTGACTTCTTGCCAAGTGAGGACCCAGCATTCCTGACCTCTAGAGGAAGAAACTTTCACTACACAACTGATCCCATTGGCTGCTTGATTTTGGACTGTGGGAACTAAATTTCTCTTTATTATAAATTGCTCAGACTGTGATATTCTGTTATAGCAACACAAAACAGGTTAGAAAAGGTCTTGTGAAACCTGAAGCAAAAAACAAAACAAAAACAACAACAACAAAACGGAATGATAGGTCTATAAGTTAAGGACCAAAGCAGCATTGTCTAGGTCACTGAAATCTAAGAGTAGAGCAGATTCTCCATGGAGCCTCTGAAAGTAACCAACCCGCCTAACACCTTGGTTCCATCCTTCTAGATTCTAGAGTTGTGAGAGGATAAATTTCTGTTGTTTTAAGCCATCCAGTTTGTATATATTGCTAGGGAAGCTCTAAATCTAATACAGGTGTTTAGGAATAGAAAATTTTCAATTTTTAATTTTTGGCTTTGTTTTATTAGCAGATATTTTCAAGGGCATTCTTCACATAATTTTCCAAAACAATACTATTTTAAAGTGTCACTTGTGCCACGTTGGAAAAAGATGAAGTTAGTACAAAAGTTTAATTAAACAAAATTTTAAATTTCTGGACTTTAAATAAAAAATAATCAAATAAAAACTAAAACATGGTGCACACCCATAGTACCAGTGGCTTGCAAGGTTGAGACAGGAGGATCACAAATTCAAAGTCAGCTTCAGTAATTTAGTGAGGCTCTTAATAACTTTTCAAGAACCTGTCTCAAATTTGAAAATTAAGGAAAAAAAATTCTGGAGGTGCATTTCAGTGGTTAGCGTTCTTGGAATCAACCCAAAGTATCAAAAATAAAAGATAAATGAAACAAGCACTGAGTTCTATTACCTATTTTTGGTAGTGATATTTTAATTCTTTGGAGCTATAAAGTATATAATTCAAGACCATGTAAAGGAATCATTCTTGCATGTTTTTATGACTTAAAGGTAAATATGTTAGCATATATGCCAATCATCTATTGCCACACAAACCTATGTATGAGTTAACCACAGAATGTACAACAAATATATTTCTTCAGTATATGGAACCATCTGAGATTGTTAAGATTGTCTATCTTGTCTGGACTCACTCACATATCTGGGAATATCATGGGGTCATGGGCTTTCCATGATTTATGCCAGCTTTATCTAATATTCCACATGGCTCTCATCTTTCAACAAGTAAACTTGTCATGATCTCATGGCAGCCATGGAAGCATAGGAGAGCAAGCTATTCATTCAAAACCTCTTAAAGCCAAGATTTGAAATTGGCTGTCTTTTCTACCTTGTTTCATTGACCCATCAAGTTGTATGACTATGCCCAGAATCAGAAAGAAAGGGCATTGAAAAAATGTAAGACAAAGGGATTTAGTACAGGAGAAATGAAGAACTAGATATGCAATCCAATTTTTCATAGCTAGTAAGAAAAAAGATGCCCTTCTTGATTTTGCTTGTCTTTGTTCTACTCAGTGAAATAAACATTCTTCATGGTTGTGTATTCAAAATATAGACTATGTTACAAACAGCTGGGCATTTTCATTGATATTAAATATTTCTGAACTTTCAGTTGTATTGCATATGATTTTATATAAAACCTATATTCTCCCTGATAAATTTATCTTCTTTTTATTTTTAGGTTTCTGAGTATCATGCTGTCACTTAATGAACGAATATGTGTTATTAAGAATTATATTGAAGGCTTAGTCAAGCACCAGCACCTTGGACATCAGAGAAAGGCAATAATTAAAATATTATAGTGGGTCAAATGTTTATTACCATCATTTTATCTCTTTAATTTCATTTGAAACTTATGGATTAGAGCATAGTCTTTTAAAAATGGCACAGCTGGGAAGTTATACCATTCTGCCTCCCAGAAAGTAGCACACAGCACAGAAACAATATTATATTAAACCTCAAATATCTATGGCAGAAACTGAGCACTAGAGTAAGAAAGAAAAGTTCATAGAAGAGAATCCTATCAACTGATATCTTTAAGAAGAGAGGTAATTTTCCTTGTTTATTTTGCTTTTTATCAGAATGTAAAAAGTAAATTAATTATAGTAAGTTCTTTCTTTCTGTCAAAAGTTTTACATTATGTCATGTAAATTATCTAATAATTCTTAAGAAATTATAATAAAAAGCATCGGAGGAATCTTTGAGTCACAGTTCTAATTTCTAAGACATCATCAAATGAAACCTCTCCAGCATTTTCCCCCTTATTTAAATTTACACTTCTATTTGAAAAAGACATGCATATAATTTGCTTTCTTACATTTTCAATATTAAATATTATCTACTTCCTAAAGTAAAATTAAACATTGAGAATCCTTATGGCCTCCAAAGCCACCACTTTCTTGTTCATTTTCTCTCTCTTCCTATATGCCAGTATAACTGTATTACTTCTTAAAGCAATTGATGTTAAAGGTTAGTATTATATGGGCATGCCTTCAGGAATATAGAAATGTTTTTATAACTGTGCTAGGATTATTCCTGCCTTATACAACTTGGATTGTTTTCCTGAAATAAATTATTTCCTTATGTAGTTTATGAGACTTCTATGAAACTTACATGAAGGAACCCCCAGCTTCTAGAAGACTGCTCTCCCGTCTGTGGATCACTGGGTGTGAGTCAATTTCATTTCTTTTACTTCTTCTCCTTGGAAGTAATTTTCTTCAGAATTTCCAGTGTGTTGTTTTATGATCTTGAAAGCTTTGTCTCCCTATTGAGCAGCTCCATGCTGTCACTGTATGTAGTGCTCTACTGCTTTTATATTCTTTTTGAAAAGGTATGAAATTTCCCTTTAGCCCATTTTATTCTGAAATTTCTCAATGACATGCCTTGGTTTGTTTTTCAGAAAATTTCCTGTATCATTTGTTTGACATATTCCTTCTCTGGTTTTCACCACAGGAGTTCAAAGGCTAAACTCCTATTAAAATGTTGCACTTTGAATTAAATCATGAAATTTTTGGATACTTTCCACTGCATACCAAATTCTCCTTCTTTGATAGATTACTTTAATATAATCCTCTATTCCCTTTATTTAATATTTTACTGAAGTTTTAAAATTTCTGTAGCTTTTTAATTCTTCAAATATTTCTTTCATGTTGGTTTTATGGATGAAATTCCCCTCCTTAAATTTGAAATGAGAATATTTTCTTAAGTTTCATTGTTTTGTTTTGTTTTTCACCACTTTTCAAATTCTGACATTTCTTCAAAAGCCTATTAAATCCTGAGTGACTAATCATATTTTAATGAACTATTTTTTGTTGTTATTTTCATAGATATACAAGAAATATGTTAAATAATTAGCCCGAGTGGAGGTTAATTAGGCTTGGCATTTTAAATTATTAGTAGGGAACTACAACTATTAGTAGATATAAGTTTATCCATTTGACTGGATGGTTTGCAGAAACAGAAATTGTTCAGTTTCATCTCTTAGGAAAATATGTTTACTTGTAAAAATTATAGAATTTTATCTTCAGAAATGTGTGTGTGTTTATGTTTAAAACACAGAGAGACTATAATTGTATTGCTAAATTATCATCTTGTTTTCAACTCATTTCATATATATTACTTCTTAAAGCAATTGATGTTTAAGGTTGGCATCATATGGATACTTTTTCAAAGTAACCTGGAGCATTCATTTCCAGAATTGCAATTCTTATCTATTTATTTCCCTGTTTGGGAGCTGGAGATTCAACCCAGGGCCTCCTCCATGCTGAACACATGCTCTACTGCTAGGCTACATTTTTAGCTCTCAGCTCTCCATCTCCAGATTTCTTGGAAGATAAATATGCTTACAGGCAGGTTCAACATAAATATTCTTTGGTCACTGGTTTAGGGAAATTTCACTTGTTTCCATGATTCTAAATATTTCTACTAATAATTTGCTTTGGACTTCCTTCAAAGTAAGGTTACTTTTTATGACTTTTCTTTTTAATACTTTCTTCTTAGTATATTTGTTCATGGGAAAAATCAGAATTGAATATTCATTTTATGTATTCTTAGTTAAAATCATAAAGTTTAAACATCAGTTATATATTTTGTTAAATTTGTTAATTCTTTCATCAATAAGTTTTTTCAATATATATTTTTGAGGGCTATTATAGGCATTCTTTGAGATCATTAGCTATTAAAGAGCAAAACGAACTTCTAATCACATAAACCTTATACTTTGTGGGAGCAGAGGAAGTAGAAAATGGAGAACATAAAAATATATGAGGGAAGCTGTGTCACTAATATACAGAATAATAAAAGAGTATTTGGAATTCTTAAGCATAATAGTCAATTAGAAGTATAGAGAATGGACAGTGTCCGGTATCAAGCAGGATTATCAGAGTTGGCCTAAGTATAAAGATAACTTTGAAAAGTAACTTGAGGGGAAAACATTCCAGAAGACGACTAAGTAAATGGAAACTCATGAATAAGAGTATACATAGAATGTTTTAGATAAATCAAGGGCCCATCTTGTATAAAACAGTAAAATATGGAATCAGAAGTGAGATTATACATAATAATAGAGTTTTACTCTGGGGAAATTAGAAACCATTGTGAAATTTTCATCATAATCATTTAATTCTTTCATTTAGGATTTACTTGTATGCTGTTATTACAATGATGGTGACTATGATCTGGGAGACTGTCATGAAGACGGTAGGAAGTGTTTGGGTTCTAGATATATCTTTTTAAGAGGAATGGGTGGGGGACTTGAATTTACTGTCAAATTGGAGTAGGTCTTTAAGGAAAAAAGAAATCTATAAGCATAGAGTAGCAAAAGATTTTTGAAAAGTTATAAAGACAGAGTTGTTATCCATGAAAGACGAATTTCTTAGTCAACACTCATAATATTATAAAACTAGTTTTATAATAGTTTTTCTGGAGAGGATTAATGTTCAGCTTTGCATACTAAGATTGAGATGTCTATAACATGTACATCAGTCAGCTGTAGTAGGAGATTGAGTTTTATATACATTCTGATTTATACTGGAGAGATCTCAGAATCTAAATAGTGTTAAAAGCCAACAGCCTGAACAAAATCATTAGAAAACTGATATCTTTCTTTAAATAGAGGGAAGATATCAAAACACTTAATTTTGCGGAACTGCAATTAAATTAAGAGCAGAGGAAATAAGTCATCATAAGAAATAGAACAACAAATTATGTGGATAAAAAGCAGAGAGTATGCCTCCTGTTAGTATTTTTGAATTTATTGATAAGGAAGAATTAATTGTGTGTATTAAGTGAAGATGAGGGCTGAAAATAGAATTATGGAGGACCTGTTTTTAATTTTTATTCTTCTTTTCATAAAGTATATTTTACTTACTTACTTACTTATTTGTTCTGGGAATGGAAGCCAGGGCGTCATGCACAGTAGCAAAGTGCTCTACCACTGAGCTAGAATTCCAGCCACGCAAATAGGTCATGTTAGGACTGAAAAGAATAATGGTAAATGAATTGTCAGGAAAAAAAAAAAAAAAAACCTACGTGGAACAGAAACTAGGATTGTAGAGAAAACCAGGTTATTTAGTAGAGACAAGATTTCAAAGATGTTTTTAAATTTTTATTTTGAGGTAAGTATGGTTTCACATTATTTTTTTGAAAAAATAGATTCTATGTATGCTCTGTCCAATTTTGTCCAGTAATAACATCTTTTATAGATGTTTTACAATATTGCAAATATATATTTTTGTTGATATACCTAAGATGTAGAACAGTTCTGCTAGGATCCATTCTAATCTTTATAAAGTTCTGTTTCCTGCCCCCCCCATAATTACAATATATTATTATAATATTTCTAATTATAATATTTCTAAGATTATCACCTCAAATCCTAGAAGCATACTTAGAGTAATATTTTTGGAATAATAATTTATGATATGTGTATTAAATATCATAAAAATAGTTGAGAAAGATAATGAAACAAAAAATAAAAATCATAATATAAACCATTTGGACTAAATTTTGCTAAAATAAAGTATTAAGTTTAAAATGTTATTTAGAAAAATGACATTTAAATATGTTCAAATCATGAACTGAAAATTTCACTTACAAAGTGCTAAAGTGATACTTATACATTGAATTGAATTAAATGTCATATATTCTTAGGAAATTATGCTCTTATTTTTAGCTTTTTGGAAGTTATTTTTAAAACTACTGCAGAAAAATAGTGCATGAAAATAAATAAAATAAGGTTTATTTCAGACAAGGATCCATGTGATCCTGAAACAAACAAAAAATATGTTCAGTCCTTGATGGATAAAATATTCTATACATGTCTGTTAACTGTAAATTATTAATTATAGTTTTTAGTTCTATAGCTTCTTTATTTTTTGTTTGGAGGATCTATCCAGTGGTGATAAAGGTGTGAAAAGTCACACAATATTATTGTGCAGTAATCTATTTGCTTCTTGAAATTAAAAAGGGTTTGTTTGATGTATGTAGATGCTCCATTGTTTGGGGCATAAATATTAATGATTATTATGTCTTGTTGATGTATGATTCCCCTAAGCAGTATGAAATTTCCTTCTTTTGATTAACTTTAGCTTGATGTCCACTTTATTTAATATGACTTTAAAAATCCCTGATTGCTTAGGAGATCCATGTGAACAATATATTTTTTCCATTTCTTTCTCCTTCAGTCTGTGGATATTTTTACCCATGAGGCGAGTCTCTTGGAGACAGCATATTGTTGGGTTTTGTTTTTTAATCCAATCTGCCAGTTTGTGTCTTTTGATTGATGAGTGTAGGCCATCTACATTCAGTATTATTATTGAATATGGTTTTTATTCCCTCTCAATTTGATTTATTTCTTTTTTTTATTTGAATTAGTTTCTCCATTGATTCACTATTCTTTTAGTGTAGTTCCTCCCTTTGCTGTTTTTCAATTGTAGTTTTCATCTCTTCATGAAATACCTTATTGTATACATTTTGTAGTGCAGACTTACTAGTTGTGAATTCTTTTAATTTTTGTGTATCATAGATTTTTTTAAAAAATTTATTATTTATTTGTTGTTTTTTGGTACTGGTGATTGAACTTAGGGTCACTCAACTACTGAGCCACATCCCCAGCCCTATTTTGTATTTTATTTAGAGACAAGATCTCACTGAGTTGCTCAGGGCCTTGCTGTTGCTGAGGCTGGCTTTTAATGTGCAATCCTCTTGCCTCAGCCTCCCTAGCTGCTGGGATTACAGGTATGTGTCACTGCACCTGGCTGGAAGCCTTTTATTTTCTCATCAATTCTAAAGCTTCATTTTGCTGGTATTGTATTCTTGGCTGGCATTTATTTTCTGTCAGAGCTTGGTATTTATTGTTCCAAGACCTCCTAGAATTGAAGGTGTGGATTGAGAGATTGGCTGAAATCGGGATTGGTTTCCTATCATTTTGCTCTGGGAGCCCTTAAAATTTTATCCTTATTCTGTATGTTAGGCATTTTCAAAATAATATGACTTGCTGTAAGTCTGTTGTAAATTTATATATTTGGGGTCTTGTAAGCCTCTTGTAATTGATTCTTTATTTCATTCTTTAGATATGGGATATTTTCTGATATTATTTCATTAACAATGTGTGCATTCCTTTTGTTTGTATCTCTGAGCCTTCATCATTCCAATAAATCTTAAATTTAGTCTTTTCAGGTTATCCCATATTTCTTAGATGTTATATTCATGGGCTCTTAATATCTTTTCTCCATGGTCAACTTTTGTTTTCAAGTTCATATATTTTTTGTTTTTATTGCCTGAAACTCTGTCTTCCAAACTTCCACTAAAGTCTGTTGGTGATGCTTTCAATTGAATTTTTAATTTGATTCATTGATTTATTTATGTTGAGAATTTATGTTTGATTTTTTTTCAGAATTTTTATCTCTTTATGGAAGTGATCTTTCACTTCATATGTTTTCTATCTGATTTCACTCCTTATACTCTCCTTTACTTCATAGATTATCTTAACTAGGTACATTCTGAACTCCTTCTCTGACATTTCTTCCACTGTGGTGTCAATGGATTCTGTTATTAGGGTATCTTGGTTTATTTAGAGTGATTTCTTTCCTTGAATTTTCATGTGGTTTTTGTGTCTACCCATTTAACCATATGGATCTGAGACAGTAGTGTTTCTAGTTGTAGTGTACCTGAATATTTCCAGTAACTCACTATTTGGGAGGAGACACATAATAACAATAACCAATGCAAATAATATACAGCATTAAATCAAATAGTTCCTACTATGATGTCTACAATAATAATTATCACAATAACCAGAAATGAAATGATTAGTTATTGTCTAAATAAAAACAGCAAGTTTGCAAAAGGGTTTACAACTTGAAATGGTGGACAGGGAGAGGACAGAAGTGATATAGGATGTGATGATGAGGAGAAAGGAGGAGAGAAGTTAGAAAAAAAAATTAAAGGAACAGTGAAAGACAGAACAGTAGAGACTGTCTGTTAGTGGAAGAAAAGGGAGAAAGAGAATCAGAGAAAGAGAATCAAAAAAATCACCCTAAATATACTAGTCAAACATCCTAATCTTTAAAAAACTGACCCATCAAACCTAACAGGCTTCAACAATGCTAGAAATGAGAAAAAAAAATGAGTATGTATAAATGTCCATGTACCATTAAAGTCACAATTAAACAGAGAAAAGGAAAAAAAAAAGTGAAAAAAAATCTCAATGAAAAGTTAAAGAATTCTTTCCATTGGAGTTCAAAGATAATCAGTTTCTCTTCTCAGCAGTTTTAGGTGGAGTCCTCTGGAGTGTGATACTCCACCCACCAGGTTGCTGGAGTGGGAGAGGCAATCCTGTAGGTGGAATTTGTAGCAGCAGGGTTTAGGTTTAGGTGTGCTCAGGCTCTTTGCTGAATGCCAGTTGGTCTGGAGATTTTTAAAGCAGTGCACCTCCACAGCCCAGTGATTGCTGATCCATGCTGGAAGACTGTACCTCAGGGATTTCTCCTGTGTTCTATTTGTGTGGTTAATGAGCAAATTCTTAGTCCCCTTTACCTGCAGCCATCATGTTTCCTGGTCTTTGGTTTAGTCTCCAAATTTAATCTCTCCCACCCCAGTCCTTCCAAATTCCCAGCCAGATGGGTCTCTTCCAGCTGGTCCTGTAACCTGCCAGACTAGAGAGGGAGAGAGCCAAGTGGGTTTTCTGGACCAGTTGTCTCCTGTGTAAACCTCTCTCCATGTTTGATTTTCTCCTGGTCACTTAAGCACACTCTATATCATGTATGTGTCTTACTGGGCTGGTATTTTGAACCAAACTCAGTTTTTTCCAGGAATCAGCTCCCTCAGCTGCAGGCCCTCAGGTTGTGGCTTCACAATGTTTCTTTACATTGTTCTTTGCATGCTGCCTAGAGAGATGGCAGCTTCTTTCTTGCACAAAATACTATGTAGCCTGCCTTTCAGCTTATTTGGGCAATGTCCTTGACCTATAAACTCTTGGTACCCAGACACATCTCAGGCCTCCTAAAATTGCAGGTTTCTTTTATTTCCTTATTCCTCCACTTTGCTCATGGAGTGGCCACTGTGTCTGGTTCTTCCTGCTGGACTATGGCAGAGAATCAGTCAATGAGGATTTCTTCCTTATTTTATTAGATCCAACTTCCTGAGTCTCTGTTCTGCTTTGAATGTCCATTTTTAAATTCCAGTAAAACCCCCCCATCCTGGTTTTTGTTCACTCACCTTGCTTAGAGGCTACCTGTAAGCTTTCTTGGTTTCATGCCATGGTACAGCCAGGAAAGAGACCTCCTCTAGTCTGCCATCATGAAAGTCACCTGTTGAGAACTCTAACAACCAACCCATATAAAATATTTAAACACTATTCTTAGCCAAAAGTCCAAGAAGCTAATTTTGTAAACATTATAAATACAATATACACATTTTTTTTTTACTTATATATGAGAAACTTTGATGAATGGGCCATTCAGCAAATTGGCCATTAAGCAGATTGTCTTTTGACAAATCTTTCTAAAGCCACCACTCACATTGCAAACAATTCCTGTGTGTGATTGTAATTATCAATCCTGTATTCATTTATTTGCACAAACAACACTTATATTTGTAACATGTTTTCGGTGTGCAAATGTTGGAATATATATTAAATTAAAATATATTTTTTGCACTGAAATATTAAAGTCCTGAAAGACAAAAAGCCATGTTTAAAACCATATGATTTAAAATAAACATGACAGATACTACAAACAGCAGAAATAAATATCTGAAGACACAGAGAACAGAGGGACAGTGGGTAATTCTGCCAATGGTCAGATCACCCTCTTACCTGAATATTATAATTGGTAATTCAATACGTAGAGAATTATGGAAAAGCCTATTTGGAGTTATTAGATGGTCTGTCATTGAATAAACCTATTCTTTTTTGAATACATATTT
The DNA here is from genome assembly GCF_047511675.1 of Marmota flaviventris. Classification (NCBI taxonomy): domain Eukaryota; kingdom Metazoa; phylum Chordata; class Mammalia; order Rodentia; family Sciuridae; genus Marmota; species Marmota flaviventris. Next base: position 22,074,201 of record NC_092505.1, read on the forward strand.
CATCTTGTGTTTTAATTACCTTAGAGAGAGATTTCATTGGCAAAGTAGTATTTTCAGGGAAAGAATTACTGCCAAATTTAAGGCAGGGATTTACAGATAAGTATGAAAAATTCAAGTGATATTTGAGATAGTAGCCTGTTATTTACTCATAGAAGACAGGAGGTGTGATAGAGCAGGCACACTTGATATGGGGAAAATATAATGATTAATCTAGGTGAATTTTGTTGATTCTAAACTTGTAAATTGATTTGCTGGTTTGATATTATTGATTGAAAATACCATTTATTGTGCAAGAAATACTATATTGAGTTTATCATATGCTTAATGCTATTCAAACAAGACTGTAGGCTGTTATTTACATGAGTTTTCACTTCCTGAGCACTGAACAAAGTTGGTACCCAACAGAATATTCTGGGCAGTAAGAAGAAATACATTTGCAATTAAAAACTAAAAAAAAAAAACTATCTAAAAGAAAAATAATGGGTAAGGCTTGAGTTTTGATAAAAGTGATGTGTCAGCTGGATTCAAGTTAGAGATATCACCATTTGGAAATATTTGCCAGGAGTCCAAGAAAGGGGTTAACCTTGAAAATGTAAATTCAGTGGTTAGTTTAATTTTCCATCACTGCTGAAACTTTACCACAGATTTGCTAAGTTAATTTTATGTGTCATTTTAACTATGATAAAAGATATCCAGAGATCTGATAAAACATTTTGAGGTGTGTTTGTGAGTGTTTGCAGAAGAGATTAGTATTTGAGTCAGTAAAGTAAAGAGAATGAACACATTCTCACCAATATGGATACACCTCATCACTCAAGGGCCCAAATTGAAAAAAAAAAAAAAAGAGGAAAAAACAGAGGAAAGGCAATTGTTTCTTTGTTTGAGCAGAGACATTGGTTTTCTTTTGCCCTCAGATATCCATGTTCCTAGCCAATTGTAGTGGTCCATACCTATAATCACAATGCCTTAGGAGACTGAGGCAGGAGGATTGCAATTATCAAGACTAAGTCTCAAAATAAAAATAAGTAAGTAAATAAAAGAATTGGGGGGCTGGGGATGTGGCTCAATCAGTAATTCGCTCGCCTGGCATGCATGGGGCGCTGGGTTCGATCCTCAACACTATTTAAAAATAAAAAATAAAGATGTTGTGTCCACCTAAAACTAAAAAATAAATATTAAAAAAATTCTCTCTCTCTCTTTAAAAAAAAAAAGAAAGAATTGGGATGCAGCTCAGTGACAGAGTGTTCCTATGTTCAGTCCACAGTAATGGAGAAAAAATCCATCTCTGCTCTCCTGGTTCTTATGTGTTCCTAGTCAGAATGAGTCCATCCTTGGATTTCCTGGTTTATCACCTTCAGAAGGCAGATCCTGGGATTTCTCAGCCTCCATAATATCATGGATCAATTTCTATAATAATTTTTTCATGTCCCTATTTGTGTGTATTCTATTAGTTCTGTTGGAGAACCCTGGTTAATATACTTAGTGACTCAAAGCAACTTTCCCAAACTGTGCAGATCACAGATTTATAAACTCTGTACAGATTTATTACCTCATAGATCACACCTGTACACCACAACTCTTGGTTATCTGCAAGGCCTCATTAGAATGAAATCAAATTTAAGGAAGGTGCATTTTTACCTGTAGGTTTCACAGAAAAGCTTCCAATTCCTACCTCTCAGGCTATTTGTAGAATTCCTTGCAGTTGTAGCTCCATGGAAGCTTGCTGCTTCAAACTAGTAATACTAATAGAGTTGTGTCACTAATAATAGGGAATAGACTTCATCATTAATCATATTTTTGTTGCTGTGTCCAAAATACCTGACAATAATAATTTAGAGAAAACAGAACAAAACAAAAGTTTATTTAAGTTCACAATTTCAGGGGATCAATCCATGATTGGCTGGCTCCACTGCTTCAGGCATCAGGTGAGGCAGAAGATTGTGGTGTCAGGGCCTGGTTAAGAAAAACTACTTAGCCATGCCATTTGGGAATTAGAGAGAGAGAAAGTCAGTGATATTGTGAAAAAAAAAAAAAAAACCCAAAGGACACCCCCAGTGACCTACTTCCTCTAGGTATACTTCACTTGCCTACAGTTATCATCCAGTACAGTCCTTTCCAATTACCAATTCATCAAATGGATCAGGTTACAGCTCTCATCATTCAGTGATTTCTTCTCTGCCCACAACTACATTGTCTCCTGAGCTTTGGGGGAATACCTCATCTTCAAATCAAAACTGTCTTCTTTTAAAAGGCATGCCTGTTATGGGTTGAATTTGGTGGAAGATCACTCTAGATTATTTTAAAGATAAGTGGATAGGGGACTTAATTACATCTGTAGACCTCCTTCTCTTTTGCTATATTCTTCTTGGTTAGAAGGAAATTCCATGTTTTGACTATACATAATAGTATAAGAAGATTAAGGAACACATTAACTTGTGTACTTTACAATAGTCTTCTATTATAAATTCTTGGGAGGAATAAGTAAGTGAATTTTTGAGGGAAAATATGAGAAGAATAGCTATGAAATAAAAGTGTAATTCATTAGTGAACATCATAAACATGATACTCTATTAAAACTATATAGTATTATGTATCAATGATATAATAAATAATTTTACATTTTAGACCTGGAAATAACCATGTAGATAATCAAATTTAATTTCATTTAAAAAGTGATTTTAGACTAAAATTACCTTAAAGTAGGGTAAGATAATGTTAAACATTTTATGTGTTAACTAAAGTAAATACTGGGGAAATTAGCATATAGTCACAGGTTATACAATTATTTAGAATTTAGGCCGATCATGGTGGCCCATGCTTGTAGTTTTATCCACTGTGGAGACTATGACTGAAAGATTGCAATTCTGAGGTCATTCTCAGCAAATCTATGAGGGCTGAACCAGTGTTAGAGTGCCTCTGGGTTCAATTACAAATATATATATATATATATATATATATATATATATATATATATATATACACACACACACATATAATCATAAGTGTATATATTTACATACATATAAAGTAGAAATATAGAATATAAAATTTGTCTTCTGGAATGCATTCTAGTGTTATTTCTACTAAGACCTTATACAAATTGACATATTTTAGTAAAACTTTTGACTTTTCAATTTGATAGACTACTTACTCAAGTAGAAAAAGACCTAGGATGAAGAAAGAGAATAATTTTATTTGGCCTTTGATACTAAAGTATGCTTTAAATCATCATTAACCTTCTGAAAATGTAGAAGTCTAACATTCTTATTCTGAGGGGAAAGACTTAGAAATACCTAGGGAAATTCACTCTACTACTATGATGGAATCAAAACACATACTTACTTGAGATACGCCTAGAATACTTACACAAAATAAAACATTATATAAGTTTGCAAAATTTTAATTATGGAGTGAAAAATATCTACATTTAATCTTGATTATTCTTTTTTATAGTCATGATAACTGTAGTTTAAAAAAACAGCTTTCACTTTATATATTTTCAATGCAGCAGTCCAAAGTCAAGGCACTGAATATTTAACAATAAAGACCAGGTATAGATACTCAGAAGTTCCTGGCCCAAGATATAATGAGGCATAAGATCAGTATACCTTATTAAGGAGCAAGTTATTACTAAACTATGATAACTTTCTGTTCTCTAGGGTCATTATTAGTATAGTACTGGACAGTACCATCCTCTAGTGTAGAATTTTCAGATCTAAAACTGTTAAGTCAACAATTCTCAGTCTCTTCTAATTGTTTGTTTTTTAATGACATTACATGAAAGTTATTGATGTTCTCTTGGTACATAAAATCACTACAAATGGAAACTGAAAAACAAGATAACTTTATTTTCTCATAGTTTTGTGTCAGAGAGTTGGAATGGCTTGGGTTTGCCCTCTGCTCTGGGACTCACAGGGAGATAATCAGACCTTCTGCTTGCTGCATTTTTCTCCTTAGCCCCTCTTTCAGATTCAGCTGGTTATGGGAAGAATTCAAGTTTCTTGGGCTGTAGAAACAACATGACTCTTTTCTCACTGGCTGTCTGCCAGAACCCACTGATAGCCCACAGTTCTTTAAAATCCGTTCACTGGTTCTCTAACTGACATTGTGATGACATAGCACCAACTTCGAGGTCATTGTGACCATTGCTGTGCTCTTTGGAGTTTGTCTTATCAGAAAAGGACTATTCTTTTTATGTTTTATTTTCTTCCAAAGAACTCATTTGATATAATCAAGCCCACTAAATATAATGTCTCTTTTTATTATATTACAGAGAATTTTTTTGAAAGGAGTAGAATTTATTTAAATGAAAAGAAGAGAGAGAATTCTCACAAGGCAAGAGTGGATCTGAGAGCAGTTTGATCTACTGAGAATTTTTAAAAGATCCTAAATGCATGAACAAAATCTTTTCTCCTTCACCACTTTCTAAATGTTTAAATTAAACATTTTTCCACCTGCATTCAAGGGGAGGGGATTTTACATCTGGTAGATACCAATGTTTACTTGTGGGTGAAAATTTGGGTACCATTTTAAAATTCTTCCTACCATTCAATTCCAACTCATCCTTGAATCATATCCAAAGTAATATTTCTAAAATTAAAATTGAACAATGTAAATCTACTTCATAAAAACCTTTTAGTGATTCCTAATTAATTTAAAGATGAAGTATTTTTTTAATATGAAAAGTCTAAATTTTGTCCCTTTTTGCTCTTTCTTTTCTCATCTTAAACTTCTGGCATTTGGGCTTAAGAACTTTCATGTTTTCCTTGTACTTATCTAGAGCAGGTTATATGGGTTCACACATTTTCTATATGGTGAAGATTTGGGAATTGATTCTCAAACCCACATTTAAAGACTGGTAACTGAACCTATCTAGGAGGCAAAGTCATTTCCTCATGAGTATAACCAATACAATGAACATTTCACCCCCTTTTATTACTCAGTTAACATTTTCCAAAGAAATAATTAAATCTTTGACGTCCTGCATATCAGTTTTTTTTAACAATCCATTTCTGCTTAATTAAGAGATGCTGCTTTTTACCCAATTTGCTTTTTCTTACACTTTGTGTTCATCTGTCCTAATTTTCATCACACCCTTACTTCATCTCTATTTACCACACCAAATAGATATTTTGCTTATATAAGTAAATGTACATATATGTAAATATACATATATCTGCACACACCTTTTTATATAAACACACACGCACATACACACACACATACACACACACACACACTTTAGGAATGACTACATATTTCACACAGGATAAGCTCCAGCCTTATTCTATTATTTATTTATTTATCCACATTGAGGATTAAACCTAAGGTCTTACAGATGCTGGACAAGTGCTCAACTATGGATACATCACCAGTCCCTTCAAATTTTTTTTAGGACAGGGTTTCACTAAGTTGCCTAGGCTGCCCTAGAACTTGGGGTCCTTATGCTTTTGCCTCTTGAGTAGGTGATCTTACAGGTATGATCACCATGCCCAACTCCAGCTTTATTTTTAAAAAATGAGATTACAAAAAAGAATTATGGCTTACCTACATAAAGCTATTTTTTTCTTCCAGAAGTTGGGCCAGAATAAAATATATTCAATTTTCTCTTAAACAGGTCTTTTTTATGTTATTATTTTTTTTTTAAATTAGGTCTTGAAATATTTACTTCTACATTATTTCAAATAATGGTTTGAGTAGCTCAGGCTACAGATTTTCTAGAAGAAATGTGACCAAAAAATTAGATAAAATAATTAACCATTTCAACATAATTATGTAAGGTTATGAAAATGAATAAACACTGGGTTCACTCTAAAGAAGTTGACATAATATCCAATGCAGTTTATATTACAAATAAGTAGAAAATAATTTAAAAGTGTTAGGAAATCTTGGATCATTTGTTTTTCTTCAAAAAGGTTTTTGTGCAAAACGACATAATTTAAATTTAGGTACTTAAAGATTGAAATTTATTATTTTCAAAAAGCTAACAAAAACATTTGGTTGATGATTATTTTATGTCTAATAAATTAAGACTCAAAATATGTAAAGTAATACATCACAAAAGATATGTTTTTAAAAATAAATTAAATAAAAGTTATTTCCTCCTACAAGACAAATCTGGACTACATTATCATCATAATCAGTGTGCCTAATTTTCCATTTATTTTTTTTAATTTTGCCAGCCAAGTCACTCTGTTAAATATTAAGGTTGGTGCATCTTGAAAAAGAGTAGAGATGAGATGTTCCAAATGACTGTCATGATCAAAAGAATGAAGTGTATCTCCACACATAAGTGAACACACATACCCCCACTGCCCCCCCACTCTTGAAAGTTGAAACATAATACAACAAATTTTCCAACTTGGTATGGTTTACTGTGTGTCAAATATTTCCTCACTAATGTTGCCACTACAATAGATCATTCTCAAATGCCATAAATATAGTATAGTTCAGTTGAATTCTGGATTAGTAATTCCAAGATTGATAATTAAGGCAATTTGGAGTTAATCCTTCACCCTACTAAATCAGTTCATTTTTTAAATTATTTATTTAGTGTATTCAATACAGCTTTTGAAGTGTACTTGAGACATGTCTGTGGCTTAATAAGTGAGTTGTCATAACTTACATACCAAGCTTAATTTTATTAGAAATTCTTTAGACATTCTCATGAGAAATTCCATTTCTCTTCACTAAAAATGTCAAGTAGCCCCTTGATTATCAGAATTGACCAAGCCTGTCCTTCTTTCCTTTTTTTTTTCTTCATTCAAAATTGAGAGAATACAAAGGTCATCTTGGCAGTTGTCTAGCAAAAGCAATCCCTGTCAATCTCCTTCAAAACTAAATAAAATTCACAGAGACTACTTAGGTAAACAGGTTGCCAATTAAGCATTTCTAGTTTGAGTCAGTACTGTTGATCTGCATTGAATAATTAAATTTTAGGGTGCTAGCTTAGTGCTTTAAGAATTTTACAATAATATTTTGCAAACCATTTTCTTCTTGAATCCCTTTTTAATGCAAACTCCCTATAAAATCATAATGCTCTGAATTAATTATACATATCATTAATTGCAACTTATGAAAGTATATTGATTTATTTAGTGATTAAAATTTAAATTTAATAAGATACATAATACAATATATAAGTTTAAAACTTTTTTGCTTAAATTTTATATCACATAGGCAAGTATAATAAAAAATAATAGAATTTTAATCTAATTTAACTTTCTTTTTAATATGTGTGATCCTATAATATTCTTTTATATCCACATAGAAATTATTTTAAAAGAAATAATTGGATATATAAACTCCTGCTGATAAAGAAAAATTCTGAGATGAAATTAAAATATTCTGAGATTAATTCTTAAGTCAATTACAAGGGTTGGAGGATGAAAGAAGCAAGATAATGGAAGTTCATCAGTAATAGCTCTGAATGAAATTAATAAGAGACAGTTCCACATCTCTGAATGAATGCTGAGACCTTGATTCCAGCCCCTGGTGACTTAACACTGGACCCCACTCTATCCTGCTATTACAGAAGAACTTTCAGACTATCAACCCCAAATAATTTTTAAGGAATAGGTACTCCTTACTGACTGTCCTTCCAACACCTCTTCTCTGTGTTATCCTATGCCTTTTATCCACAGCCAGAGAAGGTTCAATTTATGGTTTCCTTTCACAAGTTTTCATCACGAAAATGCCTTTAACTCTTAGGTCCAATGAACAGTTTTACAACTGCTACAGGCTTTACAGTCATTTTCTAGGGGTGGTGAAATTTGCCCCAGGACAGGGTCCTATTCTGTTAGCATTTGGAATGGCTCAATTAACACTTTATCTTAGAGAAATCTCAGTTTAACACTCCCTTTTTAGTGAGTTAAAGTATACATATTAGTTAATAATTTTATTTAAAGATTTTTCATAATTTAACTAGTTTAAGGAAGTATGACAATTAACGAGTCCATCTATCCTTAGAATCCAGAGAATAGCCCAACCCAAAAAGGGCGATGCCACAAAATTTTTTCTATAGACTTATTTTAATATTTTGCATATAGAACACTATTTTTTCAGCAACTTTTTTTGAGAATAATACTGAACCAGGCCTTTCCCTTCATTTTGATAGGTGTTCACAAGCAATAGCAACTCTTCTCTAAGCTCATGTATGATAATAGTATATGTACATCCGCTTTCCTGTCTTTACTAACATGTAATCAAATATTGTACTACTCATGGAAGTGAAACAACAAGTTGTATATTAAAGTATTTTATTTTATACTATTATGAAAGAGAGTACATTTTTAAGAAATATTATGATGGCACAAGTAACACTTGGCCAGATGTGGTAGGGTTTGGTACCATTTATACTCTTCATGAGTTGATTTAAAAAATATCTTATGTTGTCTATCAACTGAGTGTTGCAATTTTGTTAAAGAGACTAAAGATCAAAAATGACAGAGAGATATATAACTGCTATCTAACTTTAAACCATCTCTTTTCAGATTAAAGTTTGTATTTTGAATAGAGAAGGTCAGGACAGTATGGACTTCTTTGGGTGAGTCCCTGAAGTACCTGACTAATGAGACAGTTCCTGAAACTGTACATAAATATATATGGGATTAGTTCAAGAACATGGTATTTATTTTAAGCAACAAATAACATGTACCAATGACAAATATCATATATGATTTTGTGTATATTAGTGGCTATGACAGAATTTCTGTTATACACTTTACATTACCTCAATAATATTCCTATACTTGACATGTTCTTCATATTTTAAAACCTGAAGTGTTAATTTATATTTTTGCTTTGACAATTATTTGACAATAATTATAATATTATATTTTTCTAGAGATATTATCATACAAATTTTAGAATAATGGTGTGTAGCCTTGTGCTATCAAAGGAGATAACAGTGAATTATTGAGCAGATAGCAGATACCACACTTTATTACTTTTTGAATAATTTTGGAACCAGATTTAGAATTTTGTAAGCACACAAACTAATCAAAATTATTATGTACCCCCACTTTTGCAGACAAAATTTAAATATCCTATTATTCATCTCTAAAAGACATTTAGAAACAATTTTCATAAATATTTGGATGTGATTTCCTTGATGAAAAACACAATTAATGAGCACAATTCTAATCTAAATATAATTTTTCTGGCGTATGGTGTATGTATATGTGTGTATATGTGTATATGTACTGAAAACAAAAACATACAGGGACATGAGGCACAGATTTTTTTCTTACAATCAAGTGTTATATGTTGAACAAGTGGCTGAGAATTTATTAATTTTTCACAAATTTCTAAAATCAATTCATTTTTGCAACATTAAATTTAATATCATTTCTCATTTATTGGAATAAAATATATAGGTACATGTATATATACTTTATGAACTTAAACATTTTTCAATTTGAAATCATCAGTTCAGGACAAGGTATAGATTATAAATACTCAGTTTCAGTAATTTTAAATTTCTTAACTTTTTGATTATTGTACTTATTTTGGGTATATAGTAATTTCAACTTTTTTTCATCTAAACTCTTTGTCACACATAAGAAACTATAGAATTGTTTATATTACAAACTATAATCTTGATGTTTTCCAATATATCTCTGTTATTTATTATTTGTCCATCCATGATATTTGCCCAATTATGTTAGTCTTATTTTTATATCATTCTGAGTTAAATAGCAAAAGATTTAGAAGATGACATTTTCAAATACTGTAATATTGTATATGTAATTAATCTTTATTTTTAAAATGATATCATCAGTTTACTTCAAGGGTAGGATTGATGATAGAAGTAACATATTTTTAATTGTGGCAATTGAAAAGGGTTATCTATCAACTTCCTGATCCAGCAATTCTATAACTTTTGCAAGCATCATTTTAACCTGGAGAGCTTAATAAGACCCAAAATTGTTCCAGAGTTGTTGGTTTCAAAGGAGTTGGGTGGGGGCCAGGTATTTGTTTCTGACAAATTCTCAGTGATGCTGCTCTCAACTCCAAATTTTGAAATCCACTGTTCTGACATTCATTTTTATCAATCAAGTGACTGTTCTTTCTAGTCAAATAGTCTAATCATTATCTTAATATTAGTTAATATTCTTTGAGAAATATTAGTAATCAGTATACTATCCCTTTGCAAGGGATGTGTAATATAACCATTGGAGTCTGATGAAGTGGATAATACAATTAAATGAATATCATAACAGAAGATCCTAAGATTTAAAACAAGTCTCAAACATCAGTGTACACTGAAATCACTTGAAGGATTTATTAAATTAAGTCCTGGGCTTTCACCCTGAAATTAAAGATCAAAGACCTTACATTTCTAACAATTTCCAGAAAAAAATGTTGATTCTGCTATTTCAGAGATCACATTTTGAGTACCTCAGTTTCCCCAATTAAAAGTGTTGAGATCTGGTAGACTTGAAATCCTATCCTTGCCTATCTGATCTGGGCATGTTTTTACCTTACAGAGCGCCTACAATCTAAAGGAAAAATCAAACTACCTACACATCAGTATCTCAGCTGACATCATAATAAATGAAAAAAATGGCACAAGGTTATAATTTTAAATTATTAATAGATACAAAAACTTGCACTTTACAGAAATTTTAATTTAAAATCTTAGAGGAGAGCATTGTAATAACTACTTCAATATTACACCCTCCCATGTATTAAGACTCAGTGCATGTGTCTTTAGAGAATATCAATATGCATGGTTTATCAAAAGCCTACATTGAGTATATTTTTAAAATATGAGCTACATTTTCTTTACAAAATCTATCATCTGACTCAGTAGTGTAATTTTTTCCATCTGGGATTTCATAAATAGCAAAGCAAACTAATTTCAAATTCAATAAGTTTGATAATATAAACCAAAATGATACTGAAAGGTAGGTATTAAAGTTTAAATCCATTATTCAAATAAGTATTCATTGACAAGTTACCATTTTTATACCTTGATTAAGATTCTTTGATACTTGATTCTTATTGCTCTTTAACAAGAGATATATATCATTATTGTGGTCCAGGAGCACTGTGTGATCAGTCTGTAATCTCCTTTTTCAGGCACATTTAAAAGAATATGTGAGGCTCACATGGGCCATTACCAGGCTTCTGATGTGCCAAGTGTTTTGTCCTCATGAGTTCTTTGCACATAGTGGTCTCTTGGCCTAATTGCTGCTTCTTTTTTTCCCTTTGAAATTTTTATCATGTTACATTTGTGCCATCCTTTCATGTTTTGTTTTGTCCAGTAATATTTTCCCAAGGGATTATCTTTTCCTCATTTCCTTTCTCTTCCAGCATCTGTGTCTCTTTATTCTAGAATCTCTTCATTTTGAAGTTGTACAGATCAGATTTCTTAAACGCTCACTATAATGTGTATGATATATATGTCATGGCTTTGATAATATGAAGTCAGAAATTCTGTTTAATATTCTGCCTGCACATTTCAACTTGGAGATATTTAGAAAAATTGAATAAATCTATGTAAAATATTTAGTCTACAAATAATGGTGTAAATTTCTTAATTTCAGGGTTTTTTTAATGCTGGTTTTAAATAGCATTACTCATTCAACTGGCTGCTTTTGAGAATAAGTGATTTAAAGACAAATAAAAATGCCTTTTGAATGGGGCCTTTTCTGATTCACAGAATGGATAACATAGTAAAATGTTTACGGGTCTAGACTCAGATGATTTGAATTATATTTTGGCTGAGAAATAAAAAAAATAGCATGACTCTAAGTCGATTGCATGGTTGTTCTAAATTTTGCTTCCTTTGTCTTTGAAATGTGAATAATAACTTTTATCACAAGTGTTACCTATATTAGAATTATGTGTGAAAATTAATACAAAATGTTTAACATGGGATTGATATATAGAAATAAATTTAACCTATGTAATTGTAATTTTCAAATATATTATGCTATCTACATATTTTGCATTTATCTTTTACTATAACCTCAATGTTCTGAAGAAAAAAAGTTAGTTAGTCTCCCCAGTTTCTTAGAGACTAATAGTCTTAGAAAGTAATATAATGTCAAATGAAGGACTTAAAAAAGGAGTATCCACAAATGAAATTGTTCAGTACAAGTTGGATTAACAAAGTAGAAACCCCCTTGTCAGGTCATCTATAAAACAACTGTCTTCTTATGATATATTAGGATGTAGACTGATTTACCTAAAATAATTGGATGAAGTATTTATTAAGCTACCTCTCAACTAATAAAGATGTCAACTCACCAAGCATGTTTTAGATTTTATTAAACATAGTTAAATGTTTTCCTCCAAAAAATTGTACTTCTTCCCTAGGAAATTTATTTAAAATATTTTTAATAGTTATTCAATTAAAATAAAATATGTTCCATTGTTTGAAGAATGGGATTGCATAACCAACACAAGAATTGCTAATATAACTGCTCTGAGTATTCCACAGGCTCTGAAAGCATTTTTACACTTTGCAAGCAATCAGCCACAGATTTTGAAGGCTTCTATAAACTTTGTGGATTTTTTTATATTATTAATCTTCTGATGCTTCAAGTGATCAGTTTATTATTTGTATTTGAAATACATAAATCTCATTCTCTGCTCATGCCAACTCAAGAAATTGTTTCCCCTGTTATTCATGAGTTGTTTTTATAAACTATCAGACACAAGTTCCATGAAATCTATTACAAGTATCTTATAGTTAGATAACTATAACATAATTCAGTTTGTTCTAGGAGTTTCATACCATTTTTAACTTGGAAATCCATTTTAATGGTCAATTAATGGTTTTAAAGTCATCTTGAGATCATTTGCTTTGATTAAGGATATTTTATTAGTCTCATTTTAAGTACTTTTAGATAAGTAGATCACTTGGTTCATTACTCCATAGCTTTGGACCCAAGATGAGGTAGAGTGTCATTGCAGGGGGGCATGATAAAGAAAAGCAGCTCAGGATAGGGCAGCATGGAAACACACACACACACACACACACACACACAGCGGGGGGGAGCTCAGATCTCCAGGGACAAAATGCAAACCCCCAAATCACATCCAGTGATCTGCTTTCCTTGAGTCATACCCTACCTGCCTACAGTAACCTAGTTAATTCATATCACTGGATTAAGCCATAGAATATGTAACAACTCTTGTAATCAAAGCATTTCACTTCTGAGAATACTTGCATCAGCTCACTAATGACTTTAGGGGGACAACCTCATATCTAAACCATAACACGGGACGGGACTATAATTATTCACCAATAAATTCTGCATGCATTAATTATAATGAAAGTGGTATACAGTTTATCTTGAGGATAAGCATCAAGATAAATTTGCCTTAGAATATACCAAGGCAATTTTTAAATCTAGAAGACAATAGGAAGTCAAGGAGAATGTTCTAAGAAAAATACAGTATATTTTTATTTCAAAGTAAAAGCTTTGCAGATAGAGAATCTAAAAAAGAAAGAAAGAAAATATGATTTTTGACTTTTATTCACTTTAAATTAAATTTATTCACCTTAAATTTTGATTATTGGTTTTTGCTTTGTCAAATGCATGGTGAATTAAAAAAATTAAGGCTACAGAATATATCATTTAAATTTTGATATTTGCTGGGGATATAGCTCAGTTGGTAGAGTGCTTGCCTTGCATGCATAAGGCTCTTGGTTCAATCCCCAGCATGACAACCAAAATAATAATAATAATAATAATAATAATAATAATAATAATAATAATAATAAATTTTGATGTTTAATAAACTATTGATTTCAAATCACAAACCAAACTCAACTTCATAATCCTATTAAAAAGCTACTTTTGCTTCTATTATATCCTACATAAAAGATCTACAATTTCAAGTAGTTTTTGTAGTGTCACTGAAATGTAAAAGAATTTTCCACAGTTTCCCATGAAGACTATCCTAGATACAACCATTGTAAAGATTTTTCTTCTAGCTTCTGATATTGTTCTGCATATATTTCCATAATGTACTTATATATATATTTTTATTTATATATGACAGCAGAATGCATTATAATTCTTATTACACATATATAGCACAAATTTTCATATCTCTGGTTGTATACAAAGTATATTCACACCAATTCGTGTCTTCTTACATGTACTTTGGATAGTAATGATCATCATATTCCACCATCATTAATTACCCCACGCCCCCTCCCTTCCCCTCCAACCCCTCTGCCCTAACTAGAGTTCATCTATTCTTCCCAAGCTCCCTCTCCCTATACCACTAGGAATCAGCCTCCTTATATCCTTATATCAAAGAAAACATTCGACATTTGTTTATTTGGGATTGGTTAACTTCAAATTAGCATTATCTTCTCTAACTCCATCCATTTACCTGCAAATATTCACAAATGTGATAATATATTACACACATTATATTTAATATGCATTGCTTTCTCTGTAACGGAAGCAAGTAATCTACAATTATTAATTTTCATTTCTTATACAGCTTTTTGTTTCCACAGAGTTAATCATTGCTGTTTTCATTTACTTCATTTTCTGTTATTTTCATAAATCAGTAGCTAATTAAACAATTCTTCCATAAATAAAAGTTTGTTTTTAAGATATGCAAACCTATCATGCTTTTAGAATTAATTTTCATTTTCTAAGAGAGCAATCTCACAGCTCTCTAAAACTTTCCAAAATGGATTTTCAAATATTATTTTTTTCTGATATGTTATCTCTGTTAATAGCTTCTAAAGAAAATGAGAATAGAAGGGAATTTTTTGATACTTTGCATATCTGCTAATCATTATTTAGCACTTTTTAGTGTTTGGAAATTTTATTCTGAAATGGAAAGATTAACTTTAGAAATAATAATGCCTTTTTCAAGTTTTCAACCATTTCTGTTATCGCTTAAAACTAATGCAGTTCTTTTTCTCAATCTTTGCTGTGAACTTCTTATACCTCTGCGAGCCTGTGGGAACTTCTCTGACCTCAGAAAATTCAGATTTCACTCCTATACTGCAATGATATGGCTTTTCCTCATTCATTGTTTTCATTCTGGAGTGTGGTCTCTAAAACTGAAAACTATGCTCAGGGAAACAATCTTGAAGAAGTTCTGCTAAAGTCCTCTCTGATTTCTAACAAGAACTGGTGTCATTTGAATCCTGATGCTCTTCTTTTAAAAACTCTACTCTTTTTTTTTTTTCTCTTTTGCTCCCTTACTCTCTTAAATATGTCCTATGTTGCATCTTTTCAGGAATTTAATTAATAATAAAATATATATTTTGCTCTAGAGTTTAAAAGAACAAAAATATATAGGTATTTCAATGTGAAAGTTAATTAACATGAAAACTCTTGGAAAGACTTGAAGAAACTGAGAACCACCAAACTAACTGTGCTTTTGTTAACCCAATAGAGATTCAGAGCCAGAGGTCATCTGCTACCACGCATAAGGAGGGCACTGGCTGCAGCCTCCACATGCGTAGATGCAAGAGGAACAAAGTCATTGCAGGATTTTCACCTAAACCTCAACATTAAGTTGGATATTGGTTAATGCAGAGCAGGAACTTAGGAAGAATGCCAATGCATAAATCTAGAAAAACAAAATGTTCGTCATAGGTCACAACTACTCCTAAGTTTGATTCATTCTCTCTAACAGATCATGTTTTCCAGAATATCATCTTCCAATGCCTTCTTTAATTGTATGTATCTCCTGGGGACCACAAATATGAGTGACAGGATAATAGGAGGACATACCACAACTATGTGGGTAAGCTAATCTTCAAGTGAGATGTTCCTACAATCTAGAATTCTTCTATTGTTTTCATCTTTCAAGGTATTAAATATCCATAATTTTGTTAGGAGAAAAATACACCCTCTTTTTATAAGGTAGTTAAGTCCAACTCCTATATAATTGAAAAAAAAAAAAAGAAAGAAAAAACAAAATAGAAAATAGAACCCAATACAGGATTAGGAAAGAAAAGCAGGTTTTCTCTCAGAACTACTCTTAAATGAGTCAAATTTCAAATAATAATAATAATAATAATAATAACAATAATACAAACAACATTGAATATTTGAACTTAATACTAGAATTGAAAATCTTTTGTCTATTGTTATTGATTCTTAATATGTGATAATTCTCCTTCAGTTTTAACTAATTATTTTATATGAATAGTGTATGCCTAGTAATTTTTAAATGAAAAGTTTTGTACCACTGACACATTTTCTAATCTACTCCAAAATCTATTCTGCTTCTAAGTTTCAGATCAGATTCACGGTCCTTTAATTTATATATCTGGAAAGTAGAACAAATTCTCTCATTGAAAAATACATATCTACATACATATTATCATTCTGAAAAAAGCAATCTATAATTTGTCTGAATCTAAAACAATTCTCCCATTTTAAAAATAATTACTAGGTAAATCTAAGTGCAGATATTTGTGGTGATAATTTTCTAATTCAATTGAGTATATAATGTGTGCCTAGGAATAATGTGAACAATTCAGAATTTATTTTAAATTACCAAATATGTTGTAAATTCTTATCAAAATTATATTATTTTAAAAATTAAGCTCATCTTCAAAAATTAAATTATTAATTAGAAAGTTGTTTATCTTAAATTTCAACATGCCAGTCAAATGCATTGAATGAAAATATGTTTAATAAAAAATACCATTGATAAACTTATTTTATTTATGATAGTCTACTCTTGAGGCTTACTCAAAATTGTTTATAATTTTTCACTGAAAAGATAGTTATACTTTATAGAAAATATGGTAATAATGATAAGAACACTAGACAGAAGGATATTAATTACAAAACATAAAGTGACTTTATTATTTTATTGTATGTAGTATTTACTTAGACTACCATTAGCCTGATATTTCAATTTAATTAGTTTTTTAATTCTCAAAATTTCTTTGTAAAATTAATAAATGTGGTTTGATGATATGTCATAATGTTAGCATTTTTAAAAAATAAAAATACTTTATTTATCAGAACAAAAACTGGTTTAGGTAAATGGATGCTAAGTGGCTTATTGAATTAAAAAGTCTAGTGAAATTTAGTAATAATTAACATTAAAAACTTCATTCTGTATAAATTGCATAGCACAGTACAAGAGGAAACAGTTTTACATAATAAAGTTATGTGAACAGTGTAATTAATAATTACTATTTTTAAAGAAGTGGGAAAAAGAAAAAAAATACCTTTAACCATTTAAAATAACTTTGCTTTTATTGTTGTTATTGTTGTTTCTCCTGCTTTTGAAATCATTATTAGCAGAAGATGCTTACCAGGCTAGAATTATTCCAACCAAGTGTTCTGTAATGAAACAAGAAAATTTCTTTAATTAGGTTTCTTAAGAAATTTTCTGAAAAAAAAAAGAAATTTACTTAGTTAGGTTTCTTATTACTCAGTTTTCTTAATTTCCTTGGATGAAAAGAAAATCGGGAGAATCTCAAATTAATTATTCTTTAATATAAATAGATGGTACTCTAGTACTTATTCAATGGCTTTCACTCATGAAACTTATTACATATTACAAATACTGTTTCATTAATTATCACTCAATGAGGACAAACAGCATGACAAGTTTTAAATAATTTCAAAAAACTTAAAATATTAATATCATATTCTACTTACAGAAAATAAGGCATAATCCTCACTGAGTGATCATGTTCACTATTCTAGAAAATGAAAACATCAATCTATGTCATTAAGGAAAACTGACTTAACACTACTGTAAAGTACAAATATAATTGGTACAATGAATTCTAAAAAGTGGGGCTCTCACCTATGAGAACAAAGGCAAGAAATGTAACAAAATTCCCAGAAACTCGGCCCTTCCAAATATAAGATAAACTGAAACTTCTGTTTTTATCCATATTACCAATGAAAATGATGGGTCTGATACTGAGTTGAAGCTTCTTATATTTTAAAAACTATTTCAGATGAAAAAGAACTGTCTGTAAGTTCCTTCAGTTTGTTGACACTTCTGTAATTTTAGTATTTAAAAATTTATGATTTTTTAGCCTCAGTTTAAATATTAAAATCAGTATCACTTGTCTCAACCTGCACAATAACATATTCAGGGGTAACCAAATCCATTAATGAGGGGATGGAAAAAGACAACAGACATATGAATGGAGAAAAAGCTGGGGCTTGGTGGTTCAGCCAACCTCTGATGGCGGAATCCTGACAGTGAGAAGTTTGGCATCTTTTTATATAAGTTTAAACATCACAAGGATTTATTGTGGGAAAGTTTCTTCAAAGCAAGTACAATCAAGGTCATGAGTATTAACAGCCCAATTATGATTATCAGCTTTCACCTATAACTTTCAACCCAAGGAAAAGAAATGAATAGCTCCATGACTGGCACAGAACTACCTATTGAACATGGTGTCACCATAACAACTGGCTATCTTCATAACTGATTTTGCACCAAGTGTTCTCCAGAGGGGCATAGCCTCTGTCACAGGACAGTTCAGGACGCATAATTCAGTTGCTGCTCCCAACAATCACTTGAACGGTATATAACTTAGATTTTAACTAAAACACTTAAAATTTTCAATGTCAAGTCCTATTGGATGTATGACTCACGCAATGAGTAGATAAATAATAGATTGTGGAGTACTGATGGTTGGATAGAGTTATCTAAG
Organism: Marmota flaviventris; assembly: GCF_047511675.1. NCBI lineage: Eukaryota > Metazoa > Chordata > Mammalia > Rodentia > Sciuridae > Marmota > Marmota flaviventris. The sequence continues at coordinate 22,092,838 of NC_092505.1, forward strand.
GAAGTTTGTCAGTCTTTTTATAGACAATAATTTTTAGTCATTAATTAATTATTTGTAACTTTTAAAAATTACATTAATTTAAAGTTAGTCTGTGAATTACCTGATAGAATTTCTATGTCAAGTCAGAGTCCCTAAAATGTGAGCTGATAGCAAGTTTTCCTGAGAACCCAAGACATATTTATCAGCCAATTACCTTTAATTTCTCAAACTGTTGTGCGCACTCAAAATCACAACAAGTAATCTTAAAAGCATCAAATATTATAAATATATTGATCAAAACAATCTCATTTTATGTTTATTTATTTACTGTTGAGCCAGCATGTACTCTGCAGTGAGCTACAACCCAAGACCTGTCATCTAAGGAATCTGTAAATAAAATTCTCAATGACAAAAAATTCCATTAGATATACTTCTTGAGTATTTTATGAATTTTAAAAGTTTATCTTAAAATATAATATGTCTTTAAATATGAATTCTTACTTTCAAAGAATGTTTGTAATAGTGATTTAATTTAACACTCAGAGAGCCTGCTGGGTTCAAAAAGGAAGACATTACTGTCCATGGTTTTCAACAGTGCAAATTGATGCTTGGACAGTTTAAGCGCATATTTTAAGGTTGTAAAAACAATATGAATCCATTACACAACCACTGTGGTTCAATATATAGAAAAATAAAAATAAAAATGTGAAATTTTCAGTACTTATCCAACTGTTCTTTGCCATAAAGCTATATGGTGCCCACATGAACTTTTTCTGTCTTCCAGGTTACCATCTAGACAAGAAGCAGAAAGGATTGGAAAGAACTCAAAAGATGCATATTTAACAGACCAATTGCCTTTTTATTTTGAGTCTTTGTAGTTGAATTCCGAGAAACTTTATTATTTTTTTTTTCTGAGAAAGAAAAGTTCTGAAAAATCTTGCAATGTTTGATGAACACAAATGGATTGAATTAAGAAGACAGTGCTTACCTTTAAATTAGTGAAGGAATATAGGTAATACATTAATGAAGGAGTATACCAGTCTTCTTCAAGACTTCTTGGGCATATTGTAATCCATAAATTAATATTCATTGATTAAACATTATAGGGTAAGCCTGTGACAAATTTAGGGCACTATTTATTAATTTAGTTGAACAATTATTATGTGTCTACTATGTGCACTGTTGCCCTAATGATAAAATAATATATTTGTTAACTGAACAAGTAATAATCCTAAATTCAAGGGGTTTAAGATAGAATCACAGTCTCTCAAGTAATATTAGAGAGTGTCTAATGCAAAATATTCACAGAAAACAATTTTAAAAGGAAATAGGAGAACAACAATTTTAAGTGACTTTCTCCAAGTTTAAGGAATAGTTTCAAAGAATATCTGGACATCCTGATTATATTTTGGAACAGAAGTTAATTGTTTTTATGTAAACAGATATTTTACTATTATTTTGAAAATGTTGCTAAAAGGAGTATTAAATAAGCAAAGAAAAGACCATTAGCTTGAATATATTGCTGTATTTTTGAGTTCATAGATAACAAGCCACAATCTTATTTACTACATCAACCAACATACACCTAATTAGGAGTGTTTTTTTTTTTTTTTTTTTTTTGAATAGCCATGTTTCAGCCAATCATAGATAAGTTCCAGTTAGTCATAGGCTACCAACCAGCTAGAACATGTCCAATTAATGGGAATATCAAGCTGTTTTCCAATCAGATAACTTTTCCATTTTGCTCCCATGTTCAGTCTGTATACGCTTGCTGCTTACACCACTGATGGAACTCTGAACCTCCTCGAATTCTGAGAAGTGTCCAGTTCATAAATCACTCTTTACTCAAATAAACTATTAAATTTAATTTGTCTGAATTTTTTCTTTTAACAAGGATTAGAGAATTCTGGAAGGACACATATCCACACAATTCTTAATTTAAGAAATATCATGTGAATGTTTAATAATTAAATTTTCAAACAATGATGGATATAAGTTTATTGCATTAATTTTTTCATTAAAAGTAGTTTGAAAATAAAAATTAGTGTGTATATATATGTTAATCTCTCTAACTCTCTCTCTCTCTCTCTCTCTCTCTCTATATATATATATATATATATATATATATAGTTTAAGGAATAGTTTATGTGAATTGTAGTATGGGAATTATATTTTTCTACACAAATGAATAAAAACTATACCCTAAAATAGTCAAGTCCTCCACTTTCTTGGCTCTACATTATATTCTATTTGTAAAGATTAGTTGGTTTAATTTTAAACATATTTAAGAAGCAATATGGAATAAGAGTCTCAGTGCTAGAAAATGTTTAATCAATAGTGATTTAATCTTACCATTTTTTTTCTTTCTTAACTGATTTAGAAAAGCATTTAACGAAAAGAAACAGCATTACTGTGTGAAGTTTCATTCAAAATTGTTATGGATTTTATGTTTTCAAATCAAATTATGAGCTAATTTTAAATTTCCACTGTAGTTCACATATGTAATAAAGAACCAAAAAAAGAGTTCACCATTAAATTGTCTGTCTATATTTAATATTTTCTGGAATAGCATTGTCCTATATATCTTGGGATGAGGGAAATATTTTATGTTTTCCCTGTACAATATGTATCCAGTAGTAAGCTAGAACTGTTCCTACAGGCAAGCATATCAGACAGTGCAATTCTGGAACATGAATTTTAATTGCATAACATCACAGTTAAATTTTACAATAAATTATATTTTTTATTATATCCAAAATTTTAACACAGAAAGATATTATGATACTATATTTTTGCAACACATTATGTTATCACTCTTTAAATTTGAAAAGGTAAATATGTAATTGTAAAGTCTAACACTTTCTTCTCTTCATTTATAGAAACTTGTATTGCTTTCTTTATCCTCCTTAAAATTGTACTGAGCCATGAGGCTTGCTCTGTATGAAAAACAGTTGAGGTTTCAAATATGTTTTTAAATAAGCCATATTAAAACAAAACCAATGACTAGTAAAAGCACATCTTTAAGTATTGAATTGTATAAATATAAGTATAAAATGTAACAAATTAACTTTGCATTTCTAATGCACATAAGGTTATTTTTGTCAAATTGTGCTAGCCAATAATTTAGAGTGTTATAAAAGTGTGTTATTCTCATTTATATGTGCCTAACTATCCTGATGTAAATATTAATGCTAGAGAAATAGACTTAACTATGCCTGATCTGCTCTTAGTAGACATTCATCTAGGAAATGGGATTTCATCCATTGCATATTGGTTTTAAAATATGTATTTTGATGGAGTATTTTAGAGAAGAGTTAGTTCCTATATTCATAAATTGCAGCTTACATGTGCTGCTGACTTCCTATCATAAACATTTATTTGAGCAGACTGAATTACTGAGACCAGCTGCTTAGAGTGATCAATTTCACTCCTCTATCCACTTCTCTTTGCTTGTATTGGCACAACTTTAAAATTTCATAATTTCCTTTTCACAGTAGAATAACAACATTGCTCTTTCTCTTAATGTCTTTCTCTTGATGGTAGTAATATATTAGGGAACACTGAGATTGGTTCATCTGTTCTTATCTTTTATATATCCATTGCCTGCTCACCCATGATAACATAAATATAATTATCACACACCTTAGTTAGTAATAGAAACAGATTAGTTTTTATACCAACAATCTTTTCATCTTTACAATGGCTTTTGCAAAGCCATAATTGACTCTTTTTATGACCATATTTAATGTGTTTTGGTTCCATTTTCCATATTATCTTTCTTCTAGCTTTGCAACATGATATATTCCAAGACTGAACTAGAATCCTATTTAATTTTCAAACAACACTACCACAATCCAGAAACCTTTGATTTGGAGAATGCATTAGAAAAACTCACTGTAGGTTAAGACAGTTTTCCATTGAGGCAATAGAGGAAATGCAAAGACAGAAATGACAGTCTGTATTTGACTCTTAAAAAGTGGGGTTTAATAAGTTATTAAAATATGGTTAAGTCAAGGAACTGAATAGTGTTAGTTCCTTAATTGTCTAGCCATTTCTCAAGCCTGGCTTTTGGTTTGAGGAATCTACTAATTTGTGAATGTGACTTAAGAAATATTCAGGATTGCCTTTAATTTGAAAAGTAAAAACTAGCCAAATATAGTTTTTATATAAAGACTTAGTGATACTGCATTCAAGCTAAACTGTTTAATTAATTATCAAATCTTTGTCATTTGGCTAATCAAGAGGTATAAACACATTTTATTTAACATAACAAGTAGTTTGGAAAAGAATAACAGGCATCCAACAAGCATCCTAATTAAAATAATACCTTGGGAAAAGAGAAAAAATAAGATAAAACATAAATCAGAAAACTACAGTGTATTAAATCAAAATATGTAATATTTGGTTTTTTTAAAGAAAGAAAAAAATACAAACATGTCAAAGATACCTCTACTCCTTCTATTTAATGCACAACTATCAAAGCATTCTAAAGCAATGACTCTCCTTTTTCTTTCTACAATAGCTTCCAACATGGTTTGGACAATTTCCATTTAAGCTCTAATTCCAATTCCATACCAGAGTCAAATGATCCTTTTAAAATAAAATGCATTCATATCTGTTATTTATTTTTTTTCAGAATTCTCCAGTGGAGAATTTATAGCTCTTTTCAGGACATACACACTTGTAAATAATCTTGCATTGGCTCCTGTTCTAATCTTAATTGCTATTGTTCCCTGCTCTTTAATCACTATACCCCAGGAGCATTGAAATTCTATGACCATTTTTCCATAATAATTCATATAGCTCTTGTCTGTGTGTCTTTTTTCTTCATTACGGGCTCTGCTATAGGTCTTCTAATTGAAAGGGCTTTCTTGATCATCTTTTACATCATATTATTTTCAATAAATCTCTTCTCTTATGCAGCCTTGCACTGTATTATTTTTAATAGTACTTCTTTCCATCTAACATACTTGTTAATTTTTTCCCATCTTGTTAGAATGAACCTCAATGAATTCAGTATCCTTGTTTCTTTTAAATTTCTTTCTAATCTTTACCTAGAGTTTAGGAAAGTGATAAAGATATAATAGATATGGTATTTGTTGCATAAATTTTATATAAGTATATGTATATAATCTACAAATAACATAAATATGAGTATAAGAAGTTTAGAAACGTTTGTATAATGATTTGCCTCCAGGACAGAAAATAATTGATGTACAAATTCAATGCAATATGTGTAATGACAAAGACTCCTTCTTTAGCTTTTCTTTATTTTTGTACAGTAAAGACATGCATCTCCAACTGTATGGCAAAACTAAAGAAGTTTAGAAAGTCCATATTTATCCTTATCATCACAACTACATTAAAGGAACACGTGCAGGAGACCATATCACATAGTTCCACAGTCTGGGAAGAGAATACAGGGCTACAAGGTCAAGAGCACTTTGGACAAGAATAATTTTAGATGACAGCTGGATAGATAAATTCTGTGGCAATGGTTCAGGCAAGAGACACAATGGTAACTTTGACTAAGGTTACCAGATGGATAAGTTGAAATATTAGAGATATGGAACAAGTGAAATTAACATGACCTGATGGTGAAGGAGACCAGTGAATGTAGGGTGGCAGTGACCAGATAGTATAGCATCAACAAGAAAGGTCAGAATAGGGGTTACAAGGGAGGGAAGAAATAATGCAGAAGTTAAGTATTTTAATAAATGAACATATTAAGAAGAAGAGAGACAGTATGTGTGAAAAGGCCCATATGTTCTGAAATGAGATTTAAAAATAAGTAGGAAGATGGTATATGAGACAGAGGTTGGATGCACTTGAGATGCAAGGAAACAGTGTCTAGAAATATACATTAACTAAGCAAGAAGGGCCACAGTTATACTTAAGAAGGTAATGAAGGTGCAGTTTTCTGTATTTTTCAGAAACAAAATGGTATGACACTAAATCATGTAATATATGTCAATATTTTCATATCTCTATAATCAATATGCTCATCTAGAAATAGTTTTTATTTCCTTAAAATTGTGATAAATAAAATAATCACTAATTTTAATATCTTTAGAGTAATATATGCCCTTGGAATAAAGACATTTTTATTTATGATATGTAGGAGAAAAGAGCCTTCAGAGAGAGGGTATGTCATATTATTGAATATAAAAATAAAAATTCAAAGGTATCAATAGATTTTACAATTCAAAGAGGGAAAACTACTGAAGCTAGAATAAGGAATAACACAACAATTTGGGTTCATGGTACTGGGATATCTTGAGTTTAACTTTGGGACATACTGCATTGTAAATAAAGTCTTATGGGTCATTTTAAAGTGAGTGGATTCTAGTTATAATTGTCTGCATGGTTGGTGTTGGAAAATAACTGGTCCTAAAATTTTAGATTCCATACATAATGCTAAAGCAAGTTCTGACATTATATAAATAATATTTTGACAAGGAAGACTCATCTAATAAATCTGATTCCTGAAAATTAGTCATAGTTGGTGAAAACAAAGTAAGAGCTAATGGTTTTATTAAAAAAAAATATATATATATACTTCAACTAACATTCAACTGCTTTGTGATTTCTGGAGTCATTACTCTTTTGCGTAAAGAACAATCTGGGAAGATATTTGCCTATTCATAAAATAATAATTGAGCACAGTGGTACCACACTTAGAATCTCAGCTAGAAGGAAGGTTGATGCTGGAGAATCCCAAGTTCAAAATGAGCCTCAGAAACACAGAAAGACTCTGATTCAAAAAATTAAATTAAATTTAAAAATAAGGGCTGGGAATAAAGCTCCATTGCACAATGCCTAAAGTTCAAATCACAGTATAAAAAAATGGGAAAGCAAACAAATAGCAGAGCATTTAATGAAAATCTGTTAAATTTGGGAATATTGACAAGAACTTGCTGTTTCACTGGAGAAGCACATTTCAGAACATGATATAATACAGGGTTCTCAGGATATTTTTAGAGAACAGCTTTGTATACTCCAAAATATAAAAACTCTAAGTCTATGGAATAATATTAAAGATAACATAGAAATCCAATAATGAGAAAAATGGACTAAAATGAAGAAGAACATGGAAGAAACTTGGGTGAAAATTGCATTGTAAATTGGCGATATTAGTGCAGTTCACTTTCGTCCCAGCAGATATTTTCATTCTCTTTCATATAAATGTATTTTAAAGTACAAAAATTATGTAATAATTTCCAATAATTTCATAAAATTTGGTTAATATTAAAGGTCATTTAAATAAATAATTTGTTATATTTAGAAATAACATCTTTTACAGAGTTAAAATTTCTTCTAATCTAAATATAGAAAATTAAAAAGTATTTAGAAATATATTGAAAGATATTTTGTAAATTCTTAAATGAGGTTTTAAGAAATAATATATTCATTTAATTATTCTATTTAATCTCTCTTGAGACCTCAAATTATAATCACTTATTGGTGTTTTCATCTTACCTTTCAAGATTATATTTTAAAATTTTCATTGTAAAGAAATATAAACTTGCAATAGTTTATGATCATTTATCTTGAGTTATAATATTTTCACATGTCATTAATAGTATGCTATATATAATATGTGATTACATGTTCTTATGTTCTTTCTGAATAATTCTTGGTTTCAAAATTTCAACATATTTTTCACTTGAATTTTGAATATTAAATTTTAAGGACAGAAAAGGCCCAGTGGCCCGCGGCGGGACAGAGCTTCCAATCACTCCTGCAAAGCAGGCGGGCCTGCCACCCACCGGCAGAAGAGGAGCAGCGGCCTGCTGAGAGGCAGAGCAGCCCCCTCCCCCTGTGCCGGCAAGGTAGAGGGAACTGTGACCACCCACAGAGCAGGCCCAGCGGCCTGCTGAGGGGCAGAGCCGCCCCCCACCCCCCGCGCCTGCCAGCTAGGCGGAACCGTGACCACCGACAGAAAAGGCCCAGTGGCCCGCGGCGGGACAGAGCTTCCAATCACTCCTGCAAGGTAGGCGGGCCTGTGACCCACCGGCCTAAGAGGAGCAGCGGCCTGCTGAGAGGCAGAGCCGCCCCCTCCCCCTGCGCCTGCAAGGTAGATGGAACGGTGACCACCATCAGAACAGGCCAGACCTGCAACCGACAGACAGAACAGGCCTAGTGGCCTGAGGAAGGGTAGAGCCGCCCCGCCCCCCGCGCCTGCAAGGTAGGCGGACCTGCGACCCACTGGCAGAACAGCCCCAGAGGCCTGCAGAGGGGCAGTGCCGCTGCCTGCGCCTGCAAAGTAGGCAGAACTGCGACCACCGACAGAACAAGCCTAGCGGCCCGCAGAGGGACAGAGCCACCGCCCGCGCCTGCAAGGTAGGCGGACCTGCTACAAACCGGCAGAGCAGGCCCAGTGGCCTGCCGGCGTGGTAGGCACATTGCCCCAATTGGAGGAGGGGCAGAGCCGCCGCCCGCGCCTGCGAGGGAGACTTTGCAACTATACAAGACCAATATAAATATATAGGGGGAAAATTCAATAGCACAACAGTTTCACCAAGTAGAAAGGAACGCGAACAGTATGAAGAGACAAGGAAAGAAAGGACCACAAGCAATGCAGGTAAACTCAAAGTTAGAAGAGGTAATAGCTGCAGCAGATGGAATGTCAGATAAAGAATTCAGGATATACATGCTTCAGATGATCTGGAGTCTCAAGGAAGACATCAGACAGCAAAATCAGACAATGAAAGATCACTTCAACAATGAATTACATAAACAAATCCAAGAAGCAAAAGATCAACTATACAGGGAGATAGAGGTTATAAAAAACAAACAAACAGAAATCCTAGAAATGCAGGAAGCAATAAACCAACTTAAAAACTCAATTGAGAATACTACCAGCAGAGTAGAACACTTAGAAGATAGAACATCAGACAATGAAGATAAAGTATTTCAACTTGAAAAGAACATAGACAGCTCAGCAAGACTGTTAAGAAACCATGAGCAGAACATCCAAGAAATATGGGATAACATCAAGAGACCAAATTTAAGAGTCATTGGGATACAGGAAGGGACAGAGTTTCAAACAAAAGGAATGAGCAAACTATTCAATGAAATAATACGAGAAAACTTCCCAGACTTGAAGAATGAGACAGAACCCCAAATCCTAGAAGCCTACAGGACGCCGAATGTGCAAAATCATAAGAGACCCACACCTAGACACATTATAATGAAGATGCCCAACATACAGAATAAGGAGAGAATTTTAAAAGCTACAAGAGAAAGGAAGCAGATCACATTTAGGGGTAAGCCAATCAGGATACCAGCTGATCTTTCAACACAGACTCTGAAAGCTAGAAGATCCTGGAATAACATATTTCAAACACTGAAAGAAAATGGGTTCCAACCAAGAATTGTGTTTCCAGCGAAATTAAGCTTCAGGATGGAAGATGAAATTAAAACCTTCCACGATAAACAAAAGTTAAAAGAATTTGCAGCTAGAAAACCATCTCTTCTAAACATCCTTGGCAAAACATTACAGGAAGAGGAAATGGAAAATAACAATGAAAACCAACAGTGGGAGGTAGGACAGTAAAGGGGGGAAAAATAATCAAAGAGGAAAACAAACCATGTTTAGTAACATAAATAAACAAATATGGCTGGAAGAACAACCCATATCTCAATAATAACCCTAAATGTTAATGGCTTAAACTCACCAATCAAGAGACACAGGCTAGTAGAATGGATCACAAAACAAGACCCAACAATATGCTGCCTACAGGAGACACATTTGATAGGAAAAGACATACATAGACTGAAGGTGAAAGGTTGGGAAAAATCATATCACTCATTTGGACTTTGGAAACAAGCAGGAGTGTCCATACTCATATCAAATAAAATAGATTTCAAGCCAAAGTTAATCAAAAGGGATAAAGAGGGACACTACATACTGCTTAAGGGAACCATACACCAACAAGACATAACAATCATAAATATATATGCCCCAAACAATGGTGCAGCTATGTTCATCAAACAAACTCTTCTCAAGTTCAAGAGTCTAATAGACCACCATACAATAATCATGGGAGACTTCAACACACCTCTCTCACCACTGGACAGATCTTCCAAACAAAAGTTGAATAAGGAAACTATAGAACTCAATAACACAATTAATAACCTAGACTTAATTGACATATATAGAATATACCACCCAACATCAAGCAGTTACACTTTTTTCTCAGCAGCACATGGATACTTCTCAAAAATAGATCATATATTATGTCACAGGGAAACTCTTAGACAATACAAAGGAGTAAAGATAATACCATGCATCCTATCTGATCATAATGGAATGGAATTGAAAATCAAAGATAAAAGAAGGAAGGAAAAAGCATACATCACTTGGAGAATGAACAATAGGTTACTGAATGATCAATGGGTTATAGAAGACATCAAGGAGGAAATTAAAAAATTCTTAGAGATTAATGAAAACACTGACACAACATATCGGAATCTATGGGACACATTGAAAGCAGTTCTAAGAGGAAAATTCATTGCTTGGAGTTCATTCCTTAAAAAAAGAAAAAAAACAACAAATAAATGATCTCATACTTCATCTCAAAATCCTAGAAAAAGAAGAGCAAAACAACAGCAAAAGAAGTAGAAAGCAAGAAATAATTAAAATCAGAGCTGAAATTAATGAAATCGAAACAAAAGAAACAATTGAAAAAATTGACAAAACTAAAAGTTGGTTCTTTGAAAAAATAAACAAAATTGACAGACCCTTAGCCATGCTAGTGAAGAGAAGAAGAGAGAGAACTCAAATTACTAGCATACAGGATGAAAAAGGCAATATCACAACAGACACCTCAGATATACAGAAGATAATCAAAAATTATTTTGAATCCTTATACTCCAATAAATTAGAAGATAGTGAAGGCATCGATAAATTTCTTAAGTCATATGATCTGTCCAGATTGAGTCAGGAGGATATAGACAACCTAAACAGACCAATATCAATCGAGGAAATAAAAGAAACCATCAAAAGACTACCAACTAAGAAAAGCCCAGGACCGGATGGGTATACAGCAGAGTTTTACAAAACCTTTAAGAGGAACTAATACCAATACTTTTCAAGCTACTTCAGGAAATAGAAAAAGAGGGAGAACTTCCAAATTCATTCTACAAGGCCAACATCACCCTGATACCTAAACCAGACAAAGACACTTCAAAGAAAGAAAACTACAGACCAATAACTCTAATGAACCTAGATGCAAAAATCCTCAATAAAATTCTGGCGAATAGGATACAAAAACATATCAAAAAAATTGTGCACCATGATCAAGTAGGATTCATCCCTGGGATGCAAGGCTGGTTCAATATACGGAAATCAATAAATGTTATTCACCACATCAATAGACTTAAAAATAAGAACCATATGATCATCTCGATAGATGTGGAAAAAGCATTTGACAAAGTACAGCATCCCTTTATGTTTAAAACTCTAGAAAAACTAGGGATAACAGGAACATACCTCAATATTGTAAAAGCAATCTATGCTAAGCCTCAGGCTAGCATCATTCTGAATGGAGAAAAACTGAAGGCATTCCCTCTAAAATCTGGAACAAGACAGGGATGCCCTCTCTCACCACTTCTGTTCAACATAGTTCTCGAAACACTGGCCAGAGCAATTAGACAGACGAAAGAAATTAAAGGCATCAAAATAGGAAAAGAAGAACTTAAATTATCACTATTTGCAGATGACATGATTCTATACCTAGCAGACCCAAAAGGGTCTACAAAGAAACTATTAGAGCTAATAAATGAATTCAGCAAAGTGGCAGGATATAAAATCAACACGCATTAATCAAAGGCATTCCTGTATATCAGCGACAAATCCTCGGAAATGGAAATGAGGACAACACTCCATTCACAATATCTTCAAAAAAAATAAAATACTTGGGAATCAACCTAACAAAAGAGGTGAAAGACTTATACAATGAAAACTACAGAACCCTAAAGAGAGAAATAGAAGAAGATCTTAGAAGATGGAAAAATATACCCTGTTCATGGATAGGCAGAACTAACATCATCAAAATGGCGATATTACCAAAAGTTCTCTATAGGTTTAATGCAATGCCAATCAAAACCCCAATGGCATTTCTTGTAGAAATAGAGAAAGCAATCATGAAATTCATATGGAAAAATAAAAGACCCAGAATAGCAAAAACAATGCTAAGCAGGAAGTGTGAATCAGGCGGTATAGCGATACCAGACTTCAAACTATACTACAGAGCAATAGTAACAAAAACAGCATGGTACTGGTACCAAAACAGGCGGGTGGACCAATGGTACAGAATAGAGGACACAGAAACCAATCCACAAAACTACAACTACCTTATATTTGATAAAGGGGCTAAAAGCATGCAATGGAGGAAGGATAGCATCTTCAACAAATGGTGCTGGGAAAACTGGAAATCCATATGCAACAAAATGAAACTGAATCCCTTTCTCTCGCCATGCACAAAAGTTAATTCAAAATGGATCAAGGAGCTTGATATCAAATCAGAGACACGCCATCTGATAGAAGAAAAAGTTGGCTACGATCTACATACTGTGGGGTCGGGCTCCAAATTCCTCAATAGGACACCCATAGCACAAAAGTTAATAACTAGAATCAACAAATGGGACTTACTCAAACTAAAAAGTTTTTTCTCAGCCAAAGAAACAATAAGAGAGGTAAATAGGGAGCCTACATCCTGGGAACAAATCTTTACTCCTCACACTTCAGATAGAGCCCTAATATCCAGAGTATACAAAGAACTCAAAAAATTAGACAATAAGAGAACAAACAACCCAATCAACAAATGGGCCAAGGACCTGAACAGACACTTCTCAGAGGAGGACATACAATCAATCAACAAGTACATGAAAAAATGCTCACCATCTCTAGCAGTCAGAGAAATGCAAATCAAAACCACCCTAAGATACCACCTCACTCCAGTTAGATTGGCAGCCATTATGAAGTCAAACAACAACAAGTGCTGGCGAGGATGTGGGGAAAAGGGTACACTTGTACATTGCTGGTGGGACTGCAAATTGGTGCAGCCAATTTGGAAAGCAGTATGGAGATTTCTTGGAAAGCTGGGAATGGAGCCACCATTTGACCCAGCTATTCCCCTTCTCGGTCTATTCCCTAAAGACCTAAAAAGAGCATGCTACAGGGACACTGCTACATCGATGTTCATAGTAGCACAATTCACAATAGCAAGACTGTGGAACCAACCTAGATGCCCTTAAATAGATGAATGGATAAAAAAAATGTGGCATTTATACACAATGGAGTATTACTCTGCATTAAAAAATGACAAAATCATAGAATTTACAGGGAAATGGATGGCATTAGAGCAGATTATGCTAAGTGAAGCTAGCCAATCCCTAAAAAACAAATGCCAAATGTCTTCTTTGATATAAGGAGAGTAACTAAGAACAGAGTAGGGTCGAAGAGCATGAGAAGAAGATTAACATTAAACAGGGATGAGAGGTGGGAGGGAAAGGGAGAGAGAAGGGAAATTGCATGGAAATGGAAGGAGACCCTCAGAGTTATACAAAAGTACATACAAGAGGAAGTGAGGGGAAAGGGAAAAATAATACAAGGGGGACAAATGAATGCCAGTAGAGGGGGCAGAGAGAGAAGAGGGGAGGGGGGATAGTAGAGGATAGGAAAGGCAGCAGAACACAACAGACACTAGTATGGTAATATGTAAATCAATGGATGTGTAACTGATGTAATTCTGCAATCTGTATATGGGGTAAAAATGGGAGCTCATAACCCACTTGAATCAAAGTGTGAAATATGATATATCAAGAACTATGTAATGTTTTGAACAGCCAACAATAAAAAATTAAAAAAAAGAGAATACTCCAGACTAATTAGAAAAAATAAAAAATACTACAAACTACAATGCATCATAAGAAAAAATAAAAAAACAAAAATCAAGGTGAAAAAAATATTCCAAAAAAAAAATAATAAAAAAATAAATAAATAAATTTTAATATACCACAAAGTATAAACAGCATGGCATAGCTATTTATCTCATTTAGCTATTGACATCTTTCTAAAACAGTTTATTCTTTTCTAGTCCCATGATTTTAAACAATTTTAATTTAAATATTTTGTATTAATGCATTTTATTATTATCCTTATAGGTAAAATAAAATTTTATTAAATGAATGTAATTGCCTAAATAGGTAATAATTTATGTTTCTTGTTAAATATGAATATGAATTATATTATTTTATCATTTTACTCAAACTTAAAACAATAACATGTCCTTATTTAATCAATACATTAAAATTTCAGAAATATATGTATTAGTTGAAAACTGTTCCCTTAAAAAAAAAGAAATGAGAATTAGTTAATATGCTGAATATTTCCTCAAGTTGTTAATGCATGAATTGAATTGAACATTAGAATCAATTTTAAATTTTATAACCCAATATTTATTGTTTTGTTCTGGGTATGAGTTGGGTATCTTGTTTTTACACTTTGTTGTTAAATTTTATGTTACATAAATAATACCTTTTAAAGTATATTCTAAGTGATAATATCCTGTAAATTTAATTAATTTAGTGATTTTGACATCACTTTAATTGGTTTAGAACTATTAACTTGTAACATTTATTATATTTTTAAATTATAATGTAGTTTGAATTTTTACAATTTATTTACTTATTCTAATTTGTTAAATGCAGAATGCATTTCAATTCATAGTACACATATAGAACACAGTTTTTCATGCCTCTGGTTGTACACAAAGTAGTGTCATACCATTTGTGTCTTCATACATTTACTTGGGGTAATGATGTCCATCTCATTCCATCATCTTTCCTATACCTCTGCTCCCTACTTTTCACTCTTTCCCCCTTTGACATATCTAAAATTCTTCCATTTCTCTGATGCCCACCCTCCTATTTCTGTTATGAATCAGCATCCTCATATGAGAGAAAGCACTCGACATTCGTTTTTTTGGGATTGGCTTACTTCACATAACATAATATTCTCCAACTCCATCCATTTACCGGCAAATGCCATATTTTATTCTGTTTTATGCTGAGTAATATTCCATTGTGTATATATACCACATTTTCTATATCCATTCATCTACTGAAGGGCATCTAGGTTGGTTCCACAATTTAGCTATTGTGAATTGTGCTGCTATAAACATTGATGTGGCTGCATTACTATAATATGCTATTTTTAAAGGCTTTTGGATATGAACCAAGAGTGGGATAGCTTGGACAAGTGGTGGTTCCATTCCAAGATTTCCAAGGAATCTCCCTATTGCTTTCCATATTGGCTGCACCAATTTTTAGTCCCACCAGCAATGCAGGAGTGTGCCTCTCTCCCCACATCCTTACCAACTCTTGTTGTTTGTATTCTTAATAGCTGCCATTTTTATGGGAGTGAGATGTAATCTTACAATACTATCTTCTGATTTGCATTTCTCTATTTGCTAGTGATGTTGAACTTTTAAAAATATATTTATTGATTGATTGCATAGCATCTTCTGAGAAGTGTCTGTTCAGGTCCTTGGCCCATTTATTGATTGGGTTGTTTGGTTTTTTGGTGTTTAGCTTTTTGTGTTCTTTATATACCCTAGAGATTAGTGCTCTATCTGATGTGCAAGTGGTAAAAATTTGCTCCCAAGGTGTAGGTTCTCTATTCACTTTAGTAATTGATTCTTTTACTGAGAAGCTTTTGAGTTTTAATCCATCCCATTTATTGATTCTTGATTTTATTTCTTGAGCTATATGAGTCTTATTAAGGAATTTGAGCCTAATCCAACATGATGAAGATTTGGGCCTAATTTTTCTTCTGTAAGGCACAGGGTCTCTGGTTTCATTACTAGTCCTTGATCCACTTCTAGTTGAGTTTTGGACATTGTGAGAGATAGAAGATTAATTTCATTGTGTTGTATATGGATTTCCAGTTTTCTCAGCACCATTTGTTGAAAAACTATCCTTTTTCCAATATATGTTTTTGACACCTTTGTCTAATATGAGATAACTGTATTTGTGTGAGTTTGTCTCTGTGTCCTATATGTACTATTCATCAATAAGTCTATTTTGGAGCCAATATCATGCTGATTTTGTCACTATGGCACTGTAGTATAGTTTAAGATCTGGTATAGTGATGCCACCAGCTTCACTCTTCCTGCTAAGGATTGATTTAGCTCTTCTGGTTGCTTACTTTTCCAGATGAATTTCATGACTGCTTTTTACTATTTCTATGAGCTATGTCATTGGGATTTTAATTGGAATTGCAATAAATCAGTATAGTGCTTTTTGTAGTATGGTCATTTTGACAATATTAATTCTGCCTGTCCAAGAGCAAGGGAGATTTTTCCATCTTTAAGGTCTTCTTTAATTTCTTTCTTTAGCATTCTGTAATTTTTATTGTAGAGGTCTTTCACCTCTTTGGTAAAGTTGATTCCCAACTTTTTTTTTTTGAGGCTATTGTAAATGTGATAGATATCCTAGTTTTTCTTTCAGAGTATTTGTCACTGATATACAGAAATGCTTTTGATTTATGGGTATTCATTTTATATCCTCTAACTTTGATGAATTCATTTTATTAATTCTAGAATTTTTTCTGGTGGAATTTTTTGGATGTTCTAGGTATAAAATCATATTGTCAGCAAAGAGTGATAACTTGATTTCTTCTTTTCCTATCCATATCCCTTTAAATTCTCTCACCAGTCTAATTGCTCTGGCTAGAGTTTCAAGAGCTATGTTAAATAGAAGTGGTGAAAGAGGTCTTCTCTGTCTTGTTCCAGTTTTTAGAGGGAATGCTTTCAATTTTCCTCCATTTAGAATGATGTTGGCCTGGGGCTTAGTATAGATAGCTTTTACAATGTTGAGATATGTTCCTGTTATCCCTAGTTTTTCTAATGTTTTGTCTAATGCTTTCTCTGCATCTATTTAGATGATTATATAATTCTTATCTTTAAGTCCATTGATGTGATGAATTACATTTATTGATTTCTGTATGTTGAACCATACTTACATCCCTGGGATAAACCCCATTTGAACATGGTGTGGTGCATGATCATTTTGAATTGTTTTATATTCGATTTGGCAGAATGTTATTGAGAATTTTTGCATCTATGTTCATTAGAAATTTGTCAATGTCTTTGATATTTTCTATTTTATTGGAGTACAAATTTTCCAAAAAATTTCTGATTATCTTCTGTATCGCTTTAGTGTTCATTGTGATATTTCTGTTTTCATCACAGATGTTAGTAATTTTTAGTTTTCTCCCTTCTTTTCTTCATTAGCATGGCTAAAGATTTTTCAATTTTATTTATTTTTTTTAAAGAACCAACTTTTTGTTTTGTCAATTTTTAAAATTGTTTCTTTTGTTTCATTTTAATTGATTTTACATCTGATTTTAATTATTTCCTGTCTTCCACTGCTTTTGGCTTTGATTTGTTCTTCTTTTTCTAGGGCTTTTGAGATGTAATATTAGGACATTTATTTGTTGACATTTTCTTCTTTTAAGGAATGAACTACATGCAAATCACCTTTCCTCTTACTATTGCCTTCATAGTGTCCCAGGTATTTCATTATGTTGTTTCAGTATTCTCATTTACATCTAGGAAATTTTTAATCTCCTTTTGATGTCTTTTGCAACATGTTGTTCATTCAATAGCATATCATTAGTCCCCACGTGTTGGAGTAGCTTCTATTTTTTATTTTATTATTGATTTCTAATTTCATTCCATTGCAATCTGACAGAATTCAGGGTAGTTCCTCTATTATTTTTTGGATTTGCTAAGAGTTGTGATGTGCCATAATATATGGTCTATTTTAGAGAAGGATCTTTGTGATTCTGAGAAGAAAATGTATACACTCATTGATAGATGAAATAGTCTAAATGTGTGTTATTTATTGAATTATTGAGTTCTATACTTTCTTTGTTTAGCTGTTGTTTGGAGGATCTATCCAGTGGTGTAAGAGGTGTGTTAAAGTCACCCAGAATTATTGTGTTGTTGTCAATTTGACTGTTGACCTTGAGAAGAGTTTGTTTGATGAATGTACACATTCCAAAGTTTGGGGCATATATATTTATTATTGTTACATCTTGTTGCTGTATGGTTCCCTTGAGCAGTGTAAAATGCCCTTCTTTATCCATTTTGATTAAATTTGTTTTGAAGTCCATTTTTTTTTTTTTTTTTGATATGAGGATGGAAACCACTGCTTATTTCCACAGTCCATGTGTGTGGTATTTTTTTCCCCCAACCTTTTACCTTTAGTTGTGGATGTGTTTTCCTATGAGTTGAGTCTCTTAAAGGAAGCATATTGTTGGGTCTTTTTTTAAAAAAATCCAATCTGTCAGTCTATGTCTTTTGGTGAGATTAGGCCATTATCATTTAGGGTGAACATTGAGACATGATTTGTATTCCTAGTCATATTTGTTTATTTTTGGTATTTAACTTGACTTAGTTTCTCCTTTGATTAGTATTTCCTTAAGTGTAATGCCTCTCTTTTATGATTTTCATTGTTGGTTTTTGTTTCCTCCTCATGGAATATTTTGCTGAAGATGTTCTGTAATGCACGCTTTCTAGATGTAATGTTTTTAAACTTTTGTTTATCATAGAAGGTTTTTATTTTATCATCAAATCTAAACTTTAATTTTGCTGGATATAAGCATTTTTGTTGGCATATATTATTTTTCATACCTTGGTATATGTTGTTTCAGGATATTCTAGCTTTCAGTGTCTGTGTTGAAAAATCTGCCATTATCCTAACTGGTTTTCCCCTATATGTAATTCAATTTCTGTCTCTTGTGGCTTTTACAATTTTCTCCTTATTCTGTATGCTAGGCATTTTCATTATAATGTGCTTTTGTGTGATTTTCTGCATTTGGTGTTATGTAAGCCTCTTATATTTGATTTTCCAATTCATTCTTTATTTTGGAAAATTTTCAGATGTCATTTCATTGATTAGTTCATTCCTTCAGTTTGGAACTCCATGCCTTCTTCTATCCCAATGATTCTTAAATTTGGTTGTTTTATTCTATCCCGTAATTCTTGAATATTCTGCTCATAGTTTTTTACTATCTTCACTGTATGGTCAACATTCTTTTCAAGATTATATATTTTGTCTTCATTGTCTGAGGTCCTGTTTTCCAAGTGATCTATTCTGTTGCTGATGCTTTCTATTGAGTTTTTAATTTGGTTTATTGTTTCTTTCATTTCAAGGATTTTTTTTCCCAGAATCCCTATCTCCTTATTAAAGTAATCTTTTACTTCCTATATTTACTTATGTAGTTCTTTATTGAAATGACCTTTTTCTGCCTGTACTTGCTGTCTTACATCATCATTTAATTCACAGAACATTTTAATTATGTACATCCTGAACTTCTTCTCTGTCATCTGTTGTGCTGGCCATGGATTCTAAAAATGGAATATCTTCATTTGTTGGAGATATTTTTCCCTTGTTTTTTTTTTTTTTTCATTTTGTTCTTGAATCTTCCCTTCTAGCACTGCAGATCTGAGGCATCACTATTCTTACCCTATAGGTTTATAGAGCCCCTGCAGGTTTGAAATATCTCTCATTTAATGAGGAGAAAAATTTGAACAGATCCCCATAAAAACAATATGCAATCTTAAACCAAATATCTGTTATTAAGTCATTTACACTTTTGTCACAATATACAGAAATGGTAAGTTCAATTATTATCTACAATATAAACAGTAGGTTTATAAAACTGTCTATATTTTCTTATGGTGGACAAAGAAGTGGGGGTGAGGTGTAGGATGAGATGTTGAGGAGGTAGGAGGTGAGGATATAGGGTTATTAGATTTTAGAAAGCATGTAAGAGGAATCTAAAAATGTTGGTTAGTAGCAGGAAAAGAGAGGGAAAGTAATTTTGGAGAGACAAGTAAGTGGAAAGACAATAGAGTACAGAAAATAAACAATCATTTATATTAAGAAATGTAAAAAAATGTAAAAATAGGAGATAAAAGAATACACTACACCACTGTTATATACTATTCAGACATCCCAGTCCTCAGTAACCTAATTCATGAAAAATACTTGGTTTTTACAAATATTGGGGATGTGAGGGTGGGAGAAGGGGGGAGAGAGAGAGAGAGAGAGAGAGAGAGAGAGAGAGAGAGAGAGAGATATTGATTGAAGGTCAATAAAGGAATTATTTTTGTTGGAGATCTGTATCTTTCCAGCTTCCCTTCTCATCCAATAGGTGGGGTTGTCTGTTGTTTGCTGGTAACTCCACTCTCAGGATGGTTAAGGTTATTGGGGTGGGAGGGTTGGTCCATGGTTCTCCTTTGGGACGCACTCATGTGATGTGGGCGCCTGGTCTTATCTCCTTATATCTCCAGTAGACCTTAAGATTCCTGGTCTCTCATTTAGTCTCTAATCTGTATCTCACTCATCTTCTCCTTTTCTACTTCCCAACCTGTCTCTCCAGAGATCTTGTGGGCTGTGCTCTGGGAGCTGTGCACCTGATGAGGAGAGCTATTTTATATTGGGCAGCTCAAGACCCGGTTTTTTGACCCAGTTTTTTGAGCTACAGACAGGCCATGTAGCCACAGGCACTGTGCCATGGTATCAGCTTCTGGGAGAAGGGGGAGTTGGAAACTTTTGGTACCTGGATATTTTTTCTAAGCCCCAGCCAGAGTTCCAAGCTGGGAGTTGCCCCAACTAAAGATGGTGATGAAGGTTTCCCAAGATGGAGGCGACTGCTATTAGCAATGGGGTGTGTGTGGGGGGTGGGGGGTTGTCAGGTAGGGCTGAGCGGTGGCATTGAGCATAGTATTCAGAGATGCAGTTCTGTGGTGTGCAGTATTGTGGCTGGCAGCCCAGCGCAGTGTTGCCAGATGCAGGCTCCCGCATGTAAGGGACTGTGGCAGTAGTTGCAATTCCCAAAAATGGGGACAACCAGGGGAACCCCATGTTACTAGATGGGTGTCTCCATAGTAGTGGCAGCTAGAATTCCTGCATGTGGGCTGCAGCCTGGTGTCTTACATGGGAGTGGTGGCTGGGATTCCTGTATGGATGAGTGGCCAGTAGTCCTGTGCGGGATGCTAATGCCAGTGGTCCTACTTGGACATCCAGAAGACCTGGGTGGACAACTCTGAATATTTTCAATGTACATAACATTAACTATAAAATGTCCTTAACACAATATGATCTATTCCACTAATTAACTTTATTGTCTTCATTCATCAAGTTATTTAACTGTATAATTAAAGAGAACAATTTGGAAAAAAATGGGATAAAATGTAGGTAAAGACAATGAATACTAGCATGAATTATTTATGAATAATTTACCAATGTTTTATTTATGATATGATAATATTAACTTTTTGTCTTACTGACAGATAAAGTGAGAATGGTGTTTTATCTGGATCTTCTTTCTAACTCATGAATATGTCAAAACTGGGTTAAAGGGAAAAATTAGTATTCACAAGACCACAAAACTAGCACAATTAAGAGAGTTTTGTAGACATCTCATTTGTTATATATTGGATCAGTTCTCTGTTAATCATTGATTTGCAATATGCTGCATGTTTTCTTTTATTTATTACATAAATATTCAAAAGTTTTTTGCTATTTTGACAGAAGTGTACTTGTAGCAATAATTCAAATATTATATTAATTTTTCCTGAAGAATCTTAAAACAACCTATCTTCTATAGTATATTTTTAAAGTTGACAATTACATGTTCATTTTGTCATATTATTTCATTTTTTTTAAAAATCAATGATACACTTAAATCAATTACAATTCAAAATCTATTATTCAACTAAGTAGAAGGGAGGAAAAGTACATTTACATTAAATTCTTTTTGTATTATTTATTTAAAATTAGAAAAAACAGTATAATTTCTTCTCAAAATGTTAATAATTACCAATGTTTAAATATAACTACTCAAAATTATACATTAAAATAGTAATGAAATTTATTAGTAAAAATTACTTTTTGTATTAATAACAATGATAGATAATTGCTTCTGTTGAGATAATATTAAAGATTTTCCCACTGATTTTTGCTCAGATATTTGCGCACAAATACATTTACAAGTGTTTTTAAAATCACATTTAATCAAAAATCTATGTCTTTGAGTTTACAGGGAAAAAAAATTAGATCCACTGTACTTCATAAATTAATAAAAATATAAAAATCTCATGAAAAAATAATTTGTCCTTAAAATTTATATTTATATGTGTGTAAATTTCTTGTGTCTGTAAGTCTAATTTCAACTATTTATTCTATTGGTTTGTACACAACAATGCAAACATGTTAAAATAACAAATGCTATCAAATCATTTTCCCAGCCTTTCTAGAAAAAATACTATTTTCCTATATACTATACATCTTTCATTAGTGTGTCAGTCACTAGAAGCCAATGCAGAAAATACAGTGGGTTTCATCTAGAAAAAATACATAACTATATTTTATGTTCTTTTACTTTACATGCTTTCAGTATTCTGTAATGGATAGTTGAAATGAGACTTACAAAGAGAAAAAACTCAGAAATTTGTGCCAAAATTATTATTGAGGCTTGGACATAAGTTTGATGAAACAGATGAATAATTGGAGAGTAATTATTTCCCCAACTAAAAATATATATGAGAATTTAACTCTCTGATTAAATCCTTATATCAAATTAAGTGATGTATATTTATCTAGGATAAAAACAGAATTTTTGGCAGGGCTCAGTGGCACATGCTTGTAATCCCAGTGGCTGGGAAGGCTGAGGCAGGAAAATGTCAAATTCAAAGCTAGCCTCAGCAATTTTCTGAGACCCTAAGCAATGCAAAGAGCTTCTGTCTCTAAATGAAATACAAAAAAAAAAAAAAAAAAAAGGACAGGGCAGGGGATGAGACTCAGTGATTAAATATTCCTGGGTTCAATCCCTGGTACAGGAGAGGGGAGGAGATGAATTTCTTTTGCTTTTACTAAATATGGAACCCAGTGTCCAATACATTGGACCTTAACCTAGAAATACTTTACTGGGTAAACGGTAATCAAAATATGTAATCAACAATAGATAATATATACCAGAAAATGAGCTATTCTTTTCTCCTTGAGTATTCTACATAATAAAGGAAGTTTAGAACAAGATATATTCCATGCTTTATAATCATGTCAAAATGAATTCTACAGTCATGTATAACTAAAAAGAATCAAATAAATTTCAAAAAGTTAATTAGTTCTCATGCTAAGAATTCTGAGAGCCAAAATTGTCCATTACACACTTAATCCCTTCTTTATGACCATGTATGCCCCTATGTGGACTGATTGGTAAAATGGGAACTCATGTCTGACATTAATGATACAAGCTTTAGTCAGTTTTTTTTTTTTTTTTTTTTTTTTTTTTTTTTTTGCTGCTATGACTAAAAGACATGACAACAATTTTAGAGGAGGAAAAGTTTACTTGGGGGCTCAAGATTTCAGAGGTTTTAGTCCATAGAATGCAGGCTTCATTCCTCAGGACTCAAGATGAGGCAGAAAATAATGGTAGAAGAGTGTGGCAGAAGGACACAGCTCACTTGATGATCATTTGATTAAATGTTGAAAACAGTAAATATCTTAACTGTACACATTTATCAAATGCTGGAATTTTGTTTTATATGCCTATAAAATTTTGACTTTAAATATGTGACTTTTTAACATGAATGCTGATATATGCATTATTGTAAGGACAACATCAAGGGCTGGGGCTCCAGCTCAGTGGTACATCACTTGCCATGCATATGTGAGGTACTGGGTTCAATCCTCAGATGCACAAAAAAATAAAGATATTGTTTCTATCTATAACTAAAAAAAATTTAAAGGAAAACAAAACAAGAAAATCAAACAGATACTAAAATATTAAAATGCATTTATTCACTAAATGGGAAATCAAACTAGGAATGGTTTAAGCTTTTGCAACAATATATAAGAAGTGATTCAGAAGATGTTGATGGTAATTGATTTTTATCCACAAAGTTATACAAATGCATATATAACATTCTAATATAGTTAGAAATGGGAATTAAACATATATAAATATAAATGTATATTTTGAGCATGTTGTCTTAATAATAGAATGTTTACCTTTGTATGGTTCAGTTCTAAAAAATTTGTTAAAGAAAATCCTTCAATTACCTCTGAATAATGATAAGTCATATGTTGAGAGCCACAGCCAAAGGGGCCCCAGCAAACTTCCAGCTGCCAGCAAACTTCCAGCTGCCAGCTGATGATTGGCTCACAGTGGCCCCAGCAAACTTCTAGCTGCCAACTGATTGGCTCCTCTGCGGTGATGCTCATTGGGGTGTTTCCCTGCCCTTTCAGACCAGGAGCTGCTCATTGGGGGACTTTTTCTGGCTCCGCCCAGGCGACCCAGCCAATCGTCCTCAAGAGCAGGAGGAGTGGGGGAGGTGCAGAGGCTTGTGGGAAGCTGGTGGTGGCAGTTGGGCTCTGAGGGTTTTTCCTGAGGAGCTGTGTGGTGTGGTGTGTGTGTTCTAAAAATAAAGTTCCTTTCTTTTGACAAGTGGCTCCTGAATTGTGCCCAGCCAGACTGCGGCAGTCATATCTTTGTTAAATGCCTGCCAAAATCCACTATTGAACTTACCATTATTTCTCTATTAAATTGCACATAAAATTAATTATTATATATTATGTTTATTTGTTCTCAAATAAATGCCATGAATTTAAAACTACTGTCAAAATATCATGATTTCTATCCCATCTCCAACTAAATCCCTGTAAATTAAGCAGATTATCCTTGGAGAAAAATGATGGGTTATCAGAATTGGAAGATGACAACAGTTTGAGCAGCTGTCTCAAATGTACCATATTACTGAAGCAAATATGCAAAGCCCTGTAACTAGACAGGTGGCAACAGAACTAGCAAATGCTTTGAATATCTACAGTTTGGACGAATCGACAGAACCCATTCACTTTCACCTGACCGACAACAAGGTAGCTTCACTTTTATACCTCTGCTGTATGTAAAGTCTGCAGTTTTTCACAAACTAGTCTGTTGAAACCTTCATCATCTTCACATCCAGAAGAATTCCATACTGTTTCATTATTTCATTGATTCTAAATCCAATAAGAGAAGAAAAATAAATAACTAGATTATTTGGTAACACACAAGTATGTTGGAGATCAATATAGAACCAAATAGGAAATTCAGATATTCACACTTTTGGATATATTTCTCGTGGTCAAGAACCTATCACGGTATCCCCTATAAAGTAAAGGAAAATATGTTGTTACTTTAAATTGAATGCCATTAGTATGGAAGAACAGTACTTGAAGTGGCCTCTTTGGATTCTGGAGACATATTCTGTGTTTGATTTAGCTACTGCAGCACATGTACTAGGAAAATAGAAAGGATGCAAGGTTTGAGCAGGACCTAGATCAAATGAAACTCTAGTACAGGTATGGATGCTACTGGAAACTACTCTGCCCCTTGTACTTTAGAACACAGGTGAAAAACATAGCAGTCAAAGAAATTGTGGCAAATAGGAATGTTCAGATGAGCTCTAGCAAGTACCATCAGTAAATCATAGTACAAAATCCCTACAATTTAGGAGTAAACTCATGTACTTTATAGATAATTATTATTCTTTTGAGAACCACCTCTTAGAAGGATACTGGGATCTGGTAGAAAATGAAATATTATCATAGTGTATAAAGTGAATTGCAATCTGAGTTATTATAGTTAGAGAATCTGCTGACATGCGAGTTTCTTACTTTATTAATATTGGTAAGAATGACTCAGTTTGCAAAAAGTAATTTTTATTGGAAGATGGATGGAGAGAGCACAATAGGTTTGTTTGTGTATGCTAAGTAACAGTCTGGTTTGATACAATAATATTGGCCAGAGTGTTTATTGTTTTGCTTTTACATGATAAAATGCCTATCAGATGGATTTTGCTGTTCTTTTATTTTAGCCTATGATGCTTCTCTCTCCATATATATATGGAGAGAGAAGAGAGAGAGAGAGAGAGAGAGAGAGAGAGAGAGAGAGAGAGAGAGACTATGCCTTATCATTGGATATTTTACTACATGTTTATAATGGATAGCTCAAAATGCTTTGTTATAAAATAGAATAAAAATAAGAATTCATAAAATATTACTCATCATTACATTGAATTTTGATATATTATTTTTTATTTCATATTAGGTTTACAATGCAAAACTCAATTATCATAGTAATATTGCTTGCATAGCAAAAGTAAAATATGTGTTAATATTTTTACTTTGCACTTTTAAAATATAAGAAAGTATTCTGTTGTTATGTAGGTTAAGGAATAATAAGTGTGTGGTTTATGTTATTAAAATTATATCATTTTATTTTCTGAAAAATAAGATGATTCTTATCAGCATGTATAAATTGAACATTATTCAGGTAAAAGTAATTGCACAATAATTACTCATGTCCATCATGTTGAACTTAGGGTTCAGAGTTATTTGCATTAGCTCTAAGAGCCAGTATGTAGTTTTCCAGTTGGTTTTCCATTTTCTAAGACAATCAGGGAGACACTGTGGGGGTCAATGTGAGTCCTGGAGTGTTGATGACATAGCGTAGACATACAGTTAATCCATAGTTGAAATGAATACAAGTAAAAAAAAACAAAATTTTATTCTTATGACCAAAAATCTTATGGATATTTTTAATTGTAGCACAATTTACGTCTCCACTGGTACAGCAACCATTAGTTGGTAAGTGCATAATGATGCCTGATACTCCAAGTATATTTTTTCAGATAGGAAGTTTGTGTAAGGGAGAAATGTCTAAAACATATTAATTTAAATATATCACTTACTATGGTCTAAATGTTTGTGTTCCCCCCACATTCATTGGTTAAAACCTAATTCTAAACATCATGGTAGAAAGAGGTAGAGGCATTGAGTACACTTTCTAAAGAGGATGAAAGGAGCTTGTTTGCCCTTTAGCTTCCATAGCGTGAAGGCTAAGAAAGAAAATGGTGTCTATGAGGAATGAGCCCTTACTAGAAACAAAAATCTACAGGTTCCTGAGTGCTGGACTTCACAGCCTCCAGAACTATGAGAAGAGAAGCTGTTTAGAATTCATCCAGTTTATTCCGTTTGTTAAAGCAGCCTAAATGAACATTGATGTGAATTATAAAAGTTAACATATTTTCAAAATACTTTGTTTTTAATTTTGATTTTTTTCATAGGACCTTTACAAAACCGGATTCATAATTTATATGTCAATGTGTCAGTGTTCCTTTTTATATAGAAGTGCAAACGTAAGCTTAGTCATAATAGTACTTCTATCTGATTATTAAGATTCTGGGAATAATATCAAAACTAAAATTAATAAAGCCTAAGAGATGACCCTCAAGTCCCTTAAAACACTTTTTGATTTTGGAATTTAGAAAGTCAATCCTCTTTTCCATTACATATCCAATTCCCCTAAGATAAAATAAAAGTGCTGCACTCTAAATAGATATACTGATACTTTTAAATTTATCTTTATAGAAAGAGTATGTTTTAAGAGCACGTAAGAGAAGGGACAATAGGTGGGTGAATGAGGCAGCTCCACAGGAAAGGAAGGTAGCTGCTCCTAACTGCTGAAGACCAGTTCATTTATATGGCTTTTCTCTCAACCTAAACAATATTTTTTCTGCTCCATTAAAAAAATAATAATAATGCTATTCCTCTTATGAGGAGAGAAGGATTTTGAATATTGTGCAGTATACATTCACGTTAAAATTTAAGATCTTTTATAAAAGGAATTAGGATAAACATTTTTCTATTAAGTTAAAGGTCAGATAAACATTTTTCTATTAAGTTAAAGGTAATATTCATGTAATATTGGAAATAATCAATAGCAAAATTATTATGAATTTGTTTTTCAAACTATTGAAAAAAATGTTATGGATTCAACATTAAAGCATGCAGAAATTCTAAGCTATTATTAGTATTTTTAAACAATTACCTAAAGACTTTACAAATTATTTTACATTGTATTTTCTCACTTTCTTTACTTAAACACATATGAAAATACATTCTAGATTGGATAATATGCTTTTTTATCTTTTTTGGTAGCTTACATGTGAATGACTTAATATGTTTTTCTTTATTTGTTCTTTAAATTTTAAGACATTGTGTCTTTAATAAGTTAGAAAACCCAAATTCTCTGATGAATGTGATTTTCTGTGGAAAATAATGCAGTTTTAAGGGTATGCCTATTGTTTTGACTTATAGATTCCCTTGGTGACAGAGACTATGCCCCATACTATGTCCTGACAAAGTAAAACTCAAACTCTGTCACTTTGAATGACTTGAAAAACATTGAAAATATTTGAAATTTGATAAGTGTGAAATATAATATGGGTTTTGGCAGCTTTTCATTATTATGAAATTGACTTCAAGAAGATTGATGCTTTTAGGTGTTATTTTAAATTATGTCAATTATATTTTTGATTATGATTTTATGAGAATGCTTTTATCCTGTTGGATTTTTAAAAGAAAATCTGCTCCACTCCTCAGAATACCTCAATTAAGTTTAACTAATAATTATTTAGACATTAAAAAAGAATGACAGTTTTCAACCAAATCTAATGCTTTTATTGTAAGTCTTATGGCAAGATAGCAGCTAAACTTCATTCAACTCTTTCCATAGGTGAAATACCAGTAAAAGCTCTGTTCACTTTTTTTAATAGGGACTTTCATTGCTACCACCTTATAGATGATAAAACTCAGAATTACAATTATTTTTTTTTCAAAACCACACCACAGAAACACATGAAGTGCAGGAACACACAGCAGAAGTGAGTCTCAAATATAAGCCTGACAAAAATATCTGTACCATTAAAAGTAATTAAAATTAGTTTGCAAAAATAATTAGATCACCTTTTTTGGTGGTGGTAAATTTGTGATTTTACATTCTATTTTATTTTTAGTGAATTATAAAAATGCTGAAATCATTCATTTAACTTAATCGATTTTACAAATAACCATCACTTACGTAACCAAAACTGCAGCCTAAATGAAGATCTAGTACCATCAATCAGTAAGATACAATGTGACCATTCACAATCAATATCATCTTTGACATCTCTCACACAAACTTCACAGGGTTTTTTTTGTTTGTTTGTTTGTTTGTTTGTTTTTTGTTTTAATAGGAATAGAACTTGAAATGTATTAATTTACCATATGCAAAGAAACAGAATTGCCCACACCAAGGTTAACTTAGGGAATCTGCTGCTCATATATTCTAGAATGAATAGTTCCTTAGGATGTCTACTAGCAAATACTAGAACAGCACATCAATACTGAGTCAGCATGTTTCCTATTATGGTGTCATATGCTGATGTCTAAATTTCTTTGTTTCTTGATTTATGTGAAAATGTAAAAAGTAAATATAGTGCTGGTATGTAAATGTTATGGTTCACATTAAAATATGTGAAAGGTATAATCTCCAAAATTATGTTTAATAGACAGAGTACACCCAACAAACATGTACATGACTTGTAATATGAATGTCTTCTGAATCAAATTTCTGTGGGGAATTCAAAGGACAGAAAATAGTGTGTATGTATGTAAGTGAGTATGAGGAGAAGAGTAATATTTAATTCAATGCTATGCTCTATGTATTTGTGAATTTTTAGGACCCTCCAATTTCTGTGAAAGGAACCATGACTCTTACTATATTGAAAAATAAACCCATGAATTTTAATTAGAAATATTTACAGTAATAACTTTTAGGTAGAACACTATCTTAACGATCTCATACAGTTAATTTTTAAAAAGATAAGTTTCAGATCTCAAAGGAAAACTAGGATGGATTTTTACTTGCTTTTCTTTCATTAAAAAAGAAAAAAAAAGTTCTAAAAGAAATACCATGAACAGATCAGCTTCCTTTTGCCAATAAATAAATAAAATAAAAAATAAAACAAAACAAAATACCCTATTGTTTTTCCATTTCTACTTAATATAATTTTTAAAATATTAGCAAAATTCCTTCCTTTAGGTATTTAAGAAAATGTTGTAGCTTTTCATTGGTGAAAGTTAATCCTTTATTATTTTTGTTCGCAGGGGAGATTCTAGGGGACATGATTGTCTAGAAGAGATTTTTTAAAATCTAACTTAAGCATTCTATTAGTAAGATGTTTTAGAAATAAAATGAGAGCAAAGAAAATCTCCTCAAGGTAAAAATCAAAAAATCCAGACACAATACAATAGTTTATTTCACCATTTCAAGTAACAAAGAGAAGGCTTGATTTGGACAGAGATACTGCACTGATAAGGAAACCTGAGGAACTGTTTCACAATATGTGAAATAGCTCAGTTTCCTTGGCATATCCTTTGCTAAGCTGTCATTTGTTGATATTTTTTTTTCACAATGTCAGCACACATTTTTTAGTTTTCTCATTGATTCTTATGTTTTCACATCTCATCTGAATACGAGTGACTCTGGAACTTCAATTTTCACCTCAAAATTTTCAAAACTTCAGACATTTATCGGACTCTTTACTGAGCTTCTCCATTTAGATATTTAAAATATTTAAAATTGAACAATTCTTTTTCTTCTCCTCAAAAGAAAACCTTGGTCTCCCAAGAACATCCTAATCTAAATTAACCACAACCCAAAAATAAATCCAAATAATAAATATCTTCTTAATATTTCTTTCTTTTTTACTCTCATACAATCAATCCATTAGAAAGTGTTCTTCAACATCTTCAAATTAAAATATTCAGCTTGATCATTTATACTCATGGTTACTATATGGGGGAAACTACCACTCTTTTCCCCTTAACTATTTGATTACCTGTATATCATCTAGTTTCTCACTTTGCCCTACTGGAATGTAGTCTTGATACAATACCTAGGATTATACTTTAAAATTAGGAATTTAACTGTCTAATAAAATCTTACTATAATTTCCCATTTTCCCAATCTTGAAAAGACCTGCAGCGTCCTGTCTCTTTCACTTCTGAACTCAAAACTCATCTCCTATTATTCTTCTCCTAACTGGCTCTGTTTCAGACATACTGGCTCTCTTCATTGATTGATTGCTGCTAAAATAAGGAAACTTTGTTAAGTTTAGGGACTTCATCCTTAGAACATCATCTTAGTGAGCTTCCCCTTGATAATCTGTACATATAACTTCTTCATCTTGTATAATCCTATTTTGAAATATCATCTACCCAACAAATCCCACCTGTGGGAGCATATTATTATCCCCATTGTCTGCTCACAATCCTCCTTACCTGGTTTTAGTTTTACCATCTGCCTTCCAAGGCATTTATCATTTTTAATAGAGTATGTATTTTACTTAATGAAAATGTAACTTTCTCTGGTGTGGGTTAATTATCTGTCTCTTCTTCAAGAGAGAGACAAGGATCTTTATTTAGTTTAACACAGATGCAGAAAATTTCTCAACACCAGGTGAGTGATTAATAAATATTTATACAATAAAAAAATGCATAAGACTTTTATTCAAAAAAAAAAATGGCATGATTGGGGCTAGAGTTATAGCTCAGGGGTAGAGTGCTTGGCTTGCACATGTGAGGCGCTGGGTTCAATCCTTGTTATCAGCCTCCCCATTCCAAACTGAAAAACATCCATTCTCTTCAGTATCATGGTTGACCTCATGTGGCCCCTTCCTATATTATCCATCTTCTCTTGCACCACTCTTTGCCATGCTTATTTTCCTCATGATTACAGTGTGCCAATTCCCTTGCAATTTTATAAACGAGGCACTTTTCTCTCTTAAGTCCTTCCCCTTCTGTTTCCTGCTTTGTGTATCTTGTTTCCAAATTTTCCCTCTGATTAATTTTTATATTCTTTGTTTTTGAATTTACACTATTGGCTCCATTCACCTCTGAGTTACCTTGGCAGCACTGATTCAGTGTCACAACCAGTAAATCAGTATAGCAAAAATTCTTTACAGATAATATAGACACATGGAAATTTTTAAATTAGTAGCTGGGGATGTGACATGGCTGGGTCTCATAGAAATTTTAATATTATGAGATCCATAATTCTTCATCTCTCTTCCCCTTATAATTAAAAGTTATGCTTTTCTCATAAATAACTTTTACTAATTTCTAGTCGTCTTATTCTGAGGAAGTTGATTACATAATTTGTGGCATTTTTTTCCATTTCAAAAGTTATGTATCATTTGAACTGTTTTATTTTTTACAATAAATATTCATATCCTGATGATACTTTTTCAAACACTTTAGCTCAATTTTATACAAATCCTTAAAATGCCTATATAAGGATTCAAAAGCTTTATTTAATTTTTAGCATCAGGTATCTAAATACATAATTCTTTCTTTTTTGGGGAATTCTTTTCATTTTGTATATGCAAATTATTTTTATAATATATTTATTTTTAAAATTAAAATGTATTTTCTTATTTATGTTCACTGACTTTATGTATTTTCTTATTTATGTTAATTTTCTCTGACTAATTTTTAAATGAATAGAAATTTGAAAAGTAGAGAAATTACCACTACTACTGAATTGTTTTAAGAAAAAAAATTTTCTATAGCTAAAACCCATATTCTATTGGGAGTAAATTGAAAATCTGTATTTCTTTTCATTGACCACTATGTAATATTTCTCAAGAAAATAATCCTCAAAAAAAAGTTATTTCCTTGGAAAACTGTTAATAAAATTAAGCAAGGCTCCTTGAATCCTTACATGGGGCTTATGAGCATTTGTACAGAAAATGGAAAATACTTGAAAAAAGGTCATCAGGATATGAAAATTAATGCTAGAAAATGAAAAATTTCAAACTAAACATTTTAAAATTTTATCTAATTCTTATATATTAATAAAACATTTATATTATTGTTTATTTTGAAATTTCTTCTATCATTTTTATTTTAAATAGAGTAAAATGAAAAATTAAGAAGAGATTAAATTAGGATAATATTTGTTGATTTTATCTATCCTCTGTCATCATTGTGCTGCATTTGCCAACATAAATGTGTGCATCTTTTTCTTTGCATGAAACTTAATTTGAAAATTATTTTTCTATTAAATAAAGAAGTCAGTTTTGCCAAAGGAAAACAAGTTAGAACTTAAAATGAAAGCATGCATTGAATATGTATGAACTCAGTAAACAAATATTGAGTAAGAATCAAATAATGATAGGAATATGATTTATGGTACATTGACATCAATCAAAATACACACTCATATATGAACATCACAATATAGTTATGAAATTTATGTACATAAATTTACCATATTTTCACAAACATAAATTTTATAACTGAAGTATATTAATTGTAACATTTTATAATCTCATGAACAAACTATGATTACACAATAATATTTATATTTAACTCAGTATGCAAGAAAATACACTTTGTTGACAGCCAACGAATATTATGACATGTTTATGGCTACACAATGAGAACCAATTTGAGGCTGATAGAAATGCAAACTAGTCTGCAAGGACACATCATTCATATGGCATGTTGATATTTTCAGGCTCAATATAGTTTATTTTACTTCCCAGGAAAAACCAAGAGTTCATCTATCACCTGCTTAATTGTCTGAGGCAAACATTCAGGCCCAAGGAGCGTTGAAAGTATACCATCAACAGAGCAAACAGGGTGTGTCCACACAATACCTTTCCACACACCCTTTCCTCTTCATAGACATGGGGTGGGGGGCATCCAAAGAGCAGGAGAGCAAAGAGGAAATGCAAGAGATGATGGTGGTGATGATGAGTATGTTGATGATGTGGTGATCAGGAAAGAAAGCACTGTGGGTAAGTGCTCAGGCTCTAGCCTTTTGAATGTAATACATTGGATTCTCATTCCTGACTTATTACCACTGCTAAAGCCCAGGCTGTTTAACTTGTTGTGTCTCACTTTGACTTCTCCGAAAATGCACCTTTTAATCAGATCAACCCAGGGACTTTCTTAAATTGTATTACAGCATATGTTTTGTGCATTGCCTAGACTCACTTTTCTGGTTACCTTGTCAAAATTGAATCTTTCTTCCAAAACGTTAAGAATAATAATGAGTATTTTCAATAAATTAAAGATTCACAAAGTTTTCTCTTTTTGACAAATAGAAGCCCAAGGGATTAAATTTTTTCATCTATTACTATTTTTTTTTCCTACAGGGTCAGTGTGGTTATATTTGATTCTTCTATTTTGTTTCTATTTTCTACTTACTAAGATGAGGAAATTTATTTTGCATTTGAACATGCTGTTGCAACTGCAGAGTTTTTCTCCTCTTTGAGATAACCAGTTTGATTTGGTATCTTAGAGCAGAAAGGCAAAATAAAAACAAAATTCTCATGCACTTGATCTTAATGCTTTGTGATTGGCAAAGTCAGACTTAATTATTCTATGTATTTTTATACTCCATATATATAGATAGATAGGTAGATAGATAGATAGATAGATAGATGATAGATAGATAGATATCTCCCTCCTCAGGCTCAAAGATTGGGAAAGATTCAACATTAACTTTTTTTGGAAAAACCTAGGATGAAGAAAATAACTTTGAACCATTTATTTTTCAAACCATCCATGGGCCTGTGAATCTCCTTTGCTTATTTTGGTGAACATATATCTCACTTGGATATCACCTGCTTTCCTAGGTTCAAGCACATCTCTAATTCTCAGGATGAGAATTACTGTCACAAATTTATAGGTACTAAATATACCTCCTCCCGAAAGAGAAGCACTCGTATACTTTGTGACGGCTCCAACAATGTCTGCCATGTTATTTGACACTGATGTGAAGGATGTGTTTCCTGTTTCAGACCAACTGAGGGCTTTTTATCCCCTAGTTTTTCCTCTCCAATTGCTCTAATCTTTCAGATGGATTTCTTTTCTGGGGTGCATATCTACCATTAAAATCCTAATTTTAAAAATATGGTGAAATGAATGCCTATTTTCTAATACTTAAACAAGTAAAATAAAAGAAAAATAAATAAAAATGTATTTATTTTTAAAAGGATATGACTATCCAGTTAATGGTAAAGCTACAATATTCAATTCCAATTCCATTTTTGGAATAAAAAATAACAAAATACTTTACCTAATCCAAAATTCATGGACAAAAGATATTCTTAGTTCTATTGTCTATCCTATTTGGGAATGCACAGAATGACTTGACATGACAATATGTACCTGCTTCTATGTATTTTATGATCATCTTTATTGTTTTATAGGGTTGCTCAATGAAAGCAAAAGCAAACAAAAGCAAATGTGCTTAACTTCCTAGTCACCTTCTCCATAATTAAGAAAGGGAAAGAGGCATATTTGGATGATACAGAATGCTGAATCTCTTGTTTTGACTTTTTTAAAAATAAAACATTAATCCTTTAACATTGAATCTGTGAAGTTAATAAAATATTTAGTTAATACTTCTATTAATTTTTTTAGGGATAGGTACTATCAAAAAGATAGAAAAATACAGAAAAGTTATAATAATGCTGTCATACAATAGAAACTAAATGAACATGCTACCATAAATTAATTTCCTCTTTAAGAAACAGAATTGAAATTCAAGAATTTGAAAAAAATTATAAAGATGGTCTTATTTTGTTGAAATATATTAGAAATTGCATATTTCTCTTCTTTTTTATGTTTTCTGTTTCATTCATGGATACTGGATATGTTTATTTTTCTTCCTTCTACATTTATCATATTATGCACAAAACAATCATATGTTGGTCTTTTCCAATGTATTATTTGGAATTTAATTTTCATTTAACATATGTTTTGTCTCTTGTACTTTCTTTTTTTAAAATTTTTTTAGTTGTAAATGGAAACAATACCTTTATTTTGTTTATTTATATATATGTGGTGCTGAGGATCAAACCCAGTGGCTCATACGTGTGAGGAAAGTGCTCTACCACTGACACACAACCGCGGCCCCCTCTTGCAATATCTTAATTAGCCTTATAGCATAATTTTATTATTTTTTTTAGCTCAAAACATTCACATTTCCTCTAATTTTGATTTTTAACAAAACTAATTTATGACCACTTGCTCTATTAAATAATATTTTATTGCATAATTAATATTGCAAAACACATTTGGCACCATGTTCTTCTTTTTTGTTTTTCAACAATTCATTATGCTTTATTAAGAAGCAGAAGGATACATTTTCAACAGGAACATGGCAACTGGCTACAACAGGGTTTAGCAGGGTTACATCCTGGGAGGAGTTTGTCCAATACTTTTGGTGGGCTTCCTTTGGGCCAGCAGGAGACTTTTGGCAGATAAGGGAAATTGAGAAACTTTGAAGTCCTCAGTGTCCCCCCCCCCAAGGGGTTGTAATTTTCTATCTCCTTCAATACTGGTTATTAGCCTGTCTCCTCTTATAAAGTGTTCTTAGAGTCTTTTGCCCATTTAAAGTAATTGAGTCATTTTCTTACTGAGTTGCAAGAATTCTTTACATTTTTTGGTCACAAGATCATCCTCAGATATATGTATTTTGGAAGTTTTGCCCCACTCCGTGGCTTGACTTCTCATCTAAAGAAGTATTTTGGAGTATTTTTTTTTAATTTTAAATTTTTATTGTTGGTTGCACCATGTTCTTCTATTTTGAACATTTTTCAATCATTTATATAAATATTTACTGTTTTTCCCTCCTCTTAACTTTCTCTCTTACATTTAAAAAATCATTCACAAAAGGGTATCATTTTATTTCTTTTCATATTTCATATGGAAATCCTGTCTAAATATGTTGATAGTCTCTTTTAACCCCTTACAATTCTATGTAGTGTCAAGCTGTTGTTTCATTTGAGGTGAAATTTAAAGGCTGTTTTTCATTCACTTTTATTAGCTTTATTTGAAGAAAGAGCACAATAATTTTTGTGTTATGTGAATATCTTGCTTTGAACCCAGGTTTTCTTTATTTCAAGATTTTCCAATATATATGGAGTGCTTTAGCATAGAAGAACTTATATTTGACTCTTAGAAGCTTTCTCTTGTTCTCTCATTCAATGTAGCATTCTAAAAGATAGTAACCAAAGAAATTTTTCCCATCTCTTATGAAGTCTTATTAGATACTGTTAAGGAAAAAAAAATTTCTTGACATTTGTTAAGATGGCAATGTATCCTTTATGCAGGGGCCAAGATGATAGGTGTGGGTTCCACTACATCGGAGTCTTGTATGCAGAAAGAGATTGGAATTATCAAGCATGGAATTATACTGATAAAACCAACACCGAAGGTGAGGTTCATTTTACTTTTATTTAAGTAAGAATCTAGATGAAAGGAAGCGAATTCTATGTGTTCCACATTAAAAAAAAATAGTTTAGTACAACTACTTTTTTTAAAATTTAATACCTGCCGTTACAAAAGAATGTGAGTGAATGTATATGTATAATTCTTGGTTTCTGTCATTTAATAAGCTACCATTTAGAATCACTAGAACCCAAGAAAACTTACCTTGCCCTGTTCTCTCATCTCAAAGTAATGTAATCAGTGCTTAGAAAGTTAAGGAACATGTCCATACTCATTCACAGAGGTGGAGTTGGAAAAAAATATAGATATAATATTATAATGATATTTTGTATATACCATTTTTTTCTTTTCTTTTTTTTGGAAGTTTTAGGGTGCTCTACCTCTGAAATTTATCCCTATAACTTTTTATTTTATTATGAGACATGATCTTGCTAAGTTGCTCAGGCTGCCAGACCTTGAATTTGCAATTCTCTTCACTCAGCCTCCTGAGTTGATAATACACAGATGAGTACCACTGCACCTGGCTACACACCATTTCTTGAGTAACAGAGATATATTTAGCTAAATATAAATATAATGACAGAATACTGTAAAAATATTTTTTGAATGTAGTGAATGATTGACTATCATTTAAAAAAATTATAGACCTAACATTTAAAAAATTTACATGTTAACTTTTTTTAGTCATTATTTTCAGGAGATCTTTCTCCAGATTGGCTGCCTACATTTAAAGAGCAGGAAGAATAGGGAACTTTTTATCCATAGAAGAGAAGAAACACTGTATCTTAAGACAAGAGGATTTTCTCTGGTATTAACTGTTCTTAAAGCAAAGATTAAAAGAGAGAAGAAGAATAGGATAAAAATAAATGAAAATTATTTCATGCCCAGATATGTTTGCAATACAACAAGAAGTTAATTCTAGCACCAAAGAATAAATTTATACAACATAATATAATTCTTTCATTTTATTTGAAAAATATTTATTAGTTTTATGTCTATTGTTAAAATATCTAGTTATTTAACAAAAGTGTATTTTTTCCCAGTATGTTATTATATTGAATTCTTGAGATAGAAATAAAGCTTGGATAGAGATTATCCCAAGCCATTTAAGATTTGGATTTAGGATGCCCCAAATCCATGATGGATTTTTTAATTTGCTATGTACAGAGAGGGAAAGGATAAGATTTAAAACTGTTTCTCTGACCCCTTGTTTCATAAGACTAATAATGATCAAAGAAGGGAACACTGATGAATTTATAAAGAATTTATAAATTTATAAAGAATCACAGTACATAATCAAGCAATCTCTTGACTTCTGGCCCCCAACTTATTCATTGTCACCCAGAGAAGGTGGGGTTACATATCTGATTGAGGAAAGATATGGGTGTCTGCTCCCTCCTCCAGATACTTCTAGACTTGAGAAGACAAAGTCAATGTTTTCTACCCCTTTGTTGGAGAGCTCTACCATTTAATGGTTAGTGGTTGAATAAGTGGATGTTCCCCAATAATTTGGAAACAAATATTAGGGAGTTGTTTGGATTGAAGATATAAACACAAGTACCACAATGGAAGGTGGTAATAATTTTGATATTTGAACTTTTTCTGTTTGATCTCTACATTTATATTTCAACATATGAATAAAACATGGTGGGTTTGATTAAATTGCTTAAAACCTTGAATATTATATTACTAAGCTTTTCACTACTATAATGAAAACTTGAGATATCAAATGTATAAAGGACAAAGCTCTATTTTGCTTACAGTCTTGGAGTTTCAGTCTATGGTTGGTTGGCTCCAATGTTTTAATCTAGTCTGTGATGAGGCAGTACTTCATAGCAGCGAGCATGTGGTAAGGTGAAGGTGCTCACCTCATGGTGACCAAGAAGAAAAAAAGAGAAGAAGAAACTGGTGTCCCAACAAAACTTCAGGGGCATACCACAATGACCTCAAAATTCTCACAGCCTTCATCTCTTGAGGGTTTCCACCACCTTCCAATAGTGTCAAGCAGAGGAACAAGACTTTAGCACAGGGGCCTTGGGGAACATTCCAGATCCAAACCAACAGCCATGGATTAAATACACACACTGATGAATCACTAATGCACATCTAGATTTACATTACTTTTTAAATCAAGCCTTAATGTCAGGTTAAAAAATGTATGACTGTTATTTAATTTAATACATCACTGCCTTGAGATACTTTTTGTTGAGATTTTTCCTGCATGATATGTGCTATTATGTTAACAAACTTTATTTTCTCTTGTTAATATGTCATTTATTATAGATGGTACAGCTCTATGACGAACTTGAGAGAAATTAGGAGAGAACATTTTTTCCCCTCCAACACCTTATCATAATTTTAACTTATTTTTTTCTTTTAAGATTAAAATATAGATGCCATGAAATAAATTTAATGAATGTACTTAATTATTATTCTTATAAAAATAAGAAAAAGTAATATGTTCAGATTTTTATATTTGTAGAAAATGTTTCAGTAGTTCATTAATCTGTAATAGGATTTAGAACAAGGTAATAACATTTGAAGAAAAAAAAATAATCTAATAGTTTTGATGCTATTAGTATTATTTTCCTGGCAAATTTACTTCTCTATAAGATTTGCATGCTATGTGATTGCTTATTATATTAGAATATAACTGTGTTCTGCAACATAAAATATTTAATTATATTAATAAGGAAAAGTGATGTATTTTTACTATTCTTTCATTTTAAATAATATATAGACTTACATACCAAAAGTAACATACACATAAGCATCATTATGCATAAAAATGTCACTGGAATACTTATTTATAAATCTGATTTTTAAATGAGCTCCTTTCACTTTTAAAATTCTATTACTCTATCATGAAGTAACAACACAATTTTTAAAAATATATTTAATGCATTCACATTATAAATTTTCCATATCTGGGTTTCATTTGAATGTCATTCTAAAGTGTTTTAAATATTTCATAAAGAATTTTAATATATTTAGCTAAATATGGAAAAAGATTATTTTAAATATGATTTAAACCATGATGAATTGTATGCTCCTTGAAACTATAGCAATGACTCCTTTACTAACAACTGTTAATTTTTTTTATTTATACATAACAATGACAAACTCCTCAGAAAATATAGAAAGTGATGGTAGACCTAAATGTAAAACTAAAAACTATAAAATAGCTAGAATAATACATATCAGAAAATACATAAAATAAAAATACATTAATGATCAAAATTATGCAATTCTGCTCTTTTATTTTTTTTTCAAACAGGAGAATTAAAAGTTAAGTTACAGATAGGTAGAAAATATTTTTATTGCATATTTCTGAAATAGACTTGTATACACAATATAAAATAAACTCAATAATAAATAAAAACATTAAGAAGAAGCAAAATATTTAAAGAAATTATTTACCCAAGACCATGAATAGATTATAAATAAGAACATGGATTCTCTTCAAAATTTGCCCTTAGGTAAATACTAAGTAAAACCACATGTGTTAGAAAGTCTAAAATGAATAAGACTGGCAATTTCAAGTATTATTGAGAATACAGCACAACCAGTAATTACTTGTACACTGCTGGTAGCAATTACAATGCTACAAGTTCCTCAAAAAACACTGGAAAGATTTTTAAACCTATACACAATATAACACAAGTTACACAATTAAGTATTTACACAAAGCATGCGCATACAAGAACTGTATACAATGTTTATATGGGCTTGCTTAGTAATGGACCAACCTGAGAAGAACACAAATGCTCACCAATGAATGAATGAATAAACAAATTTAAGTATACTTTTACAGTTAATAGCAGACAATATTAATGATAGTGAATTATTCATACAATAATAAAATGGATGAATCTCTCAATTGCATTTAATAAAAGAAGCTATCTAAGTACCTATCGTATGATTACATATAGTAAAAAGCAAATCAGTTTTCTGGGATTGAGGATATCAGAACAATATTCAAAAACTGAATATGTGCCATTATCATGATTGCAGTGAAGTTTCTACGGGCAAATGCTTTTGTTCAAATATTTAAAATTTAAGTCTTTATTGCATGTCAATTGTACACCAATAAATTTTCAGAAGGTGGGGGAATAAAGCTTGGCTAAACAGATTGTTGAGAGCCATGCATGAACCTTTTCAGCATTGGAGCCACTGAAGAGGTAGATCTGTTTTTTGGGGAACTTATAGTGGCAATCCCACCATTAATATTGCCATTACATGTGAATTCCCACTCAACTCTGCTCAAAAAAGTCCCGCACAGCTCCAGAGATGGGGTGATTTGCTGTATTCACACAGCCTCTCAGAGATGGTGGTAGCCTGCCAAGATGTCAATCAACCTGTTGACTGCAAGATATCCTTTAGGAAGATTCCACCCCTGAAACCTTATCTCTGCCTTTGATGTACTTCCTTACATAAAACCACCAGAGCTTTGTTCCAATTGTTCAAGTTCAATTCCTGTGTGGGTGAGAACTATTGGGTGCTCCCTTAAACTATAATTCTGACTCTTCTTTTATTTCTTTACTAATTATTTGAGAATCTATTTTCTCAGGTGACTTATCTCCTCCTGAATAGGAAAAAATTACCTTGGTGAGGTGCTGGCTGCCTCACTATAGCAGATGTATTGTGTCATAGACCAAGTGATCTATGAAAAATTATGATGAATAAATAGATCAACATCTGGATCTGAATCTAAGTCATCAGTTTAATTTTTAGGGGAAAAAAAACTCAACTATTCTCAAGAGGATGCTAGAAATTGAGCTTACCTGCCTAATCCTCTAGGTCTTGTTGATATGTTAGTTTGGGGTTCCAGAAAGAATGTAAGATGAGTTGATAAATTGTTTGAAGGTCTTTGTCTTGTACTGGAATTCACTAACTAATAGCAATTATGATTTGTATTACAAATCATGTCAAGTTATGACAATAAGATGCAAGATACTCAGTCGTATATGAGTTTTAGATAAGAAACAAGTTTTCTATCATTAAGTCCCAAATATCACATGTATCATACAGATATACTAAGCCTACAGATACACTGAAATTCAAATTTAATTCAAAATCCTATTGTTTGTCCACCTATATCTGGTAACCCTGCTTCCTAGACACTGGTGAGGTCAAAGCATCATTACACAATTTCCTGGCACTGTGAAACACATCTTCTCAGCAATTACCAAAATGTCAGTTTCACAAAAAGGAATAGAACAGATACATAGGAATTGCATAAAACGCTTGGAGAAAGGTTATTCCAGCTGAATTAACCATGCTAGCATATGCATTAAAAGAAGACACTGCATTACTTTTTCAAAGTATAATGCATAATTATCTGTTGCTAGTGTATAAGGTACGTTTAGAAAAAGTAACTAAGGCAAAAATAGAAATTCTAAGAAATGCTATGACTCTCCATTATATTCAAACCAAGAAATTGCTGGTTAACCATGATGTAGAGAAGAATTATAGGAACAGAACATTAAATAACACAGAAAAAATATTCTGCTTGTGTTCCAATAGGTCAAGTCAGCACTGACTTGTGAGATAATTGTTCTGACTGGCATGCTGTTTACTCAGTTTCACAGAACCAGGCTGATGATGGGATTAGAAAAAGACTAATAAAAACAAAAATAGAGAAATGCAGACCTGGTAGTTCAACCTATTTCTGATGGAGGAGGACTGACCAAGAGCAGCATCTGCATGTTTATTATATAGGTTTTAACATCAAGGGGATTCAATGTGAGAACATTTCTTTAAACAGAACTGAGGTCAACATTTTGAACAGGCAATTACAGTCATGAGTTCATGCC
The DNA here is from genome assembly GCF_047511675.1 of Marmota flaviventris. Taxonomy (NCBI): domain Eukaryota; kingdom Metazoa; phylum Chordata; class Mammalia; order Rodentia; family Sciuridae; genus Marmota; species Marmota flaviventris. Next base: position 22,135,836 of record NC_092505.1, read on the forward strand.
CACAATTCTCAATCCCTGGGCAGCTGGCTCCTGAACTGATAAACTCCATGGTAACCATGGAATTTCCTTTTGAATAGGGCATCACTCTACAACTTGGCAGTTTTCTTGGTGCAGAGAGATTCCCAAGGGAGTGTCAGACTCTGTCTCTGGGAAGTTCAAAGACCCATCATTCATTCACCACTCTGGAGAGAGAATACTGAAAATACGCTGATTGGAAGAATATTTCAAAGGTAATCATTACATTCTAAGTATGAATTTACTAGAGATTAGTAAACTCCTGCATCATAAGAGTCTAAATGGAATGAGACACAGTTGGTAATTATCTGATAGTAAAATAAAACTTGATACATCAGTTAATGTATGAAAGGCAGAAGGAATGAACCAAGGGCATTTCTAGGATATATTTATTTATTTTTACTTTTGGGAAACTTGAAGAATAATGGATACAACTAAGATCAATTAAGGAGGAAGGTGACTGAAAAAGTAAGTTCTTATGGAAATGTGTTTTCTATTTTTGCCAGGTTAACTTTGGGTTACCTGTCCTTCAAAGCATATGGTTGAAAATATAGGTTGACACACTACAAGTTGAATTTAAGGGATCTGAATACAGAGAATGAGATTCTAAGCTGCATATATTGGGGTGTGAATACTCTACTGAAAAAAAATCATTTGGAAAATATTCCACATTTAAGACTTGTTCAGAGAAGTAGGGGCCAGGCCAAGAGTGTATATTTATTTATTTTCTTTTTTTAACGTCATCTTTTTGTATTTTTGAGTTGTAGATGGACATAATACATTTATTTTATTTTTATGTGGTGCTGACAACTGAACTCAGTGCCTCATGTGTGTTAGGCAAGAGCTTTAACACTGAGCCACAACCCCAGCCCAAGAGTATATAATCTTATGGAAGTACAAGGAATTCATAAAGAAGAAAGTGATCATCAATATTGACATATCAGCAATATTCAACAAGATAATAAAGATAAATTTTTAAAAATTTCCCCAGAGTTATTTGAAAAGTTGTATGTTTTAGAATAAAAAAAAAAAAACTAAGACAGCACTACTGGAAAATTGTTAACCTGGTAGTTAACAATCATGTAACTTGGCAGGAAACAATCTAGAAACAGTTAAGACAATTATAATAACAACTACTCCACATTACTATAGGTAAAAGTGTGTCTTCCTTCAGGTTTCCCAGAAAAAGCTCACTAATATTTATTAAAGAGATGCTATATACAAGGTGCCATATTATAGTAAATGTACATAAATGTACAAGAATATAATTGAAATGTTGCAAATACTTATAAAATGAATAAGAAAAATAAATATAACATATTTTACCTGTAAATTATTTTATTTTAAAGATTTTTTAAATTATCAAGCCTCAGTCTTGAGTTTAAATTATTATAATTCCTCATCTGAGATGTTTCTTTTCTCACCAAAAAACAATGTTATGTGCTTCTTTAAAATCTATTGTGTTTTTTTAACTGAATAAAAATATTACTGCTATACTTAATTTTAAGTGTTGATTAGAGGCTTAGATGTCTTATGAGCATTGTAATTATGTAATCATACTGCCAGAGGAAATCATTTTAAAATTTCATACTTCGTCTGTATTTGTATTCAATTTAATATAAAATGTCAGAATTATAGTATTTTATATAGCAGTTAAATTATTTTGCTCTTAAATGCTGATATTAAAATGTAATGTTGATCCATTTCTGATCATATCCTTTCCTACTGGAGAGACATATCTTAGAAAGACCAGCATCTTTATTGATTTCCTGTTTCTCCAATTCCATAATCGTATCAGATCTATATCCACTGTACTTTGGTAAACAGTGTAATCAAAGAAGTTTCTAAATACAGTGTTTTGTGTTTTTTTTATTGTTAACATTTACCTGGAGGATTATAAATTACTTGAAAATGAAAATTACTTATAAATTAATTTAATCTTGGAAACCTCTGTACAGGAAATTACACTACCTTTATGTCCTTCCTATTGAATTTAAGTTTTGAAATTGCAATATGCAAAAATATTTATTAGAAAACCTTTAAAAAGTACCTTAAGAACATATCATAAAATTGTTCTGCATATGTTAGATAGTAGTAAGATGATATTCAATTAAGGGTGTGAAGAATTCCATTCACATGGTGAAATAAATATGCGAGGAGTTTATTTTCAAACTGGAAGAAAATTTCCTGAGAGAAATCATCAGACATAGTTCAAAAACCAATAGAATTCAGATTGGCACCAATATTCTGAAGCACAACAATTATGGCATTTCAATGCTTGCTATATCTAAGCCATGCACTTGTATCTGCACATACACACACACATATAGAACTATATTTTTTTCTGTTCTGTTCTGCTCTCCTTTGTAGTGGTAGTTTCTCAGTGATATCTATAAAAAGCTGAAATACACTAGAAAGGCCATTTGGATTTCAGTTTGTATTTTCAATATTTTATGCAGAAAGCTTAGAAACTGCTGGATTCAATTTTTTTATTTAATGGATTCGTTTCTTGTGACTTTGATGAGTTTGAATTAAATCTCTTTCCCCCCATAAAAAAAATGCACTTGCTTTGATAGCATACAACAATTGTAGGGCTTAGACTTTAGCACCTACTTATTCCTGTATTCTGAGAGTGGGATCAGATTCATCCATAGTACCTGGAATGAAATTAGCTTGTTAATGCAAGGAAAATCAGGTACTTTATATCAGAGGAAGAATGAAAGGATGCAGATCACTTGAAACAATTGACATTTTTGAAATAAATAATATTTAAGAATGTTCACATAAGCTGTGACTAAACAATGTTGATTCAAGCTATAACACTTGTAAAAAGACAAATTTGTGATATACTTAGATATGTACAACTGAAAATAAATATCTTTGCATCTTTCTGAATAAAAGAAATACCTAATGCACATTCTGTCCCACTGGTTCTCAAAATGTCATTCTCAGATTAGTATGTGCATTATCTGATGGCTTCTTAGAATAGCAAATATCCCAGTTTTATATCGTTAAAGGAATATTTCACATCTACTGAATTAAATTTCTTTTAGTAGTTAAGAACGTCTGTTTTTTGAAAGACTCTAAAAATTTAAAGGAAAACCATTCCAGATATGTAAAAACATATATGCAAGCTTGTATGTGATAAAGAATTTGTACACAAAATAGAAGCACTTGTAAAAGTCAATAAAATAGGATTCATGACCATCAAATCGAGCAAAGGATTTGAAGAGAATTTCCAGGAGAGAAGATAAATAGCAAATATGAATAATTACAGATGCTGGGATTGAAAATCATTAGGTGTAAATTAGTCCAGAATGAACTTCTAGTGCCTACTTATTAGAAGACTCGATGATTTTCTTTTTCTTTTTTTTTTTCCAAAAAAATAAGGCTGTGCACTTTCTATAAGTAAGTGCCTGTAAGATGGAGCACTTGTGAGATGAAGGCACATGGAGCACTTGAGCCCAGGAGTTCAAGGTCAGACTGGGCAATCTAGTAAGAGTCCTTCTCAATTAATTAATTAAGTCATATTTAAAAAGAAGGAGGTTTTTACATATGCTAAAACATGTAAAAACCTGAGGACATTATTATGGGTAGTGAAATAAGTCAGTCTCACAAGGACAGATACTAGATTCTTCTACTTATAAGAAGTATGTAGGTTAGTTCAGATCATAGAGATATGAAGTAAAATGGTGGTTGCCAGGGATTGGGGCAGTTATTGTTTAATTAGTACAAAATTTCAGTTTTACAAAGGAAAAGCATTACAGAGATAGTTTGGAGGTGATGGTTGCACATTTATAAATATATTTATCACTACTGATTGGTAAAATAGTAAAATGGTAAATCTTGTGTTAGGTGCATTTTAACATACTAAAAAATGGGAAAAAATAAAAGAAAAAGTAAAATAAAATTAAATTACTGTAATCTTAGCGTTTTTAATTTTGGGACAGGTTCTTGCTGAGTTGTTCAGGCTGGCCTCACACTCATCATATCCCTGCCTGCGCCTCCTGAGTAACTGGGCCTGCAACAGAAGATTTCCTTTGATTTGGTTGCACATAGACTCCATAAAAGGCTTTTCCTCATGTCCCACTTTTGGAAACCCAAACCACCTGTAATTTGGAACATTTAATTCATGAGTCACTGTCTTCTAAAATAAACTATTTAAAATTTAATAAAAGCTCCAAAAATGAAAAGAAAAACTTGCATTTCCAAGAATTGTTGAGGATATATTGGAACAGGAGCTCCCATAACCTGCTGATGAGAGTGTAAAACAGTAAAATCACTTTGGAAAGTATTTGGCTGCTTTTAAAATACATAAATAGATAAAAATCTGGCACAGCTGGCACCAAGCTAGGCTGATGAGGAGACTGGAAAACAAACACAAAAATAGAGAAAATAGAAAAAGTGGGACCTGATGGTTCAATCAACCTCTGATGGAGGAGGTCTGACCATTAGCAGCCTCTACATGTTTATTATATAGTTTTTTACATCAAGGTGATTAATTGTGAGACAGTTACTTTAAAATAGAACCGAGGTCAAAAGTTTGAACAGCCCAATTACAGTTGACAGCTTCTGCCCACAATTCTCCACCCCTGGGCTCCTGGAATCTAAACCTTAGGTCATGGACTGACAAACTCAATGGCAACAATGAACTTCCCTTCAAACAGGGCATCATCATACAAATAAATGGGTAGTTTTCCTGCACGGAGAGATTCTCAATGGAGGTGTCAACCTCTATCTCTGAGCAGTTCAAAGACCCATAATTCAATCACTGCTCCCAACAAAAATGAACCTGTCACATAATCTACCTGCTGCACTGACAAGAAGGAGAAGCTATGATTATATGAAGATTGGAAAAGGATGTTTACACCTGCTATATTTCCAACAGCCGGAAATTAGAGAAACCCAAATGTTCATTACATGAAGACACAAATGTGGTATATCCATACACTGGTACACTATTCAGTAATACAAAAAATTATTGATATATGCTATCACATGAATGAATCTCAAAATGATAAGTAGGCTGAGATAAGGAAGTATAAAAATGTCTCTACTTTTTTTCATTGTATAAAGTGTAAATAAATTTTATAGTGAGCAAGAATTAGACTAGTGGTTTAAAGAGGAAAGAAAGAGGAACTAAAGAAAGAGGAACTAAAAGGGAACATGGATATACTTTTTTAATTGATAAATAAGCAATATTTTCACTATCTTCATGGTTGCACTGGATATATACATATCAAAATTTAGACTCCAAAAATTGCAGTTCATCACATGTTAATAATATTTTGAGAAAATTTCCAAAAAGAATGAATGGGAAAAGACAAAGTGAAATAAAGAGAAATCTGACTTTCTTTGGTCACCATCTCTTCTGAAGTCTCTTAATCTTCTCTTGATCCAACAAACATTTGTAATGGAGACATAACTGTCATGGGAACTAGGCAGAAATAAAAGAGACCACCAGTTATACTTTTCACTCAAATGATATTTTGAAATTGACTTAACTCCTTCAACCTGTTTTTCTAAGTTTAATGAAACAATATTCACCACAGAGAACTGTTAGGTAGATATAAGTGATTAATTTAAATCAAGTCTCTGGTTTATCCTAGCCTCAGTAAATTTTATAACTTCCAATGTGACAAGAAAATTTAATTATTTGTTAGTGATATTTTTTATGATTTGGTTTCCTTCCAAATACTGCTCTATAATCCAAGAAGAATATCAGTTCAATTTTAATATTTCTGTTTCAGTTATACACTCTCATCCAACTAAAATAGCAGATTAATGAAAAGGCATCTCTACTCTCCAAGGAAATGTAAGCTCAAAAATGGAAAGTTTAGGCTAGCAAATACATTTTAGATCTGAAATGCACCTGACTTTATTCAATTCAAAATTTATTTTCATTATATTGAAAAGAACTGCTCCCTGCCTGCCTGCATTTCCATGTGCCATTCAATCTCCTGTACAGTGAGCTTTTTAGTACAGGAGGAAATTGAATTAATTGTTACACGAAGAACCCTTAACAATTTGGGATCCTAACAATTAACACATTAAGATTATTAAAGCAAAGCTCTGAGCTCTGATGAATCATTACTACAAATAGTATTGTCGTATGTCCTTGTATATGTGAAATTTAAATGTGTGAAATAAGAGTAATCACAATAGCAAAAGTCTAAAATTAGCAGTTATTCTTTCCAATACAGAATTCTTTTGCATTGAAACAATAATAAATAAAATCTCATTCTTCTGTTCATATTGATGTAAAATTCTGACTTCTTAATTCTCAAAGGAAATGTGCCCTTGTTAGTAAATAATGTGCATTCCTTTTTTGATTTGCTTCAATAAACAGCACCTATCAAAACCCAACAGATTACTTTCAGCAGAAGAGAGTCATCTAAAGCAGGAATATAAAGTAGTTCTGAATAATCCTTGAATTTAAAAAGCTTAAAATCGCATGTGGGTAAATTAAGGGCTTTAAGATATGTGATATTTCCAAACAAGTTCTAAAATATTTAAGTGTCGCTAGTAATAATTTATAAAGTAGGTATGTAGACATTTGCCTGATAGATCAGAGGGGCATGTTAATGGGGTACGATGAAGACAGATAGCTCCATTCTGGTACCACTGAGCGACAGCAGCATCATGAAACACTTCTCAGCCAATGCACATCAATCTCTCTGTGATGGCTGCTCAGATTAGACAGGGAGGCACACTCCTGTGAATCTTAAAAGGCCATTTCTGTCTCTTGTAAAGTTGTTTAACTTTGTTTTCATTTTATGGAGCTTGGCTGGGCTCTAACACATATAATATTTGACAGATCGATTTTTATAAAATACATCGGAAAGAGTGATTTTTATGGAAACATAAATTACAAATTCCACTGAATAAACTAAACTTGCCATTAACTTGAGACATGATAAGGTAGTATTTATTATTTATTACTTTTTTTCATATATTATTTATAGGTAGATTCATATTTTTCTGACATTATTTGATTTGTTACAATTTAGAATGGGATGCCTGTCAGTAGGAAAACAAACTTTGTACAAGACATGTTTAACTATTTTGGAATCTAATTCATATGGTTTATGTAGCACTCAAAATTATTAAGGCTCCCTGAGAAAAACATGAAATAACTTCGGCTGGACAGTCAATAGGATAACAACTTAATGCGCTGAAAACAACTTCCCATACCAATGGCTGCTGTCCTTGATTCACAATCATTCACAATGGTGACCAAACACAAAATATGGTTCTTGTATTTTTTAGAATTGATTTGTTTGTAGGATTTGTAAACCTGTAGCATCATAAATTCTAAGTAAACAATATCAATATTCAAGCAGCATCCATGGGTCATATCTTAAAACAAGTGTAGTCTATTATTAAACGTATCATCAGCAGGGTGCCAGACAGTGGTGCTCAGAAAACAGATAATGTTATTTGTTTGATTGTCTGAGTACAAAACAATTGGTCAAACTAAATCAGTGTATGCACTCTTTATGAAAAATGTTGCTAAAATATTAATCATTCGTAGGAGGCTAAAGGCCTATGATATAAATTTTATTAATCTTTCAAATAAGAAAATGTTCCTTATTTGTAACTGAAGACTGAGGATGACTTTCAGAAGATGATTTTTGTTCCACAACATTTTGTCCCCTATTGTCCTCAGTGTCATTTGCCCAGCCTCTATCCTCATCATTGCCCTTCTGTGAGCACCACCTTGTTTATCTGCTAGATCAGGCCATTCCCAGTCCTCAATCCATATGAAGTTTGCTTCAGTAAGTGCTTAACCCACTTATATCTTCCTATCCCAGGCAGCTCAATAATTGCATCTTCCCTTCTATCATCCCGACTTAGGACTTAAAATTCCCATGATAGCTATTAACTCTAAAATGAAATGCTACAGTAGAAAAGCAAATGCTAAGTTCTCTGCCTCTTCAGTCTAGATCCCTTAATTCACTACTGAGAGGTCAGATCCATCCTGTATTGTCACCTCCTGCCATTATTGTTCTGGTTGCTATCTTAAATATCTGCAGTAACTAGTTCTTCAGTATTTGGTGAGCATGAGGACTTGGTAGGATCTTCCCTTTCATAATGATGAGAACCCTACCTGTTTACCTTTGCGTGATATTTGACAATGTATGCCTATGGACAAACTTCTGAATTTCTACTGGCTACCTGACAAGATTTCTATTCATCACCCAACCCAGCTATTTCCCATTTAAGGGAATGACATTGAGCCTCTAGTAACAATCATTTTTTGAGCAAAGTGTATTTGCTCCCCCCACACAAGTGTGTGTGCATCATTTTAAATGATTAATGTGATAATTTGTTTATAAACTTTTCCATAGGCCCAAGTCTTGTGTGTGTGTGTGTGTGTGCTAGTGAGTGTGTTCTTCCCACATTATTTCCAGAATTTAGCAAATTTTTTGGCACATGGTATTTGTCCTATAAAAATGCCCTGAAGGGGCTGAGATTGTAGCTCAGTGGTAGAACGCTTGCCTAGCATGTGTGAGGCACTGGGTTTGATCCTCAACACTACATGTAAATAAATAAAATAAAGGTCTATAAAAAACTATATATATATAATATATATATATAATATATATATTATATATATACATACACATATATTAAATATATGTGTATAAAATAAATATATTATATATTTATAATAAATATATAAATATATATTACACATATATATTCAATAAATGAAAGTGGGGTGAAGTAATCACATTAGCTCTAGGGGAAGTGTACAGTGTCTTCCATCTACCTCCTCTAAGTACTCAAAACGGTCAGGTAGGATATTAGGTGACAGAGACTTATAGAGGTGTAAATATAGATTCATGTTGAAGATAAGGGTTGGTTCATATGTTTCTGGAATTGCATTTAATATGGAATTTTAACAACCAAGTAATTTTCTCATTTCTGTTTAGAGAAGAAAGTCAGAGGATAAAATTTTTATTCTACTTATTAGATATGGAAAATGACAAACCCCATAATAATGTGGCCTGGGGAGAGGGGATGAGGAAGAAGTCAATAAATTGATCCTTTCCCAATACATTCTTTCCCTGTGACAAGACAGGCCCCAGGGAGGAGATATCCATCAAGTCTGAAATGACAGTCTCTGGTAAGAGGACAAAGCATTGATACTTCCCTAAAAAACCCTTTCCCAGATACTGAACTTTGACCCCAGGCTCTCCATCTGGCCCAAAAAGATAAGTCCAAGATACTGACCCCTAACTTCAGACCCCATAACATCTCACCTAGCAAAATAGACCCCAAATTCCTGAGTGCCCAAACTGACACACTCATTAATTAGTAAAGCAGACCCTAAATTCCTGAGTGCCCAAACTGGCATGCTCATTAATTAAGTCACCTCTCAGTGTAATGTACATAAGCCCATACTCCTCCTTTGTCCAGTGGTTCATTTTTCACCAGGAAAGTGAGTCCATCGGAGGTGTCACTCCATTCCTGAATAAAAAGCTGTGTTGATTTGTGAAGTTTACTCCTGGCCCAGTCCTTTCATGCTAACACTACTAAGAGTAAAAATTAAGAATAATCAAAATATTATCTTTTCTTGAAATAATTGAGGAGATAAGGCTATAAGGAGATTTAACGCATGTAGTCTGTTGCATTATTTCTGATAATTTCAAGAAGTCATAACTTATAAATAAAAGCTTAGAAATTTATAGAATATAAAAATATATGGACTGGTATTCCCATCAGTATGTGAGAACATGGCTCTGCTGTAAAAAGAAAGCAGTAGTTTGTTAAGAATTCTCATTCTCTGACAACTTACCACAATCAAGTAAATGACTTGTTAATATAAAAATAAAATATATACTATATAAGAGAAAATACATAATATCCAGTATTAGAATATGCCAAATCACATATGACTACTTCATAGAATATAATATGTAATATATGGCAAATTCAAGTCAACATGTCAATGTATCACTGCACCATGAAAATAACTGATTTCTCTCATTAGTGTGCATCTATGTTGCCCTTGTATCTCAAAAGATTATGCACAAAACCAGACTGCACATTTCAAAGGGACAATCAAAGAGAGTTTAAGGTAGACACAATAAAGGTTTGGAGAGTTAAAAGGAATCAACAAAAGAGAGTGGGCACTGAAGGTTTTGACAAACCTGAAGGGAAAAGGGCCCGACAGAAACTTTGTGTGTGAAAATGGGTGGCCAAAATGAGGCTGTGATTTTGGAATTAAGTCATTGCCAACCATGAACTGCACAGATAGAGTGTCAGGATAAGAAGAGTAGGAAAAAAAGAGGTAAAGTTTGCCCTCTGTGTTAGTTTGCTAGGGTCTCTATAAGAAAATACCATAGACTACATAGCTTAAACAACAGAAATTTACTGTTTTCTCACAATTCTGGAAACTAGCAATTCTGAGATCAAGATGTTGGCCGAGTTGGTCTTCGCAACGGCAGGTCTCCTTGGCTTTCAAATGTCTGCACATGGCCTTTTTGATCTGCAGGCACATCACTGAAGTCTCTCTGTCTGCATGATTAATCTCTTCTTCTTATATAGATATCCAGTCATCCTGGATTATAGAGCTCACTATAATGATTTCATTTTAAGTTGCTTCTTTAAAAAGCTCTGTGTTTAAAATAGTTGGCTTCTGAGGAACAAGGGTTTAGATCTTGAATATATAAAATTTCGGAAGGATACATGTAAGTCTGTAAAGCTTTATATTGCATGAGTACACCCTGTTGACAAAAGCCACCTATAGCCCAGAAATCACGAATCTCGTACCTGTGATTCACTGAGGTCAGCTTCCTGGGTATCCTCCTGGAGGCCAGCAGGCTCATGTAGAGGGAGGAAAGAATACATAGAACAGCCAGGTAATAACTCCTGCATTTATCTTCATAAATGTAAATGAAATCATTCCTATTTATTAATAGAAATAAAAATATTATCAATTTTTTTTATTTCATTAATATAGTTTAGTGAAATATGATATTTCCATATCAAATATTCATTTATTCACAATCTATAAAATTTATCATTTTTCTTTGCTTTATTGTAAATTTCTGATTGGCCAGCTTCAATTAGCTATTCTCAGTCTGTATTGTCTTTCCATTCCTATAGAATATGACATCATATATTTTATAATTTTTTTCTTTCAATTGGATTATATAGTACCTACTATTATATTCTTGCAGGACAGTCTTACTAATCAGTTCACCATTGTTCGCAGTTGTCATTCTGCTGAGGAATAAAATATACCTTTCATTTTGACCAAATCATGAATTTTATTCTGAACTCTTAATGGAAATCAAACTATTGGGGTTTCAGTTGTCACATTCCATCCGAATTAAAGGGTACAAATTTTATACTTAAATACTTTTTTTATAGACCTGAGAATGTAGCTCAGTGGTAAAACACTTGCCAGGCACTAGGCCCTGGGTTCAATTTCCAGGAGTGCACACACACACACACACACACACAGTTCTTTCTTATTAGTCAATTTTGTTGTAGGTTTTTTTTTTTTTTTTTGGCTGTTAAATATGGATTAAGACAAAATTAACCTTTGTTATTTTTTTCCCATTAGATGGGTTTTCTGATATAGTTAAGAGTGAAAATAAATGTTTTGCTGCATGAGAAAGAAGATCACTAGGTTGAACATTGTAGCTGTATGTTATTATGAGGTTGAACATGTCCTAGTAAAAGAAGGAATGGATTTTGTAGAAGTGTTTGCTGTCAGTTCCTGCACATATCCACATGGTAGCTGTCCGGCACATATTTTTGGTGTTTACAAATTCTTGGGCAGAAAAAAAAAACATGTCTATAAAACATACCTGTCAATAAAATTGTGAATGAATTTCAACTTCACATTCTAGAGAATTATTTGGATTCACACATATCCTGAAAAATTAAAAATTAAAAAAAAAACGAATTCCCTTCTTTCTTCCTTTCTCTTTCTGCCTTTCCACAGTTTCCCCCCTCTTTTCCTCCCTCCCTTCCTCTCTTTGTTCCTTCTTTTACATCTAAGTGCCAGTGTTCTCTGGAAAGGGAATTAACATTTTTCTGGTCTTTCAAGGGGAGGTCAACTCTCTAAATTCACAGAGCTACATGTTTAATGTCAGTTTTGACTTGAGAGCCCAATGTATATCCCTCATTTACTTCTCTCTTAAACATATGAGGTGTTTTTCAAAGTTTTTTCTATTGTCATAATTTTTCATATTTGAATGATAATACCCCCCTTTTCATGATGCTCATGTACTAATTTGGAAATTATGTAAAGTGACCGTCCTATATATTAAATCAATTTGTGATTAAAAGTATCAGCCAAGAGCCCTCATTTTAGGAAGATCTTAACAGGATGCTTAAGTGTGTGTTCTGTGTGTGTGTGTGTGTGTGCGTGCATGTGTGCTTGTGTACGTGATTTTAGTAGGAATGAGAAGAAAAGTTGTGGCTTTGGTATTCATTGTCTACAAGATTAGAAAACCCACCCTAAGACAGGTTCTTGAAGAAAAGCCCAATCTGGTAGAAAACCCTTAGGGTATTACTCTAAGAAGTCAAAGGCCCCAAGAGAAATAGGTAGAAGATTACCAGAAAGTCACATGGGAAATAATTAGTGAAAATTGTCACTTTCAAAACACAGATCCTAATAATATTTTATCATTTAATTTTAACATGGCATTGAATTGGATATTTATGATCCTATGTATAATATAAAGATTTAACGTAGGTAACATAATATCCAATAAAACTCTATTTCTTACCTTTGGTAATTGTGGAAATGCTGAAGTAAGAGTATGTTTCACATAAATATTGGTCAAATAATTTCTTGATATCAGGAGCATTTGCTTAGAAATATGATTAAAGCTCCACCAAAAAAATATCATTTCCACTTCAACCTTTATTTTAATAGGACTCCTTGTAATACTAATAATCGATAATATTATTTGGATGTTTAATGTGGGTTGCAACTGTTCTAAGTGGTTTGCCTGTATTTTTAAAATTAATTCTGATAAAATCCTATAAGAATTGTCCTATTTTATCTTTGCAGAGAAGAACAAACTAAGGAACAAAAAGGACATGTTCAAATAACTTAAGATAATGAGTTGACTCTGTCTGTACGAAGCAAGGCAGTCTAATTCTAGAAATGAAAATATTTACTCGCTACTGTTTATATCATCTATAATATAAAATTCCTTGAAAAAAAAGCACTGCTATATGACTAAAAGACAAAATAAGCAAATCTTTTATGTCAAAATTCTGTAAAATATTTTTCAGTATATTATAAACATTTATTAAGAAGACAAAGAATAAAGAAATAAGCCATGTAAACAACAGTAAACCTGATTTTCAGAAGAGAAAGTATGAGTGGTTTTATGTGCTAGACTGTGTACCTTCAAATTTGTGTGCTGAAGCCCTCACATTCAGTAAGTCCAAATGTGATGATATTTGGAACTTGAAGGCTTTTAGAATGGGTCTTGATCCATGTAAAGACATCTGCAGTGTAAGACCATAATCCATTATGACTGCTATAATAAAATTCATAATAAGAGGACATTGGAACACCCAGATACCAGGGACCTTTCTTCACAAATAAAAGACTTCCTCAAGACTCAGGAAGGGGCTTGGCATTGTGATATCAGCCACTTTGGAGGCTGAGGCAGGAGGAAGCAAATTCAAGGCCAGCCTCAACAATTTAGTGAGACTCTGTCTCAAAATAAAATCAAAAGTGCTGGGGATACAGCTCAGTGGTAGAGCCCTCCTGGGTCAGTTTCCATATTGGGGGGAAAAAGACTCAGCAGGAAAGTGCACATATGAAAGTCAAGGGAAAGGCTTTGGGAGAAAAAAGAAGGTAGATTAATTATTTCCAAATTTTGTCATTGTTAGATACAAACAGATACTTTAATGATGGCATATTTTATAACCCTCACAGTAGTAAGTACTAAGTACTAAGTAATAAGTATTTTGGTGATTGTATTGGAAAGAATATGGTGGAATTGTTGTGCAGGTAAATCACTGTTGATTCTGGAAATTAATAAATTTCTTGCCAATTTCTGTCCAGAGTCTAGATCATTTTCATACTGAATCACAAGCATTATATTGTATGCATATGTACATATATTTATAATTTTGTATTAGCTAAAGAAATGTCACAAGTGCTTAAACATCATCACAAAAGTAATTTCAGTTATTGTCTGATGTTTATATTTATATTTTTCAAATGATTATTTAGACAATCAGATATATTTTATATCTAGATTATATTTTTTCGCAATTATTATAACACTATAAGTGAATATTTTTTCTCTGAGAACCTTGCACACACACAGCCTCATTTCCTCTCAGCAAGATTTCTATAAGTTAAAATGGTGGCTCTACAAATAAAATAATTTCAAATCATACTAAGATACATTATCAAAAAGATTTCTACAAGAATTATAACAATTTAGTCTTTTTATAGCAGTATGATTATTTCACTCATCCCAACAAAAATTGCTTTGTATTTGTTACTAATAAAACTGGTTTTATATTTTGCATTGGCAAAACAAAGTGATTTTCCTAAATATCAGAGCTATGCATTATTTGAGATAATGAAGTTCCATGCATATGTAAGAAAATAAAGATTAAATGTCCTATATTGATTATACATGTTGAAAGTCTCTGAGTATTGGAGTAATTTTATTATAAAATTTTACTTAATAAATCAAACTTTAGTGTTATCAAAAATAAAGTTGTCATACGTATAGAAAATCAATGTATATTTTAATACTTCATGCAAAACTACATACAGAATACATAAAACACTTCAGGAAATAAAATGTGATAACTATTTTTCCAATTACCACACTTTGTAAGAGTATAAAACCACACAGTAAAACTATGTATTACTTTTGAAAATTTAACATCTCTGAGAGGTAACTTCTTGGAAATAAAAATCCTCATCTACATAAACACATAATTATTTGAAGGCACAGGATAGCCTACTAGAATCAATTACCTTTATAAAAGTGCACATTTGAGGGTATATTACCTTCAACTTGTCATTCTATTAATAGACTTTTACTTACATTATCTCAAACTTATTATCAGATTTTTTCCTCTGCATGGCCTCTCAGTTTCTTTTGCTAATTTTTTTATTATGTTGGTTGATTATGAACTTAGAGACTATTCTATACTTGTAAAACATCCCTGGAGACCAAAAGGTAAGTCTGAAAGTCACCTAACTGTAACTGAAACAAATAAATATTCTTTCGAATAATTGCTTGATTTATGATCAGTTAAATAAATGATCATTATGTGTTTGTAAAGGATGTTATCCCTTTTTACTTACACTTTCCTTTTGGTTTACAAGCATTCTGGAGCATATATGCTTGCTTTCCAGACAGTCCATTAAATTCCTCCTTCAAACTGCCCATACACATGCTTAACATATATTACATTTCAATCACAATCTCCAAATCCTCTATGGTACAATTTTTTTTTCTATCAAAACACAGTGGAAAATATTTTCCTGGACATAACTAATTCTCTATAGAGCTTATTTTTGCTGTGCTTTATTACAGTTGTCAAACACTATGAGTCACCTCAATTGGCTCAATAATGTTACCTAGCTTGAAACTTCCTCAGGGGTTATAATTAATTCAGATCTGTGTAAACTATTCCTCCACCTGATTCTCCTTCTCTCTCACTCTCTGCCACTGTCTCTCTCTCTCTCTCTCTCTCTCTCTCTCTCTCTCACACACACACACACACACACACACATACACACACACACACACACACTTGTTCATTCTTTTAACCCTTCTGTTTAATCATAGGTCAAAATAAGAAAAAAAATGTTGCTTATTTTTCAGATTGTATATTTGTAAATGCATTTGAAATAAATGTACATAATATTGTATAATATAGTATTTAAAATTCTAGGTGATCATAAGACAGTATATTAAAAATCAATTAAAATGTCTTATTTTGAATATATAAAATGTTTCTTGATATATTATCTATAATAAAAATTATTTTTTCAGAGTATCATCATAAGTTATACCTTTTTAAGAAACTGTATTTGTATTATGAATTTTACCATCTTTTTGTATACTCTTTATAGGATAAAATCAGAATTTTATGATTATCAACATTTTCTGGTCCCATTGTCTGAGAAAATATTCCTCACGTTAGGAAATATATGAGCTAATGAAAACATTATTCACATATATACTTATTGTATCAAAAGAAAATATTTGCACTATTAAAAATCAATAAAATTAATAAATTCTAAAAATTATTATCTTTAATATTCAAATTTTACCTGAGCACATGTAAAATTATTTAGAATATATCCATGATATATTTAACAAAATAAATGTAGTTCTTCTTTTCGAGTAGAAATCAAATCTGTAAAATAGATATTATTTTTCAAGTTTTATAACACTCAGGACAAAATGAATATTTCATAATTGAAAAATAATACTTTAAAAGTTCTATATTGAATTTTAAACTCTTACCTTCCTGAATAACTCCACTGTCTTGATGACAACATCATAGCCACTTAAGCCTAAGGAGTGTTTGGAAGTACATGTTGAAAACATGTGGAGGCATTTTTGTCTATGTCACTGTGGGGAGAAGGTACATTTCTTATGTTTCTCAGGTAGGGTATTGGGAACTTAAAATTTCTGTAATATTTGGAATACTATAACATACACACAAGGAGATTTTATTGCTGAAATTTTAAGAGTGCACCTAAAGAAAAAAATTATGGAGAAAATATTGAAATCACTGGGGGATTCTCTATTTATATTCTTAACAGCAAATAAAATAAAATGAAAAAACTCTAGGGTGTGACATGATTCTCTCCTGAGACATTAAATATTTAGGATTGAATTATCGTAGAGTAAAGGTGGTACCTGTAATTATTAAAAGCAAAGATTCGATTTTCATATATCTGAAGGGTTTATTTTAAGTTTAAAAATCCATAAGACTTTTGGAACATTATGGATAAGTTTGAAAAATTACATCTGGAATGGGACTAGTCTCTCTATTTAAGTAACTCTAAAGCTTCCTTTTCTTCCAAATTTACACATTAGTTTTCAAGTCTGTTTAAGGGAAGTTTCCATTTCAAAACATGAAGCAAGGTTTCACTTGACTTCCTAAATCCTCCCTACCATTCTGTGAGCTTTTGTATACTCACTCCCCACTGTTTTCCTGGGCCAGCCACCCATACTCTTCTTTGCCCTGCACTCTATATAAATGGAACCCCTTTGTCTGCCCTCCAGGAGAGTTGAAAGTTCCAATTAGTTCAGGTAGAGAAAAGTCTAGCCCCCCTGGCACTAGACAGACAATACTGAAATAAGACTGCATTCCCAGGTTTCCTACTAGATCAAGCTGGGAACTATCCCCATGCACAAAATCACACCCTCACTGAGCTTATTTCTCTTCTCAGCCTTAAATTTGCCACTGATTTGCATATACATTTATTACATATACATTTGCATATACATTTATTATCTAATTATCTTATCTAATTCTCTGTACTTCAAAAAATTAGAATCATTACTATCAAAATATCTTCAGGTTGAAAAATTATTTTTTTCTTGCTTTATAAATAATTTCAAACTTACAAAAGAGTTCAAGAATGGTACAAATTTACCCTTAACCCTGCAGATTTGCTTGTTAACATTTGACCTGATTTGTGACCCCTCTCTCAATCTTTGTACATAAGCATGCACATGGTATATGTGTGTGTTTATATGTTTGTGTAGGCTTATAGATACATATATACAATTTTCCTGAACTTTTTGGGAGTAAGATACATATACCATGGATCTTCACTATATATATTAATTGTTATATTGCTTAAAGATAAGTATAGTCCTTTAACTAATTACAGTATTATTGTAAACTTAAGCAAATTTAATATAATACCTTATTAATCTATCTCCCATGTCCATTTTTGCCAATGGATCAAATAATGTAAGTTATAGCTTGTACTCACTCCAGGAGAAAATACAATCTGGCATAACATGCTGCTTTTAGATAAAATTTATGTCTTGAGTCTCCTAATCTGCAACAATTCTTTGGATTCATTGATATAATTTACATTTTGAAATGTTCATCTTTAATTTTTAAAATTTCATTTCTTTTCTATACTGTGTGGATAGACTTAGCTTATTCATCCTCCAGCTTCATATTACATACTTTCAGTATTTCTTCCAAGGGAATAACACTTGGATGTTCATGATATCCATCAGCCTGTTGTAGTAATGATGATAATTTTTGAAGAGTTCCTCCTTGCTTTCATGCTTGACATTTAGATATCAAATCCATTTTTTTACTTTTCTCCTATATATACTATGAGGAGCCTATTTTACCATTTCACAAGTTGATATTTATTTATCTAAAAGTTCAACTTTCCCCAATGATTTAAGATATTTCGTCCATCATTAACTTGATTAATTTATATGTTTCTTTTTTTAAATTTTTTATTGTTGGTTGTTCAAAACATTACAAATTTCTTGATATATCATATTTCACACTTTGATTCAAGTGGGTTATGAACTCCCATTTTTACCCCATATACAGATTGCAGAATTACATCAGTTACACATCCATTGATTTACATATTGCCATACCAGTGTCTGTTGTGTTCTGCTGCCTTTCCTATCCTCTACTATCCCCCCTCCTTATATAAGTTTCTTTATATCCCATATCTTATACCATTCCTTTGGCATGTTTATCCACATAATTATCACATCTTAATAAAAAAATCCCATTATAATTTTCCTACACATTTGACTTACAGGAATTTTTAATTTGTACCATCAAAAATTTTAAATTGAACTTGCAGTCAGCTACTGTGTAAGTTAAATAATATTTGTGAAAACATCTGGGCATTGTCTCACATGTAGTTGGAAGTGAAAAACAATGATACTAATGATAGCCTTTACTCCCTCCATCTTCATGTTACAATGGAAATATTCTGATTTAAGACAAAATTGTGCAAATATAAACCTAGATATTATTATAATGCTTGTGGTTGCTACTGGGAAAGATACAATGTAGAAGAGTGATAAACTCTCAGATTTTGGATTAGATCTGCATTTAATTTCTCTCTGTGTATGTATTACCTTTGAGACCTCAGATGAGATACTTAATATTTTGAAGACTCGGTCTCTGCATCTTTGAATTTTAATACATTCTATCTTACTGTTTTGAGAATAAAACAAATGTATAAATGTACATAAATTTTTAGCACAATGATTGCATGTAGTAAAAGCAGAAATAAATATATTTTATGAGTACTAATATTTCAACCACTTTTCCTAAGCCTTTTTCATGATATTTATTTCTGCCATGACCATCCTTTGAGTTCTATCACAGTGTTTCTCAAAGTCTCTATGTTGAAAACATTTTTTAAAGCAACAAATACTTTTGTAATATACAAAGAAAAGAAAAGTGCCATTGCAATATGCTGTGCATGTTTGTAAACACTTTCATTTTTCTACTCATACTGCAGCTGACTCTTGACTAAGGGTTGGCAAAGAATAGATATGGTATGATGTATATTATTCCATGTTGGAATTTGTATAAATTACTGATTGTTACTTTTTAAATAAGGTTAAATAAATTATGCATCTTCATTTCTCCCACAGAATTCAGTGCTAATTTAATCTAATTTGGTTTAGAACACAAACTCATGATCTAATTTTTGAATCCTCCATATTGGACTGACTTTTCATATCTCATGTATTTTATAGTTAGGTAAAATGTGATGTAACTATAATCACACGAATTATTTTTCTTGTTTATATTACAAATACTTCAGTCACTTACACTGTTGGGTTATTAAGTATAAGAATTTTTTGTCAGGGCAATTTAATTAAGTAACTTTAAACTTACAGCAAAGGAATCAACAGAAAATACCAACAGGGTAGGAGAGAACAGTTAGCTACTGACTAAATGGCTTTTGGCATTACTAGTAGAGAATAATTTGTATGAAATTTCAGTACCACATCATCAATATTTGAAAATAAGCTTTAACAATAATTATTATGAAATAGTTGCACCTAGCTCTCATAGATTTTCTGTGTCATTAGCTATTTTTAATAATCATTGTTATTTTGCTTGTCTAAGTATTTATGAACATTGTGTTTATGCCAGCATTCATTACTTGGGCTGATTTTTTTTATTGCTTATGTCAATATAATTAAATGTAGAACTTATAATTATAATTTTAATATAGAATTATATTATAATTTAATATAGAATTGAATTTTTAATAGACAATATACAGTAATACTTATATTATGTTTGAATTGTTTGTAAAGACAGATATTTAACACTTAAGGAAAAAGTGCAATAATTTTTCTCTGGAGAGAGCTAACTTTATGGGATTTTTTGCTACTTTCCATTAATTGCCCTAAAAAGCAATTTAAATTGTAGCTAAATTAGGAGAATAATAACATGTACTCTATAATTTTTAACTGTTCTTATTTGGATATTATCATTTTTATCATACAGAGAAGTGTGCAACATGCATATTTTGTAATTATCCTCGTAGATAAGATGACTGAGCTAGATTTCTCTAGATTGTTCCCAATTGTCCCATGACTAAGTGTGTTATTATATCAGCAATCTACTGTAGTTAGTTCTTTTTAGGTCTCAATTTGAGTTTTAGATTTTTTTTTTTTTTTAAGAACTTAACTTAGACTTCAGTTTATTTCTCTTAACACAGAGATAACTGAAATCTTTGTCAACTTATTTACCACCAAGCTATTGTTTACTTGTTTGCTCTGAGCCTAAGTATTTAGATTTGAGCATAGGCAGTAAAGAATTTGACCACTTCATTAAGGGAATAGGACACAATACAGCAGAATTTGTGGCTAACTGAATTTGGACTTCAAATTCCAAATTTCTAGGTAGCCCAAATTCCAACTCATTCCTTTCATTTCAGATCTTAGAAAGACTGCAAATCAGAGGTCTCAGATGTATCCTACACCTTTATTCCCTGCATTGTGAATTAGTAAATAAATGCAGGGAAACAACCCAGACAAATTTGAGGTTCACTTTCTTGTCTGTCCCTTTTCTATGAGATTCCTCAGACATTGATATTTTCATAGAGGATTATGTAGCTAATGAAATAAATTTGCAAAATTGAATAAGTATTATCTATTAAACCCTTGAAAGAGCTACTTTTGAAAGAGCATATATGTCCCCAAATAATTTTTACTTTCATGTTTCTTAATATCTCAGTCTGAGTTTCCTTTCTCCTCTTAGAAGACATGGAATTTTTAATGAAATCAATTTAATTTATTGAATGAAATCTGTGCTTCAGGACAAACAACATTCCTAGTGAATATTTCTTGCCTGAATGAATCAATTAAGCTCTTCTGCTATTTGCACAACATTTGATCAATTTTTCTAACTGTAATTCACATATTTATATTTTATACTTTTAAAATTATACTAAATATTACATATAAGTACTCAGTGTGAGATGAGCTCAATAAAGAACTGCAAAACAGATTTTATTCACATTTAAAAATGCAAATTCTTAGGCAAAGTTCAAATGTTGAAGCATTGCTTTTTAATAGTTCTCTTCTTGCTATTGTTTTCTGGTCAAATTAGAATCTGGAATTTGAACTTTTTACTGCAGATGAATTTTTTTTTGAAGAATTTCTTTATGGTTTTATAATGATCCTGTTTTATAATTAAGCAAAATATAATTGTTATGCTCATATTTTAAATCAGTAATTAACATAAAATTTAATTGAAAAACAAATTATAAAAACAAACTCTATAAGCAATAGCAATAGGTTTGACTTTCCACTTGAGCTTTTAGTAAAAATTTAAAATTGAATTAAAATAAGAAATACTTTGCATTTCTTATTTAATTATTTCTGATTTAATTATTATTTAACTATGTTGTTAGAGTAAATACAATGTAATTTAAATTATATGTGTTTTAAGTCTACATTCTGCTGTTTAGGGCAATTGATTAAATCCACTATGAATGCCATTTTTGTAAAAAAAAAATGATTGGATGGGATATTTTACTCTATGCATCTTTTACTATATCAGTATAATTTCTAGTTTTCAGAAATAAAATATAACATGAGTTTGTATGCTAGGCAGTTGCATAAGACTCTGTTTTAAAAATATGCCAATCATTTGATTTTAAAAATGAATATTCATACCAGGTACCATGCAATATTCCTGCAATTCCAGGGACTCAGGAGACGAGGCAGGAGAATTGTGGATTACAGACAAAGCTCAGAAACATAGGAAGACTTTATCTCAAACTTAAAAAAAAAAGCTGCATATGTAGCTCAGTGGTAAGGTGCCCCTGGATTCAATCCTCAGTACCTGGTAGCAAGAAAATAAATAAAAATAAAATGAACATTCATTGAACTATCAATCAAGAGACATTAGATTTAAAGATACCTGGGAATTTGTCTAAGTCATTTGATGATTGATTTCTAAATACACAAATTCCTGGTACACAAATTTGTACACCCTAAAATCCTGTTTATTTTTCAATCCCTGTTCTTCCTTCAATGAAAAGTATTCACGCCATCTCCATATGTTTTAGAGCTATGCATCATCATCACAAAGAAAATTACAATCAATCAAATAGTCTTTATGTATTGTAATAAAAAATAAACTGAGAAGCATGGCAATAATTAACTAAAGAGCCAGTCAAAGTTCAGGTTATGAAGAAGTCTTGCTTAGCATGTTAGGAGTTTATATATTCAGTCTGTAGAACAAAGGGTTACATGTGGAGTTTTCTACAGAGGGATAAACAGGTAATTTAAATGTTTAACAAAGCAAAATGAAGGAAAAACTGAAAACTTAGTACATTATTTCTCATCTAAAGATGAGAACTACATTATTTGGACTTCAAATTTCAAATTTCCAAATAGGTAGATTATAGGTATTTCTCAGAAAGGAATAATAAAGGGATGTTTGATCATCTTTATTTGGTCAGTTAAACATAGCTACACTTATTATGGTTGAACATTAAGATTTCCTTGTAGCTTTTATCATCAAAGGGGGCAGTATATATTCTTTACTCATCAATGTGGGCTGGCTTTTTGACTTTTTGTGATGAATAAAATGTAGTAGTAAAAGGTACTTTGTGTGAGTTCTAATACATAGGAATTGATACTCCTGAACATTCTCACTACTATGAAATTGGCGGCCCACACGGGGATGACTGAGGGTAAGTGATAAGGTAAACTGCTCACCCCTGAGGGCAGGGTGAGAGGATGGGTAGCCATTTTAAGATTCTTCTTTCATTTTGTTTTGCTTTTGTTTCAAGTTGCCTGTCCCTGGAGATGGGTGAGACAGAAGAAAAACCACTCACATCTGAGGAAAAACTATTTGCGTCTGAGTAACATATAGGGAGAAAGGACAGATGGACATTTCAGGAGGATAGAAAGGCTGATATAGGGCTAGGGATGTGGATCAAGCGGTAGCACGCTCACCTGGCATGCATGTGGCCCAGGTTCAATCCTCAGCACCACATACAAACAAAGAGGTTGTGTCCACTGAAAACTAAAAAAAATAAATAAATATTAAAAAAAAGAAAGGCTGATATAATGAATTTTTGTTCCATTTTTGTTTCATTTTGTCTCTGTTTTGCTTTGCATCATCTTAGTGAGGGGTATCTTTGTCATGGAAATATGGAATTAAAAATTAGTAAAAAACAAACTGAAAAAATGTTAAGTAAATTGTTAGAGGAAGGAGGCACCTCAGTAATAGCAAGAACAATTAGGGTACACATTGAAGATTTAAAAAGGATAGAAAAGGAAAGCCCAGGAACTCTGCCAGTTGGCACATTACTGTTATCGATGTTGGTACAATCTTGTTTACATAGTCAAGGAGAAGACATATTAGATCAGGAAAAAGAGGAGGCCTCTTGGGATAGTCAGAAAGGGGAAGAAAGTTTAGAGCAGAAAAAGCTATCAGGGGAAAAGTTACAACAGGATACTGCTACTAACACCTTTCTATCACCAGAGGGCGTAAGTGTCTGACCAACAGCTCATATGGAGACAACATATGCTGAGTGGTCCTCAACCCCCGTAGTTGATAGATGGGATCCTGAGACAGGACCTCAAAGATTAGCATGCCTGGTTGAGCAGGCAGGAGGTCAGCGAATTCACCATGCTTTAGATTTCAAAACAGTGAAGCAGCTAAAAGAGGCTGTAACAACCTATGTTCCTCAAGCACCCTTCATTGTAAGCATGGTGAAATCCATTACAAACTTGAACATGATGCCAGGAGATTGGACTAGTATGTATAAAGCTGTGCTAAATGGAGGACAATACCTGTTTTGGAAGGTTGCCAATGAGGAATTTTGCACGGAGACGGCTAGGCGAAATGCAGCAGCCGGTTATCCTCAGAGAAATCTAGATATGTTGTTAGGAAAGGGACCTTATGAGGGTCATCAGCAACTGTAAATCATAGCCAAAGGATTTGTGAAGTTTGGGCTTGTAACCTGGATGAAGAAATGAAGAAAATTCGTCAAGTTATCTGAAAATATAATTACATTGCTATGGACACCGAGTTTCCAGGTGTGGTTGCGAGACCCATTGGAGAATTCAGGAGTAATGCTGACTATCAGTACCAGCTATTGCGATGTAATGTAGACTTGTTAAAGATAATTCAGCTAGGACTGACATTTATGAATGAACAAGGAGAATACCCTCCAGGAACTTCAACTTGGCAGTTTAATTTTAAATTTAATTTGATGGAGGACATGTATCCCCAGGATTCTATAGAGCTACTAACAACATCTGGTATCCAGTTTTAAAAAACACAAGGAGGAAGGAATTGAGACCCAGTACTTTGCAGAACTTCTTATGCCTTCAAGAGTAGTCCTTTGTGAAGGAGTTAAATGGTTATCATTTCACAGTGGTTATGACTTTGGCTATTAAATCATAATTCTGACAAATTCTAATTTGCCTGAAGAGGAACTCGACTTCTTTGAGATCCTTCAATTGTTTTGATTGTTTTTTCCTGTCATTTATGATGCCTATCGTCATCCCAGTGCAGGTGAAGACAAAGATAAAACCAAACTACAGCTTCTGCTATTAATGGATTCCTCTGCTTTGAACTGCTTGCAGAACTTGCCTTGACTATGTATCACTTGTATGCATTGTGAACTATCTGTTGGTTCAGCGACTTGTGGTAGTGCCGGGGTATTTTTGCTGATGGTGTCATCGGTGGTACAATTTTTCCAAAAGGAGCCGTCAATTGGCTTGGTGTATCCTCCTCCCTCTGCTTATGATGGGTGTTCAGCTAAAATTTGGGGGTCAATAGAGGTGAGGCAAAGAACCTCACCACCCCACTGGTACAAAGGCCTATCCACAGGTGTGGCTGTATGGTGGACCTGTAGTCAATCACGGGTAAGATCCAATTGCAATGGTACCAACCTAAGACAGGAGGCTGATGCCTTAAGGTCAGCTCATCTGATGACGGGTAAGAACCATATGTACTATTGGACAACCTAAGACAGGCATGGTCCCTAAGCTACATGCTTGTTATTTAATTAAACAGAGAGGGGGAGATGTTGAGAGCCGCAGTCGGATAGGCCCCAGCAAACTTCCAGCTGATTGGCTCCTCTGCAGTGACTCTCATTGGGCTGTTTCCCCGCCCTTTCAGACCACGGAGCTGCTCATTGGGGGACTCTTTTGGCTCCGCCCACACGACCCAGCCAATCGGCCTCAAGAGTGGGAAGAGTGCTGGTTGAGGTGCTCCCTGGAAGAGCTGGTGGTGGCAATTGGGCTCTGGGGGAATTCCTGGAGAGCTCCTGTGGTGCGGTGTGCGTTCTAAAAATAAAGTTAGTTCCTGCTTGAAAAATGGCTCATGAATTGTGCCCAGCCAGACTGCGGCATTCTCAGATAGATGCCTTAAAAATGAGAAATCACAGAGAAAGAGGCATGACCCCTATCCAGTACCAAGATGTATAACATGGAGTGTCCCTTATTTTCACTAATTCCAGAGGGCCACAGCTTGTAAGGGACAGCAGGAAAGGCCCAGCGAAGAACCAGCTACATGGAACCAAAAAACCCCAGAGACTCACAACAAATAAACTTGTTTTAACCCACTTCATCCAGTCATTCCAGATGTCGAACACCTACAGAAAATTACATTGAGCAAAAAAATACACCATTTACGGCAACTTTGAAATAATATTTGAATATTTATTGTCATCACAGAATTGAAAATTTGGGACTTGATGAGTTAAGTAACTGAACTATAGGGTGATTGGTTGCATAGCAACGCATGAATGAGATAAGTTTATTTTTAGAATTACAGAGGTCTATACCAAAGGGTTGGTTATACTAATCCTGGCAAAAGTGAGACCATGAAAAGTCAAAGAAAATAGAGTAGCATCATTAAAGTTGGTTCAATGGAAATAGTGTAACTTTGGGAAATAAATAAAGAGATTAAATAAATAAAGGGATCAAACCTCCTTTTTTATTCCTTGTTGAGAAATACCCATAATCTACCTATTTGGAAATTTGAAATTTGAAGTCCAAATAATGCAGTTCTAAATGAGGCCCTAATCCTAGCTTTCTAGTTGACTTTGCAAAAGTTCTTATCATAGCCAAGCTTTAGTGTTTTTAATGTGTATAATAAAAACTGTAAGAAACACTGCCTTATTGAATGTGTTTCTATTATGTAACAGCTTTATTGTTATATAGTTCAACCATTTACAGTTTCTAATCAGGTATATTATATCATATTCATAGAGTCGGAAAAATATGATTATAATCAAAATGAGACTTTTTTTCCTTGTCCCTGAAGGTATATCACATACCTGAGTAGACATTAGGTCAGTCTCTGTCTCCCTTTCTACTCTGTTGTCCCAAGGCAATGGTAGATCCACCCTGTGTCTCTATATAGTTTCTTTTTCTTCATATTTCATAAAGTTTAATCATATAACATGTGATTTGGGCACCTGGCTCCACTCAGCAAGATGTTTTCAAGATTTACCATGTTGTAGTGTATATCAATACTTTATTACTTATAATTAATTGCCAAATAATATTTCATTGTGAATGTACCACATTGTACTTTCAGTATTCCATATTAAAATGAGATATTTAGGTTATTTCCACATTGTACTACTATTAATAATAATACTATGAAGATATATGTGCAAATTTGGTGTGGACATATGTTTTATTTTCTCTTGTTTATCCACTTAGGAATGGTATTGTTGATTTATATGTAAACTTCGTTTGAGCTTTCTGAAGGACTGCCAGACTGCTTTAAAACCGTGTCTTCCTGATTTTACATTTCTGCCAGAATCATGTATAGTGTCCAATTTCTCTACATCCTTGCTAACATGTATATTATCACTCTTCTTTTAACCTGTCTTTAAATTATAGCCATATGAGAGTATGAGAGCCATATTTCATTGTGTTTTTGATTTGCACTTATCTAATAGCAATTCTATTGAGAAATTTTCCACATGGATATTGAATACTTGTATATATATTTTCGGAAAGTAGATATTCACATCATTAACCCATTTTCAATTGCTTTAGTCACATGTTTGCTATTGAGTTTTTATATTTCAAGATGCAAGTCCCCAGATCAGAATTTTTGATACAGGTTGAGTATACTTTAACTGGAATGTTTAAAACCAGGCTGTTTTGTTTTCAGATTTGGGGGAATTTTGGATTTTTGCATATATATAATGAGATATCTTGAGGATGTGACTCAAGTCTAAACAAGAAAATCATTTCAGGTTCATATACATTTTGGGTTAAGGATAGAGAAGATTATGACATTTGTTATATTACATATTAATTTTCATGTATCTAGATGTTTTCATATCCTATGGTGATTTTTCTTTTGATTACTCCTAGTAGAATTTTTTAACTGGCATATATTTGGTTCATTTTTGAGTTTTTATGTTATTACTTTTAAACTACATTAAATGTTAAGACAACATTTCATTATTGTCTTAAACCATGCTTTATATTATTTAAACCATTAAAACTTCATTGAAGCTCATTTTATCATCTCACTATGATATATCATGAAGAATGCTAAATGCACATCTGAGGCCATAGACATTCTTCTACTCTTTGATTGAATTTTCTATGGACAATTGGTAGATCTAGTTGGCTAATAGTGTTGGAAAGTCTGTTTCCTTGTTGAACTCCAGAGTGGTTTCACACATAAGATTAATCATCACAGTACCTAAATCTTTAACCATTACTTTTAATTATACACACACACACACACACACACAAACACACACACATACACACACACTTTAATATCTTCTCAATTCTGTTTCACATTTTTGGACATTTTTTTGAGTACATACATTTTTATGATTACTATATATATATCAAGGTTAACTTTTTTATTGATATGTGTCCCTTTTCATCTCAAATAGCATGCTTTTAAAAATTTTGTTTTATCTGATATTAATATAGCTGTTTCAATTTTCATATGATTGCTGTTTGCATGTTTTATCCATTACTACCTTTTTACTTTCAGTCTTTTTAGATTGTTATGTTTAAAATGGGTATGCTATGGACAGCCTATAATTGCCTACTAGTTTTCTTTGAATAGCCTGGCAATCTCTGCTTTGAAATTTAATTTTTATCCATACACATTTACATCATAGTCCTTGCACTTGAATTTACATCTGGCAATTACATTGTTTTCAACATGCCCTGACTATGTTTGGTAGTATTTCTCTGTTCCTTGGATACTACTATCCTTCACATTAAGTGAATATTTTCTACTATGATATCTTAATAATTCTTTTAATTCCAATTTCTTGTAAAGGATAACATACAGAATCTTGTCCTCACCCATTGTAATGTCAAGGCTGATATGTTTATGACAAAAATAATTTTAACAAGATAAAAACATAAATACTTTTTTTCTACCAGAGTTTGACATGACCTGGGACGCTTCAGATATGAAGACCCAAAGACTCAAGGAAACAGTACATTTTACAATCAGGGTTGATGAAGAATGGACAGTTGCATAGAATTATGCTTGGACAAAAGCATTTGGTAAAATGGTAATAAACTAGGGGGAAATTAGCAAAAACTATTTGTTCATATTCCTTAATACAAAAGTGTCTTCATTCTTTTCCTTCAGATATATGATAAAACATATCTTCAGGTCTTCTGGGGAGAAGGGAGAAACGTTATTTACATGGCTTCAGAGGACAAAAGCAGAAGATGAGACCTACCTTCTCAATTTTTGTCAATGTGCCATATTTTAGGGTATCATATTCTTATCTCTGAAAGTATTTGATCTGGGATTTATAGCAGAAATCTTAATTTCATAAAATATACTTAATATTCATATTAACTCTAGGGAGAAATGAAAATGTCTATTCTATTTTTGTATTTGTGCTATTATTGATATGCCTATTGAATCTATATGTGTTAA
The DNA here is from genome assembly GCF_047511675.1 of Marmota flaviventris. Lineage (NCBI taxonomy): Eukaryota > Metazoa > Chordata > Mammalia > Rodentia > Sciuridae > Marmota > Marmota flaviventris. Next base: position 22,165,275 of record NC_092505.1, read on the forward strand.
AAATCCAAAATATGCTGCTGCTATAATTTATAGTTTAAAAAATTTTCTGTTCTTAAAGAAATAAGAAGTATAAATTTTGGGGGGTTTATCTATTAAATTTGCTTGGAATTCCCTTATCTGTTTGTCTCCTTGTTACCCTTAGACAACAAGAATTACACAGGACTGTTTTCCTGATCTGAGTATTAATCTATCTGTATCTTGAACAGTTCTACCACACACAGATATTAGGCTCCACTAATTGTAAGCCATTTATTTATTGCTTTTAAAAACATATTGTTATATACACTGCATAAATTCTGACCCCTCTAGCACAGCGTATTTAAGAGATAAATCTTGGCTGGAAGTTAAAAACATGAGGATTTAGTGAGAGGAGAAATTAGATCACACAGTAGTCTATGTTTGATAAATAGAGAAAAATTTGTCATAAAATTATAACTAGCAAGAAACTATTAAAGTTATATTTGCCTACTCTTTCTTTTCTCCACAGTGTCTCTATTGTTAACATTCATTTGCAATGCTATCCAAACTATAATATTCTTGTGCATAATAAGTAAATAATTTTTCTGATATACTCTTAAAAGACATCTATTTTTGATAATAGAAAGAAACAGAAAAATAAAAATCTAGAAAAAGATTTACTCATCAAAATTTTAAATATGCTTTGTTATTAAAGCACAAAATTAATTCAATTAGGATATCTTAGTTATGTCTATCACAATAAAAAAATAGAATCCTGAATATAATATGGGTTTGTGTATAAATGCAGTTGTCCTCGTGTTTTGGTTCTGCCTTCACATAAAATACTAATAGAAAACACTGTGTTTGAAAAATGGTGATCACATCACACTGTACTCAGTCCTGAAGTTTAAATAACAGCCTCAGGCAGTAAAAGTTATATCTCAAAACCTGTGATCCAGCTGCATCCTTTCTTGTAATGGACTCTGCAATAACATCACTTTCATAAATATTATAGCAACAACTTCACCTTGAAGCATTTGAATTTAACAACATAAGTTAATGCAGAAATGAAAAAAAATGCTGCCATATCTATACCATGTCATGCCCACAAGGTTCAAATAAAATTAGATTAAAACACGGCAAGTTCAGGATATTTTGACCAATTATTACTAAAGTATTCAATAAATGCAATCAATCCCATGATAGGATATTGGGAGCAGTAGAATAGCTTTCCAAATGTGTGTATAGAAATCCAAAACAGGAATATGGAAGACATACAAGAAAATCTTTGAATATTTTAGAGATTTTATTCTTGCCATACAATTAAAATTCCATTTCAGAGTAATTAGATAAAACAGTTCCTCCTGAAAATAAATAAATATTATTTTTAAAAAAGGTAAAATGCTTACCTACGAATGACTGAAGACAATGGAAAGTGAAGAAAAGTAGAAGATATTTGTACAGTGTTTTTTTCTTATCAAAGAAATATACTATACTGGGAGATATCAATATGTTCTTATTTTTGCCTGAGGCCAGGTCTCAAGTATATGTTATTACTTGCTAAATTCCAAATAGAATTTTTTTTTGTTATTTTTCTTTGAATAGCTAAATAACTGATTTTGGAATATCCATAAGAAAGACAGAACTTGGAAAGAAGAAACCCACACCAAGAACCTGAATCTGTGCCAACAGCACACAAATGTCAGGCTAAGCTGTGAGGTTTGCATGTACTGCTAAATTCCAATCAGCATGACTCATGATAAAATAATTGACCTGAAATTTTAGTTTATGGTTTGAATGCAACATATTAATTGCCTGATTAAAATGATAATAACTTATTATCTTTGAAAGCATAACTGCAATCAATGTCCTCAAACCCTATTAGTCATAATATTTAACATAGAATGTAAAAGTACTGCATATAGGAAGAATCAGTAAATGTGACCTATACTCAAGTAAAAAGATTATCAATGGAAGATAATTTAGTGGTGGTGATGTAGGTATTAAGAGTTAGTAAACCAACTATGTTTAGCACATAATGAAAAATGTTTGTATTTTAAGAAATAGAAATTAAGGGATTAGAAAAACAGTATAAGAAACTAGAGCAAGAAAAACAAATAATACAAGTTTGGAGATTTCAGAAAAAAGAAGAGCAAAAATAGTTTAATAAACTGTTTTCCAATCTGCAGTATAAAATTAAATAAGATTGAAACAAATAATTTAAACAATATTAGAGACTTGTAAAATGTTGAAGATTGTTACAATTAGAGATGCAGAGAAGGAAGAAAGCATATAATATTAAGTGAAATTATTTCAAGAGGTAATGTCTAGCATGCACCTCAAGTTATTTAAAGACATAACTTTAAATAGTGAAGAATATCAGAGAGCATAACCACTATGAAAAATAATGGATCAAACAAATCCTGGCAAATTTCTGTGGACTCAACAGTCAAACAATGTCCTGAAAGAGCATAGAGAAGAAAACACAATTCACATAGTAGGAAGGCAATTACAATAACTGGTCAATTTTTATCAAAAACAGTAAGTAACAGAAAATCGAGTGATAACTATAAACCACTAAACAAGGACACTAACAAGCAAGATCAATTGGGAAGATTTTCAAATATAAAAAATATAATTTGCATAATCAATACATACTAAAAGAAGTTCCCTAATAAAAAGGAAGTTATACAGAATCAATATTTAAATTTTGTGTAAATATGAAGGATTAGTAAGCATGTAAATTAATAGAGCCTTACATACTTTTTTCCTACAGTCTTTAAATATTATGTACTATGGTTGGAGAAAAAATTTATAATATTGTTCATTGGGTTTTGTGATAAATGAAAGTATAGTTTATGTAGTAACTATAGTGTGAAAGTAATAAAGATGGTAAATAGGTCCTACCCCCATGTAGATGTTACCATTTTACATAGATTTATACTGTATTAACTCTATATAGACTGTGAAAAGTTACACGTATGCACCATAATATCAGGAGAAATAACCAAAAATGCAAAAACAGTAACTCTAAAATGCCAAGTGATGTTAAAATATATATCTACATAAATGTTTATTGCAAGTATAGTAAGATTGGAAAGTAAAAAATGGAATAAAAACCAGAAGAACCAAAATATCATAAAATGCCAGACATAATCCTGTTATGTAAATCATTACTTTAAAAGACAATAGAATGAATATTTTTATTAAAAATAAATAATTAAAATGTGAATAAATTTTAAAACCTTAGAATCTATATCTATAAGAGACTTATGTTAAACATAAAACACAAATAGCATGAAAATAAAAGGATAGAAATCATTCACAACATGTAAAATAAAGTCATAAGAATGTGGAAATGGGTGTGATATTACCAGAAACAAATATGAAGATGAACCAAAGAGAAAAGATATCAAGAAATATAGCTATATTAAATAATATTTGCTTAACTACAGAACTTAAAAATAAAGTATAATTCACTAAATTAGAGCCAAAAACGGAAAATGAAAAAATATGATGTCACCAGACTGGTTTGGGATATTAAAGTTCTTCTATCATTTGATAATTAGACACAGACATCATAAAACCTTAATAATTACCTTGATCAAACAACCATTCATAACCTTACTACACATAGCTAAGAAGACAAACTATTTTAAGAACCTATAAAATATTGAAAAAAAACATATCATAATTTTACTCACAGTTCAAGCCCAATAAATATAAAATATTAAACATAATAAATTATATGATGACAGCAAATTGCAAAGGAAGATTGGGACAATAAGTTGTACTAAATTGGATTTAAAAAATCATGATCCAATTGTATACTATTAGAGATTTAATTAATATCCAGAGAGACATTAGATTGAAAAGGGTATTCCATGCAAATAGTTACAAAAAAAGTATGAGTGACTATACTAATATCAGACAAAATTGATTATGTTAAAAGACTATTATTAAAATAAGACAGCAAAAGAGTGCTGGGGTTGTGGTTCAGTAGTAGAACATTTGCCCAGCATGTATGAGACACTGGGTTGGATTCTCAGCACCTCATATAAATAAATAAATAAGTTCCATCAACAACCAAAAACAGATTAAAAAAAGCAAAGAAGGACATTATACAGTAATGAATTCTTAAATGTTAAGTAGAGCTAATTATAAATATTTAGAGAATACCAAAATATAGAAAGAAAAATATTAAAGATTTAAGTTAAGAAATAGTACTTGGAGATTGCTATATTCTACCCTCAATATTAAGGACAGACAAATTTGCATGCAAGTAAGGGAACAAAAGACTTAAGACAATAAGTGAGCTAGATCTAATACATATAAACAGAACAGTTGCACACAAATCTTTCTCAAGTGCATTCATTTAATATTTTCAGGATAACCATGCATTAGGCCATAAATTAATTCTGTATAGATATTAAAATGCATATAAATCAGTGAATATTCTCTACTCACTGGCAGATGGAATTAGAAATCAATAACAGAAGGAAAACTGGAAAATTAATAAATTTCTGGAAATCAAAAATCATGCTCCTAACCAATGGATCAAATAAGAAGTCACAAAGGTAATTAGAAAATACTTCAACACAAAATAAAACAAAACATATAGAGGATATAGCAAGAGCAACACCAGAAGTGTAATTTACAACTATAAAATTAAAAAAGCTCTAATTTTACAACAAAAAACTTGAAGAACAAGAAATTAAACAAAATGCTAGGAGAAAGAAACACATAAAAAGTGTTACAGCAGAGGAAAACAATACAGAATGTATAAACACATTACCAAAAATCAATGAAATGGAAAGTTAAGTTTCTTTCCAAAGATAAATAAAATTGACAAGTAATTATTTAAATGGATTTAGAAAAATAGTAAGAAGACTCAAATTATTAAAATTAGAAATGAATGTGGGGAAGACTACTCTGGTTTATTCTTTATCATTATTTAAAAACTTATTATCAGTACTTCTTAATGCTTCCCCCCCAAAGTAATGAAACAGAAGGAATAATTCATAACTATAATTCTAATATTATAGAATTATAGCAAAATTGGACTAACCAATGGTGAGAGTAGAAAATATAGATAATTTCTCATCACAACATGGATACAAAAGCCTTTAACAAAATATTGGCAAACTGAATTCACCAATATATTAAAAGCACTATTCATTATAAACAGGGTTTTTTTTCTGGAATTCAAGGGGACACATGAAAATTGGTTGCATGAAATTCTTCTGAGAAAATTCAGCAGTTTGGCAAATGCTTTCACAAAATCAACAAAGCAAGAATAGACAGAAACTATCTCAGTATAATAAAAGCCATATATGAAAATCCTGCAAGGCACAGCATACTCAATGGTGAAGTTTCTCCTATAAGCTCAGGAAGAAGGAAAGAAGGCTTGTATTTGCCCCTGCTATTCTACACAGTACTATAAGTTCTATTCAGGACATTTAGGCAAGAAAAAAAATATCTACATTGGAAAGGAAGATGTGATATTATCTTTGCTCAGAAATAATAGGAACTTATATGTAAAGAGTCCTAGAATCCACAAAGAAAGCAAACAAACAAACAAACAAACAAAAGGACTAAGGAATAAATAAACATAGCAAACAAGAAGTATGGAAAATCAATAATCAAATGATAGTTGCATTTCTATTCACCCTCAATGAACATTTCAAACAAGAAATTATAAATCAATACCATTTAAATACCATTAAAAAGAATAGAATATTTAGGAATGAACTAAAAATGTAAAAGACTTGTAAAATTTAAAAAAAAAACTATAAGATATTGCTAGAAGAAATTAAAGATATAGATAAATGGAACACAGAGCTTGCTCATCAATTGGAAGGCTACATTGTTCAGATGTCAATGCTCCCCATAGCTATCCACAGATGCAAAGCAATCTCTTTGAAAATCCCAGGAAGTTTTTTGGAGAAAGAACAACTTAATCTAGAATTTTCGTGGCATTTCAAGCAACTCCACAGAGGCAAAAGTGGTAAAGAATTTGTACTTCCTGATTTCAAAATGTGTTACAAATAGATAGTAATCTAAAAGTGTGGTTCTGTCATAATGATATATATATATATATATATATATATATATATATATATATATATATATATATATATATATATATACACTAATGAGATATAATTCATAGCCATGAAATAATCCCCTTTTTTTTCATCAAGCATTCTACCACAGAGCTATATCCCCAGACCCTGAAATAATCCATTTTTCTATGATCAATTTGTTTTTGGCAAAAATGCCTCAACCATGCTAAGGAAAAAAGTATATTTTTCCAAAAAAAATGTGCTGGAAAAACTAGATCTTCACATGTAAAATAATTATGATGACTACTTATCTAGCACCATTGTCTACAAGGTAACTTAAAATGGATCAGAGATCTAAATGTAAAATCTAAGACCACTAAAGTCTCAGAAAAAGCTTTTGATATTGGATTTGTTAAGGATATCTTTAATATGATATCAGTGGTAGAGACAGCAAAACAAAAACAACAAACAAATGAACTTCATGATAATTTAAAAAAAAATTCTGTGCATCAAAAGATACTACTAGTCCTTGGGCTGAGGTTGTGGCTCAGGAACAGAGCATTTGCCTGGCACCTGAAAGGCCCTGGGTTCAATCCTCAGCACCACATACAAATTAAAAAAATAAAATAAATGTATTGTGTCCATATATAACTAAAAAATAAATATTTAAAATAATAACAAAAGATACTACTAGTCCAGCTAAAAAGCAACCTACAGAATGATAGAAAATATTTAAAAATCAAATACCTTTTAAGGGTTCAGTATCAGAATATGTAAATTACTATTCAAACTAGACAACAAGAAGAAGAAAAAACATTTAAAAGTGGGCAAATGACAGGAATAGACATCTGTCTACAGAAGATGATGGTCCAAGGAAGATAGGTGAACACATGAGAAAATAATAATGATGTTGCACATCACCAATATTTAGGAAATAAAAATGACAATGAGGTATCATCTCCTACACATTGATATGCCTAATACAGAACAAAATAGAAACTGACAAGGATTGATGAGGATTTGAATACTAAGAGTCTTTGTGTACTCTTGGTGGGAATGTAAATGATAAAGTCACTTTGGGTAAGAAGATAGTTTTTCTAAAAATTAAAAAGTGAATTACCATATAGCCCAATAACTCCTAAGTATGAACCCAAAGTAAATAAAAGCAGTGTTCCAAAGAGAGTTTTGACTATCCATGTTCATAGAATAATTATTCACAATAGCTAATATCCATAGAATGATAATATCCATAGAATGATAAATTGAAAAGGACAATGTGATAATGTGATATATATGTATATATATATATAGATAGATAGATAGATAGATAGATAGATATACATATATAGATAGATATATTTATCTATATATATATATATATATATATATATATATATATGTAGGTAGATAGATAAAATGGTATATTAGCAAACATTATTCAACCTTTAAAAAGAAGAAAATCTTGGAATTTACTATAGTATTGATAAATTCTGAGGAATTATGATGAAGTGAAGTAAGCCATTCACACAATAAAAGCAAGAATTGTACAATTCCACCTACAAGAGGTTATAGATAACTCAAATTCTTACAAAGAATGGTGGTAGATAGGGGCTGGGAGTGACCAAAAATGGGGAGTCAGTATTTAAGGGTACAAAGTCTTAATTTCCCAAGATGAATAGAGTTATGAAGATGATTGTAAAAAAGTTTGAATGTATTTAATACCAGTGAACTTTATGCTTAAAAATGGTGTCAAATATGCATTTCATTCTCCACATTTATATAGTTAGGGGAAAATATAAATCACAAAGAAACTGTGAAACACTAACATGGAAGAATGTTGAAAACTGATGATATAAATAATAATAAGGCAAAAATATATTCATGTTTTCTTTAAACTCTATACTTGGTATATATTTGTTAAGGATATCTTATGTAAGACAACAAAGACAAAAGCAATATTTTTTTTAAAAAAAGAAAGAAAAAACAGATAAATTGAACTTTGTGATGATTTGAAATGTTTATGCAATTAAAGACACCACCCACAGATAAAAGCAACCTACAGGATGGAGGAAAATATCTGCAAATCATATATTTGTTAAGGGACTAATATCCAGACCATTCTTCTTCATAAAATCCAAAGATGTTCTCCAAAACAAGCAAACAAATAAACAAACAAACATAAACTATGGACGTTACTCAGTGGTTCAGTAGTTAATTAACCCTAGATTGATTCCCTACTACCAGCAGGAAAAAAAAATAAAGATGTTGTAATATATCATTTATCAATTATTTTAATTATGTCTGTATGTATTTTACATGCTATTTATTGCACATATACTCACTTTTATTTAGTATGTATTGTAATTATTGTTGGTTACAATCTGAATTCACCACATCTCAAAAGTGTCAAATCTATTTTGACATATTGTTCTGAATTTGATGATGCAGAATTTTAAGACATGATTCATTATTACTATATCCCTTCAGATTCATGTTTTTTTTTCTCTTTTTTGAATTGTTTTGTTTTACTTCAGTGAAAGTAGGGGCCCAATTTGTTCCATATTAGCTTTATTTCACTGCAGTCTGTACATAAAAAGGTGGGAGAATAAAAAATAAATTGAGAAAAACTAATCCTATACCAATTACTGGTGCAAAAAAGAAGTACAACAAGAGAATTGTTGTATAAAAGCCAGAAGACAAAGTTATATTTAGGTTCAAACTTGAATGTTTTATTTCTCTTGTCAGTTTAAGCATTCTCCCATATGAAAGTCTGCCTTATCTCTTCCATTTCACAGTTCCAATACAGTCTGTTGTAGTGTCAGAGAGCCCATGGCTTTGCTGTGAAGTTCTCAAATCTATTCTCATTGAGGTATGTCTTGCAATCTGTTATTTTCTTATGCACACAATTGCTTTTCTGAGAGTAATTACAGTGGTAAACGATAATGTTTCCATTATATGTAATTTCATTTGGTACTTTTTTTCCATTTTTATCAAGAACAGTGTGACACAGCTTAGACAAAATGTTTTTCAACCTCATTTCATGTGTTATTCACAGGAATTTGAAGGAACACTTAAAAAAAATCATCCCAATGATTTTACTTCATGTTTGAAAAAAAATAGTGTTTGCAATATAGTGTTTGCTATTAAAATAAAAGTCAGAAAGAACATTATTAATTGTGCGTCATATATGCATATGCATGGTTATACTGACCAAAATTCTCACTTTACCCCAACTTTATTTAGGCTCCTCCATGAACCTTTTTGAAAACAAGAATCCTTCTAAGTCAGTTTGGCAAGAATCCCTCACCTTCAAGATGTGTTTAGTTTATTCATCATTCATCATTCCCCAGTGATGTCTGATCACCCTTGTCCATCTTTAGCAAGAATACTGTTCAGTCATTTTAGCAAGAGTTCCCCATACTCCTGATGCTTGCCCTATAATTATTCATCCCTTACTCTCACCCTGCTCCTTGGCTATGCTTCCCTTTTCCTTGTTGTATTTGGAGTTGAGCTTGGTACTTTCACTTTACCTCAAAACTCCATTTTTGAATAGTGTCTTCTTTGCCATCTTTAACAAGTATTATGAATAATTTTCTAACAATACTCAATGGAGATACAAGCATATAATTAGACTATTGAAAACAAGTTATGACATTGTCAATGCAAGCTGTAAGAAAGTATCTGAAAACTTCTTTTAGAAGAAGCAATTTGCCTATGGAAATGTGATAAATGATGACATTTTAGTTATCTTATGTGAACCCGATAGACTACAGGAAGAAATAAAATACCAAATAAAGTGGAATAGAGTGCAAAGACCAAGAGATAAAACATCACAGATGTTTTGGAGGACAAAAACACAGAATGGCCCTTGATTTAGAGAGACAAAGTAAGTAATTCAGAGAAATAAAGAAGAATCAGATATTGAAAAACATTGTAATAATGTTAAGAGGCTAGAAGATAACAGGAGTCATAGAAAAAGTGGCTGTGGCTGCAGTATGGACAGTACATAGTTAATATGAAGAACAGAGGCAAGGAGAATAATGTGTAGATAGATGTTGCAATAGATCAGTAAGAGGCTATGGTGAACAAAAATAGTTGCAGGTGGATGGGAAGAAGTGATGATAATTGAAACATTTACAATGTTACATTTTTAAGACTGACTGTTGATCAAATTGTTAGGGAGGATATAGGTGCACTAGAAGATGATGCCATTTCTTGGAGGCATGTGAATATCTGGAGTTGTTTATGCCTGAAATGGAGAATTTAGAAGAAACATGGTTTCCCTAATTTCTTTTTCCTATTCACACCTGGTTTTGAGTATGAATATTTTAGTTTAAGATACTTGTAAAACCTTTATATTTGTGTGTAGGTCACTTTCTATACATTTAAGAAATTCTTAGATTTACATACTTTAGATACCAGCAGATTAATGGACTTGGACGTCAAAAACAAATAAGATTACCATGTAAGTGAGAATGGTGGACAACAGTCGTAGTCTTCAGAGGAGAGATAAAGCATTATAAAAAATGTATATCCATATAATTTGGATATCCACTATAGGGGGCAGATGAACACAGCCCCCCACCACGGTTATTTAAAAGAAAACATATTCTGTTAAAATTGCTTAATTATGGTTTTCAACATAGGAAATCACTAAAATTTTATGGACCTTTAAAATACTACACTTTGCTATGTGTATTTATCTAACTATTGGACTGTCTGTCATCTGGGTCTTCTATCAAGATTATTAGCTAGCTATCATTTATGTGCATCTGTGTTTGTTTCAATATATGCAAACTTACACATAGAGAAAAGTTATTAAATTGCCAAACTATTGATTTCTTATAAAATTAATTTTTGAAGAATATAACAATATTATTAGGATTCAGATTGAGCAGGCACCAGGAAGCAAAGATAATTAACATATAATATCTTTATACATTGATGATTAGAGCATTAAAAGATTATGATCTAGTCATTAACCAATAGATTTTTCACTTTTTTTAAAATTTAAATATATATTATGAAGAATCAAAAAATTTGCATATAGTTTTTTATAAGTGCCCAATATAATTAAATAATCTGAGGAATAATTGTATTGTCTTTACACAGCATATGAAACTAATGTTAAAATATTAAATTATGAAAGCAAGACTTTTGGAAAGAATACTTTAGTTGTTTTCAGGCTATTGTTATTGTATGATCACTGGTTAATAGGTTAAATTCATTGGTCAGTTTTTAACTTAGTGTGTTAAGAAGCTTGTGTGGATGTGTTAGTCAGCTTTGTATTGCTATAAAAAAATCTAACAAGAACAACTTAGAGGTAAAAAGTTTGTTTGGAGCTCATAGTTTCAGAGGTTTCAGTCTATAGATGCTCTAGTCCATTGTTCTGGGTCTAATTTTGAGACAGAACATCATGACAGAAGGACACTTCCAAACATTCTTGCATTAACACAGGGGATCTTGGGAGACACCTCACATCTACACCATAATGATGGATTTCATGAAGAAATATTTAATAAATTAGAAAAACAGAACTTTTGTTAATATTGTTTTTATGAATTGGAAAAAGTCTTTACATTTTTCAAAGCACAAATATATTATTGTGACTGCTTATGATATAATGATACAATGAAAGTTTTAAAATCCATACGTTTTTAAGGGTAAAATGAATGTGGAATAAAATTTATCCTTTAAAAATGCTACAGTTCTATGATTCCTGATGAATGCATATTGTTGTGTAACAACCACCAAAAAGATATGATGTGTTATTATCATTTTATAAATTTCCAGTGTGCCACTTCTGAGCCAATCAAATTTGTCAACATTTAGGCCCTGACAAAAATAGGTATATTTTCTGTATCTTTGATACTGTCTTTTCTTGCATGTCATGCAGGTGGAGTGATGAACAATATAGCCTTTTGCATCAGACTTCTTTCATTTAGTATAATGCATATGAGAACAATTTATGATGTTGCTTATGTCAGTAATCCAACTATTTTACTGCCTAAATAGTAATCCACTGTGTGGATTTGGTAGCTAAGTACCTACTCACAAATCAAGAGACATTTTATTTATTTTCAGATTTTAGAAATTACAAGTTTCTAAATAAACATTTCTCTCTGTAATATTGGCATACAAGCTTGTAGGTTGAGATGCTTTGCTTTCTTCTGGGTAAATACCTAAGCTGTGTTTAAATTTATTTAAAAACAAAACTCTAGGTCATTTTCCTGAATAATTCTGATTTTTGCATTTCCTCCTGCAAGTTATGAGAGTTAAAATTTATCCTTATCCTTGTCGGAATTTTTCAGTGCAAGATTTTTATTTTTATTTTTCTCTTTGACGGTCAAACAAGTGAGAAATGGTACCTCATTGTGGTTTGAGTTTGTATTCTTGCTAAGGTAAGTGAAACAATTATGGGTAAATTATGTCACTAGATGTTAGGAGCAGGAAATACTTTGTTTTTCATTTGAGAGAAAGCAGAACAATTTAAAATGGGATTTATGATAATTAAGAAAGGGATATGGTACATGAGCATGAGAAATTTAAGCCTGCATGAATTTGAGTAAAAAGGGCTGCTAGGTAATCTTGACCTGTCCTATATTCTGACTGGTCAGGCTCACTTGTCTATTCATATACTCTTACCCACCTCTCAGGTAGCTTACCCATCACTCTCACTGAATTCTTAGTGCTCTGGTTCCAAATATGCCATTTAGCCTGCTGCCTGACTTGCTCTTTATAAACTATTTATTGTTACTAAATTAGACATGGGGAAAAGTGATTAAAGACTGTGGAGAGCGGTGACAGTGATTGGGAGACCAATGTCTGAGATTGGGGTCCCTGATGACTTCATGGCTATGGCAGGCTTGGTGACTGGGAAAATTTCTATGCAAAGGTTTAGGATGTCCGGTTGCTATGGCAATGCTCTCCAAGGAGTGACTCTGTTTGGAGAGTCTTATCAGCTTTGACCTTGTTCTCAGGCACACAGTTCTTGGGAATGAAGGAACGTCCTTGCCAAGATTAACCACAATGTTTCACCAGTTCTGCTGATCCTGAATCTGCATGAATTAGTAACAAAACTTTATTAAAACATGAATACTTTTAAAACATTCCTGGCAATAGAAAATTTCTTTCACTATCAATACAAATTAAATTTTCATTTATCCCCTGTGGGTTTGTGTAAACATGTTTAAGTAAGGTGATTGGTATTCAGTATCCTATTCATTCAATGTAAAAGACATTTGAGGAAGGACTTTCAGTGTGCTGTATGACAGAGATGAAGCCAAGAAATATTAAAAACACTCATGGGGTTAACATTTGATAGTACGTACAAATACAAATAGGTAATTGGAATGACATTTAGAAAATCTTAACAGTGATGCTCTTATAAATTCTTTTAAAAGCATATTTTGGATCAACTGATTCATCTTCATACTAACTGAGGAGTTTCCTCAAAATTATTACTTCTGAATGTGGTCTTATTGCATGATTGAGAAAGTGTTAGTAAAACAAAAAATATTAAAAAAATGGCAAGAAAAGGGAAAATATAAGCAAACTAAAACAATTATGTAGAAACAGACTGTGTAGAAAAAAACACCGTATATAGTGTTATTTGTGTGTAAAATGTGAGCAGATAAAGTCATCAGAAAATGTACTTGTATGAGGGTCTATCAAAATTAAGGCCTCATACCTTGATCTTAAGTATAATCATTTTTTTTAAAATTTGTTTTACTCTGAGAATATTATTAAAGTTTTGACCTTCCTTTCTACAAAACTGTATTGTTTACTTACTTACTTACCTGTGTGTGTGTGTGTGTGTGTGTGTTTGTACACATTTGTATACGCTTGTTCCCAGACAGTGCACTTACATTCACACACAACACCCAGTATCTCTCAAGTTATTGTAGTTAGAGACAAGGGATTAAAATATGTTAATCAGAAAATACTTTCTGCTTACCAAATGGAGACATTATAGTTACAAAGCTGACAATAGGGAGAACATTGCAAAGATTCAAATAAAAAAAAAAAAACTGTAGGTGCAAACTTTGTGGTATTCTTGAACTTGCCTTAAGCATTGCACATAAAATACTATGTATTATTTCTAAAGTTATAAAGGTGTTATTTAATCTACTAAAAAATTTAAAACATGTATCTTGTTTTTATATATTTTCAGTTCAACTTAACTTATATAGTGTACATAATTCTAATAAACTTTGGTCAATATATTTATGGAAATTATCTAGTTTCTATAACTAAACTAATTTAAATTAGAATGGAGTTAACAATATAATATGTTTGATTTTTCTTAAAGACCAATACGTGAATCCATGCTATGTGTAAACCCAATATATTAGACATGTAAATATGTTCCATTGTTTTTGTTCTAAATATGCCTTTAAAAATGATAATTCCTTTTTATCTTTCAATTAAAAATCCACAGTTTATTCTCTCATTCAACCTCATTTTACATTGGTTTTTTAATGATGTGGGTATGAGGACTTCCCCCAAATCTCTTGTGTTAATTGAGAAATATCCAAAGATAAAATGAATTGACTATGCGAACTATAATCAGATCAGTTTATCTTAGTTGGTAAGGACTGATTGGATGGTATCTGTAGACAAGTAAGGGGTTTCTGAATGTATTTTTTTCACTGAAGGCATGCCCTGGAAGGGTGAACCTGCTTTGCAGTCTTACTTTCTCCCTGTACTTCCTGATTACCATGAGTTAAGAATCTTTATTCCATAACTCCCTTGGTTCATGATATTTTGCCTCACCTTCAGCCTGGAGTAATGGACTCATTCAACCATGGACTAGAACCTGGGTTCAAGAGACAAAACAAACTCCTCCTCCTCTAAATTGTCAGGAGTTTTGGTCACAGAGGATAAAAAAGTTGACCTGAGAGTGTGATTTGTCCTGAGAGTAGGATTATTGCTATGATTAAGTGGATCATGTAGTTTAGGAGTGTTTGAAACTGTTTTTTGAGGGGAAGGATTTGGAAAAGTTTGGAGATGCAGACAGGAGAAGCTTTGGAATTATGTAAATGGTACTCAATGGTCGATTCTGGTGGGAACCATAAGATCAAAATGCCCATAGAAATGAAGAGTATGCTCATGATCCACTTTGAGTTCGGGTTTGTCCTGGTGAGAGATAGGGGTTTAATTTCACTTTGTTGCATATGAATTTCCAGTTTCCCCAGCACCATTTGTTGAAGAGGATATCATTTCTCCAATGTATGTTTTCAGCACCTTTGTCTAATATAAGATAATTGCAGTTTTGTGGGTCAGCCTCTGTGTCTTCTATTCTGTTCAATTGGTCTAACAGTCTGTTTTGGTGCCAATACCATACTGTTTTTGTGACTGTTGCTCTACTCTTCCTGCTAAGGATTGCTTTACTGATTCTGGGTTTCTTGGGTTTTTTTTTTTTTTTTTTTCAGATAAATTGTGGGACTACCTTTTCTATTTCTATGAGTGATGCCATTGGAATTTTGATTGGCATTGCATTAAATCTGTATAGTGTTTTTGGTAGTATGGTCATTTTGATAATATTAATTCTGCCTATCCAAGAGCATGGTAGATCTTTCCATCTTCTAAGGTATTCTTTGATTTTTTTTCTTTAGTTTTCTGTAGTTGTTCTTATATAAATCTTTTACCTCTTTAGTTGATTCCCAAATATTTTATTTTATTTGAGGCTATTGTAAATGGGGTAGTTTTCCTTGTTTCCAAAACTTTCTGAGGATTTGTCACTGATGTACAGAAATGCATTTGGTTTATGGGTGTTGATTTTATATTTTGCTACATTGCTGAATTCATTTATTAGTTCTAGAATTTTTCTGGTAGAACTTTTGGGTCTTCTAGGCATAGAATCATATTGTCAGCAAATAGTGCTAATTTAAGTTCTTTTTTTCCTATACATATCCCTTTGATTTTTTTCATCTGTCTAATTGCTCTGGCCAGTGTTTCAAGAACTATGTTGAATAGAAGTGGTGAAATTGTGCATCCCTATCTTGTTCCAGTTTTTAGAAGGAATGCCTTCTCCATTTAGAATGTGTTGGCTTAGGACTTAGCATAAATAGACTTTATGATGTTGAGATATTCTCCTGTTGGATTTAAACTAAAAAGTTTCTTCTCAGCAAAAGAATCAATCTGTGAGTTAAATAGAGAGTTTACTTCTTGGGAGCAAATTTTTACTTCTCACACATCATATAGAGCACTAATCTCTAGGATATATAAATAACTCAAAAATCTAAATACCAATAATAATGATGATAATAACAATTTCCAGTTTTCCCAGCACCATTTGTTGAAGAGGATAAATGGGCCAAGGACCTGAACAGTCACCTCTCAGAAGATGATATACAATCAATTAAAAAACACATGAAAAAAATGCTCATAATCTCTAGCAATTAGAGAAATGCAAATCAAAACTACTCTAAGTATTCATCTCACTCCAGTCAGAATGGCAGCTATTATGAATACAAACAACAATAAGTGTTGGTGAGGATATGGGGAAAAAGGTACATTCATACATTACTGGTGGGACTGCAAAATGATGCAACCCATATGAAAAGCAGTTTGTAGACTCCTTGGAAAACTGGGAATGGAACCAAATTTTGTTTGACCCAGATATCCCTCTCCTCATTCTATACCCAAAGGACTTAAAAACAGCATAGTACAGGGACACAGCCACATCAATGTTTATTGCAGAACAACTCACAATGTCTAAACTGGAGAACCTAGATGGTATTCAGTATATTAATCCACAACAACCCAAAAAATGTGGCATATATACACAATGGGATATTACTCAGTAATAAAGAAGAAGAAAATCATGGCATTTGCCAGTAAATGGATGAAGTTGGAGAAGATAATGATAAGTGAAGTTAGCCAATCCCCAAAAAACAAATGCTAAATGGTCTTTCTGATATATACAGGCTGATTCATAGTGGTGTAGGGAGGGGGAACAAGGGACAAATAGAAGAACGCTAGATAGGACAGAGGGATAGGAAGGGAAGGGAGAGGGCATAGGGTTAGAAATGAGGGTGGAATTATATGGACATAATTATTTAAAGTACATGTATGAAGACACAAATTGGTGTGAATATACTTTGTATACAACCAGAGATATGAACAAGTGTGCTCTATATGTGTAATATGAATTGTAATGCATTCCACTGTCATTTGTAAATAAAAGTAAAAAAAAAGGAAGAGTATGCTCATGAGATTTTAGAAGGAAATGAAGACTGTATTGGGACTTGGGCTAGAGATTTTTTTTGTTTTATTCTATCAAAGGACTTGTCTGCATTTTGCCCATGTTTTGATATTTTGTGTGAAGTTGAATTTAAATGATGGAATAACTAATCTGGTGTAGGAAATTCAACATAGCACAGCATTCAGTCAGTGTCATGAATATTGCTATGAACTTTTAGCCAGGTGTACAGTAAGAATTGGAAACAGAATTCAGAAACAAGGGATTTAAAAACTTGCTATTTGTCCAGAAAAAAAAAATGTTAAACTGGGTTCAAATAAGATGTGATTTTTTTTAAAGAGTTTAGAACCATGAAAGAGATGCTAAGTACTTTCAACAAAGGGGATAGTAAAGATGGGTGAGTGTTTTGGGAACCTGCAAGACCATACTGATTGTAGGCTCAAGAAGTAGAAGAAAAAAAATTGCTTTGAAAAGAGGTCTGGGAACACCATGAACGCACAGAGGAGCCTAGAAAATTGTTTCACCTTATTCAGTTCCCCAGGTACTCAAAGGCCACTGTAGCCATGATTCCAGGAAGCTCAGCCCCTTAAAAGCTGAAGTTGCTTTATTTCTGATTTGGATTCAACTATTTACTACTTATTCTATTTTGAATTATGTTACATAATTTCTATCAAGGAAAATATGTCATCAGATGTCTATTTCTCATGTTTGGTCTTCAAGATGTGTTTTTAAGTCATTTCAATAACAAGAATATTATCAAAACAGTAGGGGAAGTGATAAAATCAGTAGATGATTTCTATCCTATGAATATAAAATGCAATTCCAATGATTTTTTCTTATTAAACAATGTGATTATTTGCTGAAGAGATGGATAAAAATCATAAATGAGTTTTGATTACTCCCTTTGAATATTTTGCGTTTGAGATATGATCATAAAGCATATATTGATATCTTCATTATGGATAGTTGAAATTTGTGGATGTTGGAAATTTTGAGTTTTAGGCACTTACTTGATTATGAATGTATGCTATCATATTTCAAGCATGCAGGTATATCTGTTAAACTAATGTGAGACTAAGGATTTGATGGCATGTACCTTACAAACCAATGGTGAGTACCATATGAGCAACCCAAAAAAGCATGAAGGATGATATATGCTAAGGATGTATCATTGGACAACATTAAGTTTCAAGGGTATTTATTTGGAAATGCATAAAATATATATGCAAGAATCATATCTACAAGCATATTCAATGAGTACTAAAAGAGTATTCAGCTGGAGGTAAACATTATCTCTAAGATTAAAAGGCAAGCAAAAATCTTCACTATACCAATGACTTATATACAAATAATATACATCCATCTATATACATAGAGGCTTTTGCTAAAGTGAGCTGTTTTCTCTCAGTTCAAGGGGGATTTAGAGATGTTTCTAGTAACTATAAATGTCAGTGAATTAAGCATTATTGAAATTTTAAATAATTCATAGTTAGACTCTAGATCAAAAAATTTCTGAATTCTTATTAAATTTCATTGGTAAATTAAATTCAAAATCATGTCCTTTGTTATTTAAAAACTTAACAATTAGTTCTAAGAAAAACAACTGAGTTTGATGCAAAATCATTCATGTTACTGTTCTTTACATTCATTATAATATAGCCCACATGCTTACTTTTTGACCTGTCTGTTACAAACCTC